>NC_071533.1:44928833-45238552 GCF_026979565.1 Vidua chalybeata
TAGAGCTGTAGGTTCAAAGCCGTAAGTTTTCTGATACACAGAGACAGTGGGAAGTCACAGTTGTGGTTTCTTGGTAAAAATCCAACAAAACAGAACTCTGCCAACTTGTAGACAACTTGTGTCTTATTCTCCCTCATGTTCCACAAGTGTTTAACTCCAGTTAAACTTAAAGCAATAGGCCCATCAGGTTACTTCTCATCTAGGTATCTCTGCATTTTTCATATAAAGAGAATAGAGAAGAGTGAAAATAGAGAAGAATATGCAGAGTAGCATTATGAATGGTAGTATAGCAGACCTGTAGATTCCTTAGCTTGCAATAACAACAAAAAATATATTCAATTTGCCTGTTTCTGATAATCACTATCGCATATACCTTTATCCAGTCAGACAGCTGTTCTGGTTTATTTAATGGGCTTTATGTCACTCAAGGAATGAACTCAAGGAAGTAAAGTTTTTAGAAGATGCACAAGACTGACTATATTTGAAGACATCTCAAACAGCACTTAAAAAAGACTGGTAAGAAAACTGAACAACAGAAAATGTGATTGTGAGCAATAAAATGCAGTTTTAGGGTGGAGAGCCTAGGTTACACAATATGTAATCAATAACCAAGATGTCCGCTATCTAGCCAGATTGGGTACAATAAATGGGAACACTGCTATGGCAGCAAAAACTTTAGCCCCTAAAACATTGTTCGGGTTTGAGGAGAAATTAATCCATTTATCACTGTCAAGGAAAAGTTTATGCTAAATCTTACCCTAAGGCAGTTATGATACTGTAGATGCCTAAGGCACCTAGTTTGAAGTTAAGTCAGGTATATACATCAAGGCTGGAATGAATGCATTCAGCAACATAGCTGTGAATATTACTGTACTCCAAAAAGCTTTAAATGTTTACAGTGGGAGAGGAATGACAGTGTTGTTTTTTTTTTTTTCAAATCACATAGTACAAAACAGATCAGTTGTTTACTTTGAATTTGGAAGCATCAACAAGCAAGGATAGTTGTAGCAGTCAGATTTAAGATGAGTCCCACTGACAGGGACAGAATTCTGTAGGTATCTTGGGAGCACAGAGTACAATTGAAAATTTAATTGACAAGCAATAATATGTAAGTTGATCAGACCACCTTAAATGAAGGGGAATTTTAGCCTATTTTCAGTTTTTCTCTTAATCTGACTTCTTGAGATATGGATCATAGAAGATTGCTTTCTCCAAGCCCTTGTTTGCTTCTCAGCAGTGAAAGAAGAAGACAGATACTTAGTCATAATTCTCTTGTTTTCACTAAAGAGTGCAAGGATCTGGCATGCAAGCTAGCCTACCAAAGCTTCTATGTTTTGAATTTCATCAGCTACCAGAAAGGTGATTTTCTTGGTACAGGAAAGAAGTAAGGATTTCTCTAACATTTCCATTTATTTTCAGTTTCAAACGTTATGTAGGAATAGGGGGGGATTTCTAAAGGAGTTACTTAACTAGAGTGGAGACTCTGGAACACAGCCGTTACACAGGAAACAAGAAAGCACAATCCAAGAGAAGTGATGACTATCTTTTGAGATGTGTTTTGTGAACATACACAGTATTGTGCTTAGAAAAAAAAAAAAAAAAAAAAGCATGTATATGTGGCAATTCCCTGGCAATTTAAGCAAAATTACTTCATACACTTTTCTTCTTACATGCTGTTAGACAATCGTTCTAATGTAATTCAATACAGTTTGTGGCTGTCTCCAGACAGCTGAGTAATGGTCAAAATATCAACAGCTGGCAAGTGATTCCATGGGATTTTTCATTCTTGGGCAGCCTGTTTTTGAAGGATTCAATCAATTTAAAGTCAAAATGTCCAAGAAAGAAGTAGAGAACAGGTAATTTGACAAACTGTGATGTTGGCTTTGAGTAATCTGACTAGCTATTAATTCACAAAGCAGTCTGGAGGGATTTGCAATGCAAACTGATTTCTGTCTAGACAGAAAAAGGAGTGCAAAACACATTAGAGTAGATAGAGTGTAACCAAAAAAAAGTAGCCAAAAATCCCCTTTGCTTCCTAATTTCTTACTTGTGTGAGTTCATTGAATATTTTTCCTTTAAATCATTAGTACTGACCTATCAAAGGACAACCAGTGTTATTGAGTGCTATAGTGTTTATTGATGGTTGGATTTTGGTTGACAAACGGCAATTAAAGTCACACTACAACTTGTTACAATTTATGTAAAATTCCATGGATATTTTACACTTAGAAAAAATTTTAGAAAACATTTCCATCTTATCTAGCATATGCATGTTTCCATGTCAATCTTGCATATGTATTAAACATCTGCATTGAATAGCAGTTATGTGTTTGCTCATGAAAAATTTCCTCTGAAGGCATTGTTTAGTCTGGCTTCTAAGAGTTTGAATTACATCACAAACCAGTGCTGCATCTATTACATTTCTGATATCCATATCCAGCTTCCTGTTGTACAAATTTTAAGATTTTTCATGACATCCTAAAACCCAGTGTTACTTATTACTAGTGGCACTACTAATATACAAAACATTGCTCATTATTTATGCCAAAAGGAAATATTTACATTTTGCCCAAACTTTATTTACATTCCCTTTGCATGCACAGTGTCAATTCCTACACAAAAAAGCCAGTAAGTGTACTGTCATTAATTTCTGTAGTGTGTAAGACACTGCACTATTTAAGATATGACATTATTTCATAGGGCTTAGTAGGAAAATATAAGTGCCCAAAACTTTAAGGGATAGTATAGTACTTAGCTCAATGATTCCAGGGAGAACAAAATACCAAATTCATAGACCGAAAGCACAGGAAGGTGCTCATAAATATATATTGCAACATAATTACAAGCATGAAAACAGAAATAATCCAACAACAAACCAGCCAGAATGCAGTCAAAGCATTCACTACTGTTATGTTTATAAAACTGCAACAATTACAGATACCAAACTGTTTTGAGATGTCTTCCTATTCTTGTCTTGCCAACTCCCTTGAGAATGGTATGAGATACCTTGACATTAAATAACTTTTCTGTACTTAAGAAGACTCAAGAAATGCACCTTTCATGTAAGAATCCATTCCCTAGTACCTTTAGAAGACTTTGAGGATCTTCTCTCAGGGCCTGCAAGCTACCCAGAAATGGGAAGGAGAATGTTCAGCACTTTCAACACGATAGTGCAGGTATGTGAGAGGGCTGGCAAGGTGATGATCTCTTTGGATTCAGAATCTCACTTTCTGTTTTCTATTTCAGGCAGCAGTTATGAAAGCAAGTTGATAGTTTCATGAACTAATACCAACCTTCTTACTTCTTCCATAGCAAAAACTCTCAGAGAGGCTATACAAACCTTGCAACTAACAATATAAAAATTAGTTGTTTATGAAAAAAAATCTTCTAGCACTCAACTATTCACACAAAGGAAACCTTTTCTTTCTAGCAAAAAAGTGCTTCTCCTTTCTAGTAGATGATGCTGCATTCCTACTCTAAAATATTTAGTTTATCTAGCATTATACATATTAGGTTTATTAAAGAGGGTGAAAGGGTAAAAAAAAATTACCAAAACTAAGCAAACATTCATGACTATGAGTTTTGACAGAAGAGTCTTAAATTGGATATTAAAAACTCTAAAATAGGCTGGTAAAATTACACTTCTTGGAAATTTTTGCGTAAAATTTCACTCCTTTCAGATACTATCTATAATTTTAAAGGACAAATTGAACACAGTTCAATTTTGATTTTGTAGGAAAGAAGCTCCTAGTAAGAATGAACCAGATATACTAGGTATGATACTGATAATGTTGATAGATTAAATCTAGAAAAGATTTTGCTACTTTGAGAGGAGAAATGTTCCTCTGAGAAGGGGAAAAAAAGTCAACCTATTGATCAGATTGTTTTTTCTTTTTAAGATATCAAGAAAACAGCTAAACTGGGAGACTTATTCTGTAATATGTATTACAGGAAAATGTTCTAAGAAAGATATACAATTAAAATTATTTCAACACAAACATATTATCTTTTATTTATTTTCATATCCAGAGGCTTGATATGATACTGAAACTCTCTTCCAACTATTTTGTACCCTAACTTACAATATTTAAACCCTAAAGTTTGTGTTATGACTATAAAATACTAATAGCCCATTGCTAGCACTTGGACATGTTTTAATTCCTCATTAGAGGTTAACTTGGTTTTCCAATACTCTTCTTTCCTTCATATGGCTCACATTTCCAGCCTCCACAAATCAAAGCATTCAGTTATACGTGTTCAGGGCATCAGCTAATACTAGAGCTGATGATATTGCATACCATGATTAATAGTATTAACTGTAAGGATAGAGCATGCACACGTGTGTGTGTGCAATCTATATGCATAATGGACATGAGGCAAAATAGGTATATAACAATTTTGTGAAGTCACAAGAAAATTAGCAAATAGCTGACAAAGAAAAGATTTGTCCGTATTTCCTTCCTCTCATTTCCATGAAAATTAAAGGAAAGATGCATTTTTCCTAGCCTGTACCCTCATAGTCACAATATCTCTTTATAAATATCTCTCAGCTGCTAGGTCTGTCCTGCCTATCAATTCAACCCCTCAGAGTTAAAACATCCCTCCACTGCCAGCATCCTTCAGAGAAATTCTTTGGAAACACTCAGATTCGAGATAGAAAACTTTTCTGTTTTTTTCAGTGTCATAATTAGCACTCTCTCCAAATTCAAGAATATTCAAGCACAACTGGCACAACACTTAAAGCAAAGTTCAGACTGTATTGCTGTCTTCTCTTCTACATGTTTGACTTAGAAATATTAAAGAACATTCTCAGTCTTTTAGCACCCACTTACTATTCAAGAATCTCCCCCAGTATATAATGATGTATAATGGGAAAATGAAGCAGACAGAGAAAACATGCAGCTGGAAGAACACTTTTTACTTGTTGAAATCTAGGACTTTTATCTTATGAATAGGCTAGAAAAATTGAATCAGTTACTCTTTTTACTTTTTTTTTTCTTTTTTTTTTTTTTTTTTTTTTTTTTTTCTTTTTTTTTTTTTTTTGGTAGGATCAGGTTTTACTTGAGTTTAAGACACATCACATCTGCCAAGCTGGATTGGTAAAACTAGCACTTATTGGTTGGGTGTTATGCAATTCTTATGAGCACCATTTGGGTAATGGAATTTTGTGGGACTTGTCTTTTTTCCCTCAGTAGCAAGCAAACCATTTACTCCCCTTGCTGGTCTAAATGGAATTTACTGCTTAACTAATAAAGGAATTGATGTAAAGGACAGATTACAGTATGGGAGGTGTGATAAAGTAGCATTGTCTTTAAGGGGGTTTCAGTTTACCAATGTTCAGCAGAAACACTTTTCTATTTATGGCTTCAGTACAAACTCAAAGAGCTAGTGAATCAAGAGATTATTTTTTCATATGATTCTTACCAGGTTCAGTTGCAGATCGTGGCTCTGCATATCACATCGTAAGGAAGGAAAACAAACAAGAAAAATTTATTAGAGATTACATTAATAAATGTCAGTGTACTGAATGAACATATTATACTGAAATACTGTAAATAAGTAGTGAACCTGTGCAGACATTACAAAATCAACAATATTTAAATTGTTTGTCAGTAGCAGCAGTCCAGTTATTATTTCTAGCCATTAGCACTGAAATGGGAAGAGGAAAGGACTGTGTCCAAAACTGAATCCTGACAGACTAATTTCATGATCTTTTTCCATCCTGTATTAAAAGCAGCCACTTCAGATTATTGCCTGAGCTGGTTTTGGCTGAGTGCAGCTGTGCTAGATGTGCTAGAACTTCAAGATGAACTGGAGTCAAAGGCAGCCAAGTGGGATGCCACAACTGGCATCACTAATGTGTTTTTCCTCAATCCCTTTGGCAGCAGAGTGCAGGCCAAGTTGGCTTTCACTTGAAGTGGTGTCTAGTACATCTGGAACTGACTGAGGTGAAGACAGCCAGAACCTCTTGTTGCTAGCCAGGCTAGAAACAAGGAGAGGAGTTAATTGCAATGTTAAGTCCAATGCTAGGGTCCAGTGGGACCACGGGTGAAGATTGTAATGGAAATACCTTTAAATTGTTGTAACCTGTGATTTGAGTTGCATGTTATAGGAATTACTGTACCAGGAACAATGTGAAACAATTGAGGAGAAGCCCTCACAAGAAGCAGTGCAAGAAGTGCAAGTACAAGAAGTGCAAGTGGTGACCTGCCTTGGGTGGCTTTGGTGCTCAGTAAGTCCGTGCAAAACGGACAAAAAAGTATTTGAAATACTTTTACTAATTTAAAAATTGTCTAAAAATACCACCTCTCCTGTCCTGAGTATCATCATAACAGATGGAGCCCAAAGACATGGACTAACTGAATTCAAAGTAGGTTTTGTGAAATTTTACAGGGATGATGCATAGACTTAGGGAATGATATCTGTGTACTAGACCAAAGGATGAGAAGTGGTGGTTCATGAGGATCTCCTGGCTAGTATGGGATCTGAGCATGACATAAATGGTATGGAATAAGGGAGTGGAAAATGTCCTGGGTATAAGTGAGATAGAGTTTATTTTTTTCACAGTGGCTGGTATTGGGCCATGTTTAAGATCTGTGTTTAAAACAGTATTGGTAATCCAGAGACTTTTTTTTTATAAAGGCTTTTTCTGCTACTTGTATCTTGCTGACAGTGAGGAGGCTGGGGATGCACAAAGAATTGGGAAGGAACACAGCCAGGACAAACAAACTGCAGTGATCAAAGTGATATTCCAAACCATATGACATCATGCTCAGCATATAGATCTGGGTGAAGAAGGAGGAAGGGGTAACATTCAGAGTTAGGGTTTGTCTTCCCAAGCAATTTACAGGTAATGGAACCTTTCTTTCCTCAGAATGTCTAAATACCTGCCTGCCCATGGGAAGGAGTGAAAAAATTCCTTGTTTTGCTTTGCTTCTGAGACTTTTGCTTTCCCTCTTAAACTGTATCTCAACCCATGAGTTCTCTCACTCTTACTTTTCCAATTCCCTTCCCCAGCACACTGGGGGGGAGTGAATGAGGATCTGTGTGGTCCTCAACTGCTGGCTGAAGTTAAACCATGTCATTGCCTTACTTTTTTGGAGAATTCTGAAGTCTGGAGAATCTTGAATTTCAATGCCCTGTCGAAACCACTTAACATGAATGGGAGGGGGTCCTCTGACCCTGCATTCCAATACTACGACTTGTCCTTCAGATGCTGTGGCGTTTTGTAGCTCCTGAAATATAAACATCACAATTAAAATAAACCAGGAGCACTTCACATTCTTAAAAAGAGTATTTTCTTCCCTTCATAATTCAACTTTATGTCTCATTATATTTTTGCGTAGACATTTTCTTTCATTCTGATTGAATTTAATATATCTATATAGTTAAAAATTATCGAATAGGTTATTTACAAATACATTCTTAAAAAGACCAAAGATTGGAAAAGTGCAGAAGTATTTAATTCCTTAAATTAACACAAGCAGATCACTGCAGTTTGAGCTTTCTGTTTTTGTTCTTCTTCCACAAACTGAAATGAAAATTCCGGAACTAACTAAACGCTGAATGACTTAATCCTGAGAGAGTAGCTGAGCTGCTTTTGGGGCCAGCTCTAGAAGGTGGATCTGCTTTTCATCTGAACCATATATAACAAACCAAGAAAAATTAGATGACACCAATATGGTTAGGATATATTAACTAGTGTATGGATAGCTTCTGGGGCAGTACTCTGGCTGTAATCCTTGTAAACATGTGAAAAATTTCAGAAGAGTCTAGATCTTTAATGAACAGCTACACAACATTTTAAGTAACAGAACTGACAGGTGATAGCCACTATTTTTACCTTTGTTATCTATCTTAAGATTATAAATCAAGGAGTCCTTTTTAATCTGCAGCGGCTGTCTCATTCCCTTTGCAATTTATTGACAAAGTGTTAGACCTTAATGCAGCAAAGCACTTGAAGTTAGGTCTAAGCTCAGAGTTATTCTAGTTTATATTCGTAGATCTCTAATCAAATACATAAGAATTTTGTTACATGGAAACCTTAAAATCTTTGTGCTGTTCCCTGAACTTTGTATAGGGAAAAATTTATGTCAGGAAGCTGGATTAAGTTTATATTTTGTTGTTCGTATCTGGTTTGCTTCTTCTGTAATTAGATTTTTTGGTTTGGTATGTCCCAGCTCTCTTAAGCAAGTTAGTAAAGAAATTCATGGACAAGAGATATGAGCATTAGGAAGAAACAGCAGAGTTTTGATGGCTTTGGTGGTCTCTGGATGGGGGATGGACTTCTCCTGTTTCCCACTCTTACCTGGAAATTGCCTTTCTCTCAACCTTGCAGTAACCACATTCTCTAATCTCCTGCACCTCCACTATTCACCCTCCTGTGACACCTGCAGTATGGTGCAGAATTATGAGGGACAGGACCTTTCCTGACATGAGACAGGAATATACTGGAGCCAAACTAGACAGCTGTAGAGAGCAGGGCTTACTCTTGCTTACTCTTACTCTTATCTCTAGGCAAAACTATTTGCTGTCCATATTAATTTTTAATCAAATGCTTTCCTGAAGTAATAACCAGAAATACTTCATTTTGGCTTGAGCAGGTAGTGATTAAATAATAAGTACTACTATGGAAATCATTGTTTGAGGCACAATGAAATACTATTTTTAATTGAAGCTGTATTTTATAGATAGGGAAGCATGCTATCCTTCTTTTTGCTGCTACCTAATTCCTGGTTCTTAAGTGTGATTTGGGATGAACATGAAGATAAATATTGATTTAAGTAATTACCTAAGAAATAGTGAATAGAATTTTCTGAATAGAAATGTCTCTTCTAAAAAGTATGATCAGCAGGAGAAAGGTTGGCTCTTGTACTCAGCATTGGTGAGGCTGCACCTCGAATCCCATGCTGAGTTTTGTCCCTCTCGGGACAAACATTGAAGTGCTGGAGCATGTCCAAAGAAGAGTAACAAAGCTAGTAAAGGGTTTAGAGCACAAATCCTATGAGGAGCAGCTGAGAGAACTGGGGCTGTTTAGTCGTGAGAAACAGAAGCTTAGGGGGATGTAATGCCTCTCTAGGAATTTGTAATGAAGTGGGGGTTGGGGTCTTCTCACACATAATACGCAATTGGACAAGAGGAAATGGCCTCAGGGTGTGACAGGGGAGGTTTAGACTAGATATTGGAAAAATTGTTTTCAGAGAAAGGGTTGCCAAGTACTGGCTGCCCAGGGAAGTGGTTGAGTCACCATCCGTGGAGGTATTTAAAAGCCATGTAGATGTGGCACTTACCAACATGGTTTAGCAGTGGGCTTAGTCATGCTGGGTTAATGGTTGGGCTTGATGATCTTAAAGGTCTTTTCCAAGCTAAGTGGTTCTATGATTTTTAACTTACAGGTTTTTTTTCTAAATCACAGTTAAAATGCCTGTGTTATTTGTTCGTATCAGTAGACAAATTATTGTGAATGAGGCTTTGTCAAGACTCTTATTAGTAATTTGTGCTTGCTATATTTTACAAAGATTTATCAATGGAGAGTAGTCACGGGCATAAGAAAAATCATACAGAATATTCGTTTAAATCCACTAGTGGAATGCATAGGAACTTCATTGTTGCAGTGGAAAAGTATTTTCTTAGGAAGTCATTGATACTGAAAAATTTGAACTTGATCAAGCCTTCCTGCATTAGGACACATAATTTTGATATTTTCTTTTGGACTATAAGAGTATGATATAAAAATCATGACGGATAAAACATACCTTTGTAAAAATAGGTGCAGAATAGATAGGCTTGGGTCCATCCAGATGGTGCAGGTATGAAGTAGGGCTTTGAACCTGCAAAACAATGCAACAATGCTGTGAAATGGAAAGAATACTAGTTTCAATGATACAGCCCCAACGTATATGCAAAAATGCAAACTCTCACATGTGCAGTCTTATTGTGGTGTTCTCTTTCTACCATACTTCTTGGAAGACATCACTATTTCACATCTGTTATATTCTGAAATCAAAATGCAAGCTTTGAAGGCTTCTATACTTCCAATGAGCATTTTGTATCCAACTCTCTTTGCCTGAAAGTATTTTGAGAATTTGACTCCTCTTAATAGATTCAAGTAAATCTTTCGCACTGAAGCATTTTTGCTTCTCCTGCTACTACATCCCTACACTGATGCAGTGATAAATAAATCCAGGTACCTAAGCTTATCAAGGTTAGCTCAAGGAAGGGATAATAATTTACAATGTACAGGATGACGGAGATTTTAATTTTGTTTGTATTTTATGATCTACATGTAAACTCTAAGTCAGCCACAGCGGCATTAAAGACTTAGTAAAAATGAATGATCAAAAATTTTCTATATTTAAATATCTGGATAGTAAAATTTATTTTTCTCTTAAAGGCCCAAAGAAATGAGAGCAATATTAAATTTAATAACAAAATGTAAAACTTTTGTTAAAAAATATTGCAGGCATTCATTTGTAGTACATTCTTTTGGGACTAGAACAAGTCACTATTAAGTGATAAACTGTAATTTTCATCATCACCAGATCTGTCTGCTGTTTAAGTGCTGTGTTGATATGCGTTGTGTAAGAATACATATGTATATTTACTTTTATGTCCCATTCAGTGGATAAATATTTAATTAAAAAAATCATAATTCTTAATATAGTAATATAAGTTTATAGTTTAACAATATAATTCCTCAAAATGACAGAGTTTTTCAGATGCTGCAAATCTTGGAAGAAAATTTGAAATACTTTTACTAATTTAAAAATTGTCTAAAAATACCTGCTGACTGGGCATAGAGATAGGCTGAATTATAGCTGTGGTCACTCCTGATTTTGGTGAAGAAGATCCTATTGTCAAGGAAACAGAAGTGGTTTTCTTTTGGGCCCTGAAAAATAAAAACCCAGGAAGAACTTTATAGGATCTGAAATGAGAATGTGTTAGTTTTTGATACATAAGCTACCTTGTACTTTCTACATATTTAAATGTGTCATTATCAACTGAAAAGATCAACATGACTGCTGAAGATCAAGATGGATGAATGAAGCATGAGTAGAACACAACCTTTTGCTAATTTACACTTCCTCACACAATAAAAAGTACTGATTTAAGATGAAACTAAAATGTATTTTGTTTCTTTAATTGTACTCCTCTACGTATTTCTTTGGAGGCCCTGGAGTGGGTGACTACAAATGAAAACTTGGTTAACTTGAGCTTACTTTTGAATATGAGAAGTTGGTATCAACAAATATTTTGTCAGGGTAAGGTCAGCCTTCTCTGACAGAACAAGCAAATTAATACAACTTACAGTTATAATACTACACATTTATATCACATGAGAGAAATAGAAATGACAAGGCATACACAAGTGTACCCCAGATGCTTATTCAGATTGTAAAACTACTAAAGATTTTCCAGTATCCCTTATTAAGAACATATACACAATATTAATAATGCTTTGCACACTTACTGTGGCATAGCTCCAGCTTTTAATTGGAAAATTAAACTTTCACTCTCTGAATCTGTAGAACTGGCACCTGGAAAAGAAAGTTTTTTCAATAATCTCATATATTTTTATTGATTTATTTAATGTTTAAATTCCAAAGGAAAAACTATGATACTTTTGCATTTCACTTCAAGGATTGAGAACCCTCTGTAACAAACTACAGCAGTTTTTTAATCTGATAAGGATTGTAACTATGTACTTTAGACAGTTACAGAAATCATAACCATGCCAATTTAATTGCACACTGCTTTCCCTAGGCTCCTAGCTGTCTCCCTTCATATTGAAACAAATATGGCCAAGACAGAAAAAAAAAAAAATGCTGAGTACAATTGCTCTACGGGAAATGTATAATTTTATTTACTTAAATTTTAAATTTGAAGCTTAAGCAAACATATGGCTTACACAGATAACAAATCTTCAAACTTAAGTAAGAGCAACTCAGTATACCAAGACATTTTCAGACTAAACTTGCTGCCCATGATGTCCGCATTTCAGACTATTTACATTAACCTACACATAACATTTATGTACTGCTATTTCTTGCCAGTGGAAGTCTTGATATAATGTATATGTTTGGCAATACCCTGAGCTTACTTAAAGAAAAAAATGTGAAAGCACTTATTCCCTTTGTCCTAATTTTTCCTAACAACAGATACTTCACACATTTATTCTAGACATTTATGCAGTACATATTATTCCTCAAGGAATTTGCGCATATATATGGATAGCTGTATGTTTAATACAAACCATAAGCACTTCATAATCAGTATGCATAGTATAGCATAGACAGATTCCAACGAAACAATGCTGGGACTAAAATACCCAAGTACCCTATTGATTTACAAAGTTTATGCTGGAAAAAAAACCAAAGCAATAAGTAGTATAAAACAGATGAGAAGTAAATGTCCAGTCATCAAAGTGGGTATACATGAAAGGATTTGTTAAGAACACAGAACAACCAGATGGCTGGGCCTGCTGCACAAAAGAAAGTATGATGCATCAGTGTCATCAAGTCTATTAATGTACAAAGCAGTGCTTGTGTGACAAACCTATTTCCCTTAAAAATGACAGGGGTTGAACCTAATGACTTGTACAAGTCTCTTTCTTTCAAAGTAACATGTTATAAGCTTCAAGATAGGACTTCCATATAGCAAAATTGGCAAATGTCAAAGAATGAATTCTTTTATTCACAGCATCACTCTACCTAGCAGTTTCATCTTTTAATGTTGTTCTGTCCTTATAACTTCACACAGCAGTATGCATTTGTACTACAACTGAGTATTTCTGAAATCATGATTACTACTATAGAGAAAACTCCTAGAATCTGTAAGATTCATAAAAGTCTTGGGGATTTTGCTATTATATCCCAATGGCATATTAAAATGTTCTGAGAATAAAAAGCATAATGAAAGAAATCCTACAAAGGCACATATGTCATGACTTAGCTAATTAACAGTGAAAAGTGTTTTGTTTTGTTAATTAAAATCTATTTAATAATTTTAGCATGTCATTATTCAGATTTCTTATGAATATTTCTCATGTTAATTTATTTTATGCTTTCAAGTGACCATTTAAATTAACTTTAATGAATTACAAAACTGGTAAAAGAATATATAGCACCAATTTTTTGGGAGATGTATGAATTAAAATAAAAATTGCTATTCAGTTAAAAATCTTGCCTGAAATATAGTTCTCTGCCAAAAAATAACTTAATAATTTTACTCATGTTCATCATTAACTTTTCTCAGAGAAAATAATACTTGAGTTATTACTAATTTTGCAGTCAGGAAGTATTTTGACAATAACTAGCAGCTGTTTGTGGACAAAACTGGTATGACTGACTTTAATCTGACTTAAAATCAGTATGCCAAAGATAATGGATTACAGTACATTTACACATGGCTAAAGACGACTCATTTTGGGCAGCCACATATATTTGCACAGGGAGGCAAATATACCAAAACTGAGATGAGGATTACTGCTATCACGAAAATCATTATTACTATCACTAGTCAAATCTTTAACTAGTGATTTACAGAGGTACTGCTTAAAAGCTAATGATATGCCAAAGTTTTTGGTTCCTTCTATTTCATTCTTTATCTGTTTTTTACTCTAAATAAATAGCAATCTACTCAGTGATTCCTGATACATTCCTTGAAATATCTGAATTAATATGATGTGATGTTCAAAATGTGTTGTGTTAAAAAAAAAGCAGAGGAATACCATAAAAATACCACCATATTGAATGTAATGTTAAGAACCAAAAGTAAACTTCAGCTTAATTATCTTTTCTTATATGCAGCAAGGATTTTATTATTTTATCTCTTACCTTCAATGAATATTTCAGCTGATGTGCTATCTGAACCAAAAGAATTTGAAGCCAGGCAAGTATAGCGCCCAGTGTCGTCTTCAAAGGCTTCTACTATAATTAGTGAATGAAGTCCTCCACTTTCAGAATGGATCTGAATGTCAGGGGAATTCTGGAGTTCCTTTCCTTCACAGAACCATCTGCAGCCCACACACATTTAGAAAGACAAAGAAAAAAAGAATATAAAGGATTGGTTCAGGCTCATTGCACACAAGAAGACATTACAATCTGCTGCAAAAATCTAAATTGCTACTGAAATCAGCACATAGTGCTTTGAAGTGCTTAACAAAGAAAGTATTTTGCAAAGAAATAACTTGCTAAAATAAACTTTGTTTAAAAGACATTTCTGAATACTAAGAAAATTGTACACAACACACCTACATTTTAAAACTATCTGCTGTCCTGGTTTTGGTAAATGAGTTTTTCCTGCATAACTTGTGTATTGTCTTGTTTTGACCACAGTCTAATCCATTTTGATATAATTTATCACTCCCTTTTACCTAAACCCCACTGATTCTGCACACAAAATATCTCAACTTGTAATCAGTAGCACAGGGTCTAGCTGGAGGCCTGTCACTAGTGGTGTCCCCCAAGGGTCAATATTTGGCCTAGTATTATTCATCAATGGTTTGGCTGGTTGAGAAGGTGCCTCCTCAACAAGTTCACTGATGACATAAGGCTGGGAGGGGTAGCTGATACCCCAAAGCTCTGCAGCTCTTCAGAGGGACCGTGGTAGGTTGGAGAGATGGGCAGAGAGGAACCAACCGAAATTCAACAAAGGCAAATGCAGGGTCCCACACCTGGGGAGGAATAATCACACACCAGTATAGGCTGGTGGACACCAAGCTGCCCATGAGCCAGCAGTGTCCTTGTGGCCAAGAGGCCAATGGTGTCCTGGGGAGCATTAGGAAGAACATTCAAGCAGGTCAAGGGTGGTGATCTTGCAACTCTACTCAGCCCTGGGGAGTCCTCACATGGATTGCTGTGTCCAGTTCTGGGCTCTTCAGGACAAGAGAGACATGGAGCTTCTGGAGCTTGTGTTGAGAAGGCAACAAAGAAAATTAAGAGACTGGAACATCTCTCATATAAGAATAGGAGATGGGCCTGTTCAGCCTTGAGAAGAGACAACTGAGATGGGACCTCACGAATGTATATAAGTATCTGAAAGGAGGGTATCAAAAGGATGGATCCAGGTTCTGCTCAGTGGTGTCAAAAATAGGACAAGAGACAACAGGCAACTGATTCACAGAAAGTTCCACCAGAATATTAGGAAGAACTTCTTTGGTGTATGGGTGACTGAGCACCAGAAGAGATTGCAGAGAGATACTCCAGAACTATTGGATGCAATCCTGTGCCATATGCTCTGCTTGAGCAGGGAGGCTGGGACAGATGGCCCACTGTGGTCCCTTCCAACCTGACCCGTTCTGGGATTCTGGGATTTTTGTCCATCTTGCCCAGTCAACTTAACATAATCCCATGGCACAGGTTCCATATTGGTAAGCTTTAAATAGGTTTACTCTTGCTTTAGATCAAGAACATAAGCTGGTTTCCTAGGCCTGGATTTTTATGCATGTAAGTAATATATGTTCCCCTACCAAAAAGGTATGTCCCAACAAAAGCGCTGGATTTAGGTACAGACAAAACAGACACTTATCTAGGGTGACTTATAAGTAGGTAAAAGCACAGCATCATTTCGTTTACATCAGGTAAATCAAGCATTTGCCAGTGTAAACTACTCTGTGTTCTCAGCCCATACTGCTGCCATGAAAGTACCTGTTCCCACCTTTATTCTGTTTGATGCCCTCATATCAACAGCCTATTACCTATTACCCTATTCCTATTACCCTAGGCTATGCCTTGATTTATCTCTATCTCTGGCAGCCCAGGAAGTATGAGAAGTCAGTAATTCTTGGTTTATAGTGTCTGCTGTGCATTTTTACAGGGAGCAGAGGCAGATTGGAGAGTCATTAAAGGAAAATCACTCATAAACAAACATTCTTCTGTTCTCAAATTGTCCCCATATCCTGAAAACAAATTTTGCCAAGCCTTGCCAGGGCTGTTATTCCCATTCCAGTTCTGCAAACCCACTCTGGTCTTTACCACTCTTTCTTCCCTTCTTCTCACCCCATAATCCTAATCTGAGTTTTTCCATGTTGTCTTCCTTCTCTCATTTCCTTCTTCTTCCTCTGCAACTCCAATATTCAAATCTTGCTCTAACAAGACTAAGGACAAAATGAGCAATTCTCGACAGCGAGCTTCAAAAGGGAACTTCCCCCCCAAATTTTAGTTTTCTACTCTAGTATGTTTTTTTTTAAATGAACAAATATAATTTCAGAAATTTATGGATAGTCAACGCAAAGTAAAAGACAACCAAATTTTAAAAAATAATTCTTAAATACTTAAAATTTGCCACAAAAATTTGGTATTTTTCCTTCAATTTGTGTGTGTTGATGAGAGAATTTTCGCAGTTACATTCCAGTAATTCTTCACAATTAAAATTTTTTCCCTCTAACAGATGACTTCCCATTACCCCCAAAAATCAAAATAACCCCAAGGATTTCCTACCTATTCAGGAAAAGCCTGCAACACTACAGGATGACAGATACTATAAAATAACAATCAGTGAGGAGTCTTTAAAATTGAACCGCCTCACTTTTATTCTTCTTAATTACAAACTTCATGCAATTAACATAAATTAAAAAATGTTTTAAAACATCCTTCTGAAAATATTGCATTGTACAACTTGAAATGTCATGGTTATTTCAGAATGCTGAGTTAAGAAACCTACCAGGTTTACACATAACACAATTCCCCTTAATAACAGCATAATTGTGGGCAAGCTCTCTGTGTTTATGAACAATAGATTTTTTATTCCTGAAGGGAAAACCCTCAGTTTGTAGTGGCATTAAAGCTATATGCAATTGTCTTCAGTAATTAAAATACTAACAAGTTCCTTTTCTGTCTTCTGTTGCCTAGATAGTGCACAGAGAAAGTATCGCTTTTGGAAAGAACTAACAAACTTCCATTTGTTTACTCAGCAGACTCCTTTGGCCTACTTTTACAACTATTTGCCTTGGAGACAAATCTATTCTGTCAGCTCTACTGCCAAAATTAACATTTCTTTTTCCCCTCTTCCCCTCCTTTCCTCTTGTCACAAGTTGTCCCTTCTACCAGTGTGAGGACCTCTGCTACTATTTCTGATTATTAGACCTTCAGAGTCCTAACCTCTGTGTAGGTTTTCCTAAGCTACATTTTTAACAATATGCACAAGAGAGAAGTTAATTCAATTTCTAGACAATCAGAGACAAGAGCCTGTAATATGAGGACCTACATAACCATTTGTTCTATTTTTCTTTCCTTTCCAGAAACATCCTGCAAAGGAAAACCTCTCCTCCAAGCCTAATTATTTTCTCAGACAGATCCTGTTTTAGTTTCATGCAAGCTGTATGGCTTTCGATTGTTTCCTAAATTCTATGTTCACAAAATGTTTAAGAAATTTTCATAAGCTCAAGAACCTAAACCAAAAAAATAAAATCCATTTATATATTTTTGTCAGATAACATTTAATAAGTAAACTGTTTTCTAAGAAGGACAAGTTCTACACTGTCCCTTGATTTGTGCATACACATGGTCAGTCTCAAGTAGTGGGAGCTATTCCTCAGCACTAGCTGGGATTAAGACTTGTTGTATCCTGTCAGTGTCATACTGAAAACGAGTCCTGACCTGCTTCATCAGACACTGTCTGCCCCAGAGGAAAGCACATAAGTAAGCAATTCAATACCACATTACCTCAGCTATCATTAAGGCAATGTTTGATGCATGGGAAACACACCTGGTGTGGGACTCCATTGTTTATTGTGGAAAGAAGAATTCACCTTCACAATTGGCAAGAGCACAGGTATTTGAAATGATGAACACTGGAAGAGGCTTAATTGTACTCTTTTTCCTTTTCTAATTGTATTTTTTTTCCTGTGTACATGTTGATAAAGGAGGATTACTTGTCATGAATTTCTTTTGGTGATTACATCAAAATTAGGTGAATAAGAAAATACTCAATTTAAATACTTATTCAGCAATAACTTGCCAGTTGCCAGTTCAGTTCAAGAGAGTTTGTGAATTCAAAAAAGGGTCATCAAATAAAAATAAATGAATCATTTTTTTCCCAAACACAGACTGAATTCCACTTTTTCATCTTTTATATATATATTTATTTGTGCAGTCAGCCTTACTGCATTACAATCAGAATAATCATAGAAGAGAATTTTCTGCTCCTAAGGACTGAAAAAGATTCAAAGATAAATCTTTGAAGCATTCCCTCTTACTGCGAAGGGATCACTAAAGCAAGCAACAAATCACTATCAAAGGGAAACTGAGCCAAAGAAACCAGGACTCATGGCTAGACACAGAAAAATAACCACAAAGCAAGTCTTACAAGAAAATTCCAGTTTTATGCTAACTAGGGCAGCATTAACTCATGTCCAGTCTATTCCAGCCTACTGATCCTCTTGGGGATAAGAGGATTATTTTCTAGCCCTGAGAAGACAACAATACTTCTGGCAAATTAAAAAACCCCAAACCAAACCCAACCTGAAAGAAAATAACACAGAGGAACAAATGCACAGCAGACACTTTGAGAAGAAGAAAATTCTCTATATAGAGACCATTGTTTTAAAAAGATACCTCTTTCATAACTTCTGGACACCAAGTATAAAAATATCAACTCATTTCCCTATCTTTTTGTTGCAGGTTCTCAGTATGGCATTAAGTGTGCAAATAGAAACAAAACAGGCAGAGACATCAACAAAATGGTTTGCAGATATGAGTACATATCAGTCCCCAGAATAAGTCTTCCAGCTTGCACCGTGGACATTCCTGCAGGCCATGCTACAGTTCATGCAAATTTCTGCTCTTTCCCACTTTTTTCTTCATCCTCTTTCCACCATTTCTCTTCTTGTGTGCATTTCCACTCTTTGCCTTGCTTTTCTTCAACCATGCTTAGTTTACACCTATATTATCTCTCCTGTATATTAAAATTATAGCAATTAAATATTTAATGCAGACAGTGAAACAATCACTAGACTGGAAAGTCAACAGACAAGGAAGAGATATTTTGGTAGCAGGGGAACAATGAGTAGGTACTCATTTTTCATGCTTCAAACCCTCTTTGCTTTTCCACTGGCTACACTGCAGCAAAACCAGAACAGCAAACAAAAAAGGACAGTCAGATGCCAGGTAAGCAGCAGTTCATGCACACTGACATCAAGCAGCAAGGCACACAATGTGCCTTTCTATTCACTCGTCTTTTCTTTATGCCCTCACAATCCTCCATGCATGGAAATACATAGGAGCACGTGTGTCTGGGATTTTAATGACCCTGAACAAAATATAAACAGAGTTGAACAGCACACTGACTAAGTAAGCACAAGGGTCTTAAGAAAAACAGTTCAAGGTTCTCTCTAATGCATAATCCTGCTGGAACTTATGTTTTTTGAGAGTCACTGAGGAATAGAGAGGTTTTCCTCTCTGCACACTCTTAAAGTTAATTTAAAATGGCAGCTGAAGTGAAACTTTAAGATATAGCCTTAGGGAGAAATTATAATAGGGAACTCTGACCACTACAGAAAGTGCAGAGAGATAAGTTGTAAATTAAAAAGTAATCTTATCCTTAGTGGTGTTAAGTATGTCCAGTAAGAAAAGTCAAAGTGAAATACTCTGACATTCCCGTACTGGCAGAGTCAGCATTTCCATCACAATACTGTGTAACTCCCATTTTGCTTTTCTCCATTGAAGCTAAGCAGTCCAACACTTCCAGACTATAAAACATTACTACCTAAAGAACTTAACCTGATTTTTAAAAGAAATCAGCTTTTTCATAAAAGATTTAGTGTATACTGCAGGAATCAAATGATTCAGATGCTTGTAATTCTCTACACAATGCCCAATTTTTGTGCAATAGAGATTTCATTATTTGTATAGGTAATTCATAAGAGAGTCACCAATAACAACATACATACTTTAAATATTTATATACTGTAATTCTAAGGAAAAAAAAATCCTGAATATAAATGCTGGTGCTTTGGCTGAACCTTCAGTTAAGCAATTAAAAAATGTCTCTATATACTGAAAACCATAGAAGCCAATTTTATAATAAAAAGTGTGTTACATTATAAGCAGTGTACATTAATTTAACTGATTTAACTGATTCTTCAGATGTTGCACAGTGTTCTTCCAGGTCTCACAAATTTCAGTGAGGATTTGACATCCAGCTGAGTAAATCGCACAATTAGGTACTTGGACACCAAAACTGTCCTCCTAAAGTACCAAAGAAATGGCAAGAGACTACCAAAATTGTTGTATTTTCAAGACATGTATCAACATTTCAGTCTGCCATTTCCTACAGGCTAACTCTGTTTCTTCTGAAGAGAAGCTCTGCATCATGTTGTGTGCAAGAATGCAAAGTGGAGGGGTACAGAAGTAACAGATGAGACCCGCTGAGCCATGGGCAACAAAGCTTCCAAGCTTCCAAAGCTTCAGTCTGTGAGCAATGGCATCTGTCACCGATTGCAACCTGCAGTAAAACTCCAAAGATTATTTTTTTAGCTTATTCCTGTCATTAGGAAAATTTCTTCCCTGCATTCTTGTGTAGGTTTACCAAGCCTCTTTCAGTCCACCTTACCCATGGAACAAGGATTCTACTCAGTTTCAGCTGGGGAAATAATCTGAAAGTTAGCTTGAGATTTTGATAGTTTTGGACAAGGTGCTCAGAGTTATAGTCTGTAACTCATGTCATTCTCTCTGGGTACTGCAATGTTCCACAGCCTTATGTAGACGTGTACAGCTAATTACAAAAGAAACACAGCGTTGTCAGACTTGATTAAAAAGTAGTTGTTCTGTCTTAAAAATCACAGAATCAGCCTAGAAATTCTTAAATTCTTTTCAAGATTGTATCTTGTCATTGACTTTGCAACTGGTGACCTCACTTTGTAGTTTTTAAGTATAGAAGTTTTAAAGAAAACATTTTTGATGGAAGCTTTCAGTTATCTGAATGATAAGAAAACACAAAATCAATGCTAGAAAGTATGAAAATTGAACACAACATTGAGCAAAGCAAAGATTTCTGACTGTACAACTTTCCATATACCAAACATTTTAAAGAATGTTACTTTTTAGATTAAGTTAATTTTAAATTATTTGCTCATATTATTATTTTTCTGAAGTTGCTGAATGTACTGAAATTCACTCCTGTAAGTTTGCAACTGAGGCAACTATGTCTTGTTTCCTTAGATCCTTCTGTTTTATCTCAGCTTCCTATTATATTTTTAAAGGAGCATCATAGTCAAAACTACTTTGAGCATTATAATATGAACTGAAATACAAGTTAGTATTTTTTATTAATTACTTTTTAAAGGAATGATTGCAACTATATTTAGATTCATTTAGATTCATACGTGGTTTTTGGGGTTTTTTTTGGAGTTTAGAAGTAGTTGCCTTGGTGTGAGAGAAGCACAAACAGTAATTTAAATAAATAAACTGACCTTTTTTTACATTAATCATAATTTGATTATGTACTATAAAAATTAATGAAAAGAATGAGTTCATAAAACAAACACATTCTAATTTAGTAAAATTTTATCACTACAAATTGCATGTCTCTGTGTTAATCCTGCAGTGTTATAAAAGTTGGAAGATATGTATGCTGTGAGGCAGCAATGAAATACCTGGATATAAAGGGAAAAAATATGAGATTTAATGAATAAAACTGAATTACACATCATGCCTATAATGCAGAAGTTTAATGCTAATCTTTTCCATACATAACCAGAGATACTATATCATGTAGAAAAGAGGTACCTGCTTTATGACTTACATGCAATCCAAATTTATTGATTTCTGATTAATATAAATTTCTGTAATAACAAGTTGTGCAGGAGGTTAAAGTAATGTTCACTACTTTCCATTCATTTCTTGCCGGAGTAACTTTTTATAAAACTGGATATGCTCACTATTTTTTAGAACTCTGATTATAAGGAAGATACATAAATATTGAAGATAAAAACAACGAAAAGTATCTAGCAGCTTTGTTGTTGATCTGGCTTCAAAGTCTCATAGGTACATTTATGCTATGCAGCAAAGAAAGCGGGGAAGTGACTCTTGTTGTTGGCTGCACTGTGGGGTTGGTGCAAATGATATTTCGTAAATGTCTCAATGGTATCCAAATGAGATACCACATTTCAGGTAATCCTGTTTCATCATGCAGATCAAAGACATTTGTGCAGCTGTTTTTATTCAACAAGAACAGCAGGGAGATCATATTTCTTTAACTGGCCAAAAAGCAGTCAATATTAAAGGGAAAATCTGTATGCTTACCTCTCTAATCAGAATGAACAAATATCTCTTAAAGAAGTTTCTTGTAAAACAGTATTGTTTATGTTATAGTGAACCTTCTGAAATTACAGAATGCTGAAATACATGCTGAATAAGTTATTTTCCATTTTTGAAGCCCAAAGCTTAAACTATACATCGCATCCTATTTTGATCTATGTTTACCCTTTGCCACAAAAGATTTATCTTTTTTTCCATATCTTTCTCCATTAACAAAACACAAAGTACTTATTATTCTTAATCTTAACTATATGTTTTCTGAAGACAAAAGCATTGTTCAGGTGTAGGTGTAACCTGCAGATTTCACATTTTCAGAAACCTTTCACAGAAATTTCTTTTCCCTCTGGCCACAAGCCTGTGCTATAAAAGTGTCACTTTCAGAAGAAGCTGCAATTTAAGTGACAAATAGATGTAGATAGATAATTCACTTTCTTCTATATTTTTGCAATCATCAGGTCAAGAAAGAGTGAAAATTCTGTTCAATTCAAAGACTGCTTATGTCTTATGAACTGCAAACCACCTTTCCTACAACAGGTATGTTGATTATTTGTGACACGTAAGCTATGTATTCAAAAATAATTCATTTCATCTACCAACTTCTATAACTAGTGAATTTGAATATATGTATAAATTTAAAAGCTATGTGACCATGTTCATACATGTGAAAAAAGCATGAATTAAAAATCCAGGAATAAATTACGTGCAATGTAAGACACGAAGCTTTCAACACTTCTATCTGTAAGACATTTTTAAGGGCTGTTGGACTCATTAGATAACTGCAGGCTCTTTACATCACTTTTCTTCAGAATATTCAGAAAACTTATAGCATTACAAGTTATTTACAATATTTAATGTATCAGTTTCCATACATCATCTCTTCTTGGACAGCTTATTCTCACTGCATTTTCTGGAGCACTATTTTGTACCTGACATCTAAATGTTTATAGAACAGTATTTTATGTAATCTATTTGACTAAACCTGAGTTCCTGCCACATGTATGCATAATACCACCACTTCCAACTTAGCCATACATTTGGGATAAATGTAAAAAGGGGTTTTGAGATCCAGTGCAGTTTGGGCCAACTAGCTAGAGCCTCTTTGTGAGTGCCTAAGCAATAACTCTGCTGTCTTCCAGGTTAGCTACACTGAAGAAGGATAAATCAAAATAACCAAAGAGAAAACTGCTATTCTCTTGAAAATTCAGAATATGCACTTTCTGGCACAACTGAAGAGTCAAAAGAACTCTTTGCTTTGCTCCAATTACAATTCTGTATTTCAGTAATGAACGTCATCACTCAACAACTTGGATGGCTGCGCTTGACAATATTTAATTTTTTTCAAGCTCCCATTACATGTTGAAACGGAAATAAATTTCCTTCAGAACAAAGCCAATATTGTGTCACAACAAAATACTTTCAACTTCAGGTGGCTAAATTCTCTTCCCTTCACTGGAATTTGTTCTCCTCAGCTATAAGACCCCAACATTTAAGTATAAAACCTGCAAATATCACGCAGAAAAAAATATTGCATTGAAAATACCTCCAATTTGCAATAACTCAACAGTTTTATTATATATATATCTCCATAATCTACAGTACAGTATATTTTTTTCAATATTATTAAATGCAAGATATGGCAAAATAATTGAATAGCTGCAAATTTCCACTTGTTTTTTATCCCAAAAGATACCATTTACTTTTGGAAAGTGGCTGTTTGTTTCATAAATATAGTTGTAAATGTATCTGTAATCTCTCTGGGTTTTATTGGTTTCAGAAAAAAAAAAATCACAAACTAAGACCTGCAGATTCTAAAGAGTTACAATCTGGTCTACAATTTCCAAAATTAATTAAAATGCATTGAAAAGGAAAATTCTTTGGTCTTCTGACATATCTACAAATGCAATACTCTATTATGGCTCAGTAAAAACAAAAAAGCAAATGAGCAGATACGGAAAGATACAGAAGAAAAATGCTCCCATACTAGTTTTGTGATACGTTTACCTGTATTTCAGAAGTCTTTACACTGAAGTCGGTAGGTGATATGAGCAGGAAATGACAGAAAGAATTAAGTGGAGTAAAAGATCAACTTATATTAATTTATAACCTTAACATTCCATGTAACTTTCTCATTTTGTATTTTTAGGTTTCATATTTCACAGCAAGTTTTTTTTCTTCTGAATTATCTTCTACATTTCTATCTCCACTGCAATGGCTTGTCTCCAATGCCAAAAAACCTGGAAGCTGTTTCCATGTGTCAGAGCACAAAGACAGAACAGTTTATAAATGTGATGAATGAGCAAGTACAGTCATAAAAAGTTTGATAATAGCTGGCTCTGCAGTTCTGTGCTTAATATTACTGTAGATGCTTTTGTTAATTTTTTAATGTAATTCAGGTTTAAATGATTACCAGGCAAAGCCATTAATTTAACACCCTTTGAGAGTTTTATACTTTCAGAGGATTGTCACAGAACTATGAAACATGTTACACAGAAGAATTCAGCTCCGAACAGAGGAAAAACCCCAGCACCTGAAACATACACTTTTTGCATTCAACTAGCTACTACACAGGAGCTCCTATAGTTTTAGGGCATGAAAAGCCAGACACTGAGCAATAATTTCTTTCATTCTGACAGGTAATTAAATTGACTGGTTTTGTACAACTTCCTTCTGGGGCCTGGAACATCTTACCCTGAAGTCAAAGTGTGGTAGACATTATCTGCATTTCAGGTTGTTCCACTAATTCATTTGTAAGTAAGTCAAGCAGACCCCTTCTGCTTGTGTCTGTAGCTGTGCCAGCAAAAAAATTGATTGATCTGCTGCTTTGTTTAATGCAAAAGATTATCATCTCTTCTCCCAAAAATCAGAACATTAGATTTCCAAAGTAGAGATGCTGCTCTGTATTTTTCACCCTGTAGCTAAAGGATTTTGCTCTGCATGGAAATACACAGACACAAATCTTCTCTCCAAAATGGACTTGAAAGTTAATTCAGGAAATTCTGCCTGGTTTATGTCCCATGAAGCATCCTCAAATATTTGTTTAAACAAAGTTACAGAAAGATATTCCAAATGTATTAAAAATTGTCCTCAAATGCATCCAGCCCTGTACTGAGAGTACAGAAGTAGTGCATAAAGTATATGAGAACAGAGTTAAAGTTTAGTGCTTCAGAGAAAACACACATATGGTATTAGAGATAACATGCCTGTTTCCATTCAGATTTTTCTCGGCTTCAGAGCATGCTGAAAGAGCCCACTAGAGCAGCCTAGGCCTTCCTCATTTTATTCCACCATTTCCCTGTTAGGTTGGGCATACCCTTATGTCTATTTTCAGTAAGAACATTCACCATAATTTTCCACAGTGTCTAGCATATGGCACATCTTATTGAATATAAGCATTGGACTACCTGTTAACAACAGTCTAGACAGAATCTATTGCACAATGAATGTTCTTGTGTCGCAGCTGCTGAATAAAAATGTTTCTCTAAAGAAAAGCTCAATGAATAGATCTGTAAGCACTGAAACAGTAACTGGACATGAGATAATTAGGTATGTTTTACTATTGAGAAACTGAGGTTAAACACTTTGTCCATTGTCTCCCAAGAAAGGTGAAAGCCATCTTAGAACTCAATTTCCACTGTCTTAACTCGAAGGCCACCTTCTATGTGCTGACCATGTCTCTAAAATAAGAGCAGATTCTGACCTTGCATTACCAGATGTACTGCTAGCCATAAAATTATTCAATCTTTTTGGAAGCTAGCAGATTGGCATGAAGAGATGGATGTAAGTTATTGTACAGCCCTGCATGCCAATGAAATACTGGAATTTCATTCTTAGTGGTCTGCTTACCTGTTGCAGAAGGATATTATGTGACTACTTTCCATGACATCTGAAGGCAGTCATGCACCTAAGCACAGTAAATAGCTGTAACTTTGTTCACTTAGACTGAAGATACCATCACTTGGTTTATGTTGACCTATGCTTAAATGAGTTACTACTTCTGATATTTGATAGGAAATTAAGAAAATCATGGAAGGAAGGAAAATAAAAAAAATAAAGGCAGTGAAGATGGTTAGAGCAGGTTAAAAAAAAAAAGCATTTAATAATCCTGTGTGAAATGCTGAACATTTTTCAGACACAAAGAACTGTCGAGTCTTGTAGGATTAACATGATTCCCTGTCTAGCTGAAATTGAATGCATAGTGCCTATAACTGAAATGCCACTCTTAGCTATCGCGTATACTCCTTTGGCCAGAAACGGATTTTCAAAGAGCATGCTGTCATTATTTTGCCTTCATGGGGAAGAGCACCTATTACAGAATTGCCAGGCATAATCTTCCAGTGAAACACCATTCTGAACTTTGAGGGAAGGACTGTAAAGAGTTAGAAGTAAGAAAAAAGATGTAAAGTTATAAGGATGAAATTGCATTTATGCAATTTGAATTCTACACATAAGGTAGATTGCATTTAATATGATTGTGGCGAGTTAATCAGTGCCAACTCAAGGCTGACAACAGACATATCATGAAGAAGTAATATGTATGACTATGTAATATGTATAAAATATGAAGAAGTAATAATTCTACTCAAAACCATTATACTTAAAAGGGGGAAGATGAAAACTGCTTGAGACCAACCACTCTAGTCCACAGAAAACAAACCAACAATATTAAATTACGAAACCTTAATAACTTGCAAATCAACAATAAGTAAAAGGAAACCTCCATTCAGGATGTATAGTCTTGTTCATACTGAACACATGGAAGTGGTAACCATGGAACTTGTTGGTTTACCTTGAAAAACTGGAAAACATCTTTAGATGTTTAGATGTCTGGAAGGATGTTTAGAAAGCTATTATATCAACTGTGACATACACTGCCATCACTGTGCATTTTATAGGCACAACTAAATTATGCCTATAGAAGACAGTTATCTACATGATAGTAGCTTAATAGATAAACTTCTAATTGGCACTTGCAACATTAGCTAAACTAGATCAAATTAAATGCAAAATGAAACTGTACATAGCCAATACAAAAGGATTCCATTTTTATATGGGTACTATTCCTACTATCATCTCCCTTTTTCTGCTCGATTATTTGTAAGCTAGAGACAGTCAGTATAATTTGCTGAGCAGAAGCTAAAATACTTGATTCATTTGGGTCAGGTCAGCAACTTAGTAACTGACAACAAAGCAAGGAAGCTGTCAGCAGTTTTGTCAGTGCCTTGCATTACATATGACAGCAGTCAAATTTACTCAGTGAGAATTTACTCAGCCTGCAGAGATTGGCATCACTCAGCAGAGTGCCATAGGATGTAGAGAACAAGCACCTCAGTCCTGCTCTGACTGTGGTTTTCAATACTGGCAACAGGTCTTGGAAGGCTGGGATGTCAATGAAGGAAACTGTTGTCATCAAAGAACTCAAGATTAGGATGCCCTATATTCACAGACATTTGCAACTGTTGCTTATTTCATGTATTTATGGATAGAAAAAGCACCATTTTAACAAGTTAGTCTCTATGCCTACTGGTCTGTAGGAAACTGAAAGCTTTCTGAATTAATTTCCAATGAACTAGTAAAACAATATTGATAATACCTGTTCTGATTCATATGTAATATTATCAAAGATCATTTTCACAGTTGCTTGTGGAAAAAGGCTTGATCTCTACGTAAATAGCCATCATATTTAAAAGTAACGGTACTTTTTTGTAGCATGCTATTTTCTTACATCCTACCTCAGAGGCAAATATAATCATAGACATAGCAAAAGGTTACCCATTAAAAGAAGTAAAACAAGATTCAAGACTTTGGACTCTGGGATAACATCTATGGTATCCCAGGACAGATTTAGAGTGCTGTATAAAAAGTTCTAGTTGAAACAGCAGATAATAGGAAAGAACGGGTGGGGAAAGAAAATTGCCTGTCATGGAGCCTCAGCTCTCCCAAAACTTATGCCAATTTTTCCTCAGCATCCTTCACAAGAGCATTCCTTTACTGAAATTACATTCTGTTGATTTGCTCAGTTTATACAACGAGATACCTGTCATTAGGGTTAACCGCTGCAGCACTGTGCATTTTACAACACACAAGCAATCTTCCTTAGGGGAGGATCATATTTACTTCCTAAGCCTGGTCTGAGGACTAGCCATCACCTTTCTCTAAATAATAATGACTGACTTATGCTCTCTGTTCAGGTATCAGTTGAAGTGCCTTTACACACCTCACTAGCTGCAAGACACAGCCCAGCCCTCACTTCAATCTTTACTTTCAGCTTTATCAGGCAAGCTTACATCCATGTTTGACAGCTGTCAATATGGTATAACCCTAGAGCATGCATATACCCATGTTTTATGATTTGGTGATTATTTGCAGAATTATGACTACTGCCTGCTTGCTCCAAACATTAACTTCAAGATTATTTTCAAATTTTTAAGATTCTTCCTACATACTGACATACACTGGCCTAGGCAGCCATGCCTCAAAGAATACCATGCGTGTTTTTCACAACCAATATCTGAAATATGAAACAATACCAAGACCAGGTTTTAGTGGAAAATCAAAAGTTCCCTAGGAATCCAACAGGTTGAGGGTCAACACTCAAGACTGCTTTACGGTCTACTCCTCTTTGCAATGACTCAAGTTTATATATGCTTGCTATGACCCCTGTAAATCCTGAAATTCCTTGATTCTTATTTCCTTCCCCAATATGCCTCACTCCATTGTTTGAGAAACTGTCTGAAGAGAGAGTGTTTATTTTACATATTGCACAGTTTACATTGCACAGTGCAATGTAGACTGCACTAGCATTACAATCAGAAGAAAAATGTAAGTAGTCACAGTTTAAGAAGAATGACAACTTTCACTCTATTAACAGATGAATAACTGTATATGTACATACCCTATAAAAGCTGGCCTAAAGATGCTTCAAAGAACAGGATATTCTGGTATATATGTGAAGACACAGGAATATTCCAATATTCCCACCTATACAACACAGCAGAATCTTGTCACCTTTGCTTCACTTGATGTGTATAGCACTGAGGGACTCCAGAATTTGTCAAGGACTTCAGGCACAAGATATGTCTTTTAAGACTGGGCATCTTAAAGGCCAGGCTTTCTTGTGTATTTGTAAAAAGACTGTACTGTTTTATCCGCAGTACAATTAGGATTGTGTAGTATAAAACCAAATCCAGTTGATTCTATGTATTTTATATGCCTTAACTCAGTAAAACAGAACACTGACACAACACATTAACATACCAGAGGCAGGAATGTCAAGGCACTGTAGTATGTATTTTGACCTCTGATTAATTCTCATAGCAGTTACTCAGAAATAATAATAGCTTTCCCACCTGCATTATGCACTTCAAAGTTACAAAAAATCTGCAAATAACTTTTAAACATTTACGTTGTAGTTTATGTGAGGCAGAAATTAACTAACAGTGATTAATGAACTCTGGTTAATGTTTGGGTTTTGTTGGGGTATTTTTTTTAGTTTTTAGACTTTTTTTAAAGTTAAGAACAAAGTTCATGCATGGTCTGTAAATTTGAGAGAGATGTAATGTTAAGCACGGAACTAGTTGAAAGGGATGTACACAGCTACATGACTGATATTTTCTTCTTTTTTCCCATTTTCCCCTAGCTAAATTTATCATCCCAATCCTTAAAGATAGCAAAAATCTCGTAACTATTGTTTATTCGGTTTCCTGTTGTAGAATACTACTTCTGTATTATTTCTAGATAAATTACAGTGAATTAGTGTAAGAATTGCCTTTCATCATTACTTCATCTTCCAGATGCGAGAATAAACTGTTTTTCAATGCTGTAACTTTTGATTTGCATTCTGTGTTTGAAACACCTTGGACTTTTTCCCTCATTTCAAAAGTATCCATATAAAATAACATTCATAATCTAATACTCTCATTTGAGGGAAATTTATTTGGATGAAAGTTTTACATCAAAGGTATGCATCAGTTTATGGGAGAAATGCTATAATTCAAAAGAAAGAAGTGAGAGCACTGAGGGAATAAATAAAATTTCAGAATAAATAATATGCATAAAAAGAATATAGATTATTACAATTTCATTCTTCATAATAGGGATATACTGTAGGTAGATAGTTACAAAAATTAAAAGACAGTTTAGTTATATAAACTTTTCAATCCTCTTAAGAGCAGCACAAAATGCTGAGAGTAAGCAATTAAATTGTATACAGCAAAAAAAAGGTCTTTCCTTTTTACTTTTGGTATTTTCCATAATGTATTTGGAGTGGAACATATTTACTGTGATTTATGACAGGGAGATCTTCCCTTATCTCTATCCTTCTCACTCTCAAATCAGGTCACCAATTAGCCTGTAGTGTCCAAAAGAATTCCTGAGATAAATTTGCTCTCTTTTAAGAGAAGTGTGTTTTCATCCCATGCAAAATATCCAAAGAAGCTATTTTTCATTTATTCAAAGGAACACTAAAAACTATTTGTTTTAACCCTGACCTTACCATTAAATGCTATGACCCAAACTCTCAGCCTCTAGGCAATTAAAAAAAAATAAATCGTTTGAGTACATCCAGCCAATGGTTTCCATGCTAAAGGAAAAGTCTAAGTTGGAGCCATGTGGTCTCAATCAGGCAGTAAAAACTCCGTATTTTCTTAAATGCACAACTGCAGTATGCCCATAACCTCTCTTTTAAATCATCTTAACCAGATCTGAATCACTCTCACCACAAATGATTCGGTGGCCCTGGAATGTGCTGGGGTAGACAGAGTTGCTCTGCAATGAACACTGAGATACTTCCCACTTTTCTAGTGTTAAGAGAATAGTCTGCAGAAAAAAAAAAAAATCTAAAAGGTTAAAGCCAAGACAAAAAGTGACATCATAGTTCAATCATTCAAGAAAAAAAATGCATCTACTGCCTAATAAATCAGTGTTGTGTGCCACAAAGCACACAGTGAGCCAACACAGCCAAAGAACAGCTTTTCTTGCTGAGGCAGGGATACCACAAGCAGCTGGCAGATGCATATGTAATTGTATTCACAGAGACCCACTAAATCCATTAAGCTAGCCAGAGTAGAAGAAGCTGATCAATTAAAAAAGCAGAATATACACCATTTCAGCAACAATTTGCGTAGCCTCCTACACCACATTACAGTGTTGCTTACTATATAGGCCACCACAATTTTTTGCAGTTTAGTATATACATACATGGCACTTTCTTAAAAGCTTATAGGTAGATCACTTAGGATCCAAAACTGTTTTGAGGTATCTCCATTATCTGAATGTTTGCTGCTAGCCTTCTTCACCAATCTCCTTAAGCAAATAGAAAGGACAGGCACAAAACCATCTTAGCTTCCTCAGCACATCTCAGAAGGAGTTCCAAAATATTACTTACATCTAAAGTTATAACAGAGGAAAGGGAATGTAGGTCCTTGGGGGCTCCTAAAAGTCACATTTAAACAGCAAATGAGCAAGCTTTGCTTAAATAACTGTAAGATTCTTAAATGCCATTTCCTCTTTAAAACTGTGTCTGGAGCCTGAAAGATTTCTTTCAGTCTTAATCACCTCAAAAAACAATTTAAACATGTGGCCAAAGCGATGTGCATTTAAAACAGGAATAGACCAGAGCCAAGACATTTGGATCCAGTTATTAACCTTCTTATACTTCATGGATGTAGGAATCCAGGGATTTTAGTACAGGCCCATCTCTGAACTCAACACTCATTGCCAAATCTCACAGTCAATAGAAAATATGCTTTAACATATCAAAGCAGGAAAAACAGCATAAAGATGTCAGATTTTTCCACCACATCAATGAGAAAAAATGTCATTATAGCACCCATGTAAATTGTGAAACTGAAAGCAGCTGCTGCTGAGGCAACCTGACATGGTGCCATTGGCAGAGGGGGGTCCACCTGAGAAAAACAACATTCCATTTTTAGCTCTGAAGAACAATCTTTGCTAGTTTTAGTGTGTGATTCCCATTCAGTGAATAACTTGCCATAAATAGAGCTAGTAACTACTATAGAAAGAAATGCCTTAGTACCTGGCAAGCAAAGTGTACTAAACATCCCCAATATCCTAACTAATTGTACATTGTGCTGCTGAGAACTGTTTCACAGTCAATACATAGAAACATAATTTAGCAGATAATTTTTAACAATTACCACACTTAACTGAGTATTCTCCCAAATGAAGGGTGAAAGTCAGAATGACAAAGCTTTGGTTTTGAGTTTCTAAATTAGAAAAAACAAACACACAGACCTCAAACAAACAGTTAATTTACTGTGACTGCTGTACTTCGCACAATCACATATTTGCTCATTCAGCATATTTTTCATGTGACTAGATTCACCTTCACAAATACTTGATCACCAGCAGTTAATAACTGGGTAGAGGGAAGGGAACTGTCACTTTGTCAACAAAAAACATTTGAATAAGTACTTGAAGAATCGATGGAGCCAGAGTTAAGGCAAGGGAAAGGAATTTTTTCCCCCTTTTAAGATCTATTGTCCTAGTAAGGTTTCTTTAGAGTTTTTGCTTTAAAAGTACATAAAAGCAAAGTCAGTCACCTGGTCTTTCCCCCTTTGTCAAATTTATTATACAGTTGACTTTCTGGATTTCAAGGGTTTCTTATTTATCACTTTATTAAGATAACCCACACAGCAAGACATAATAGCATGCTGATAGCAGGGCTTATCAGTACTTTTAAAACAAATGGGTCCCTGCAGTGAACTTCCTTTGACAGCTAGATGGCATTTCTGAAAGCAATGCATTTGGATTAACCTGCCTCTGTTCTGACCATTATAAAACTTTTCCTGAAGACAACACTGAGAGATAAAAAAAAGTCTTTGTAACAAAGCAAACCATTTTGCTAGAAAACTTATAAAGCAGCAGTCTTAACACTTTGAAAAAGCAAGAACAGCTAAATCATTTTGCATATGGGAAGAAAGCAGTCTCTTTTGCAGGACTCCTGTCCTGTCTCAGAGTCATTTATTCAAGCCTATACTCTTTTTATACTGTACATTAGCTCTCACTTGATTCCCTAGAACAGTAGACTCAAAGCTTTTTGTTTTTAAAAAGAGATTCACTTTCTCCTAATAGCGGGGAAAGGAAGGGGGAGGGGATGTGCTCTGAACGAATGCCAGTCATTTAAAACAAACTTATTTTCGGTGCCTATAAACTAGTCCTGGGATGCATATCATCTCTTTACCCTCCCCATCCTCCTGAACTTTAGTTCTACTCATATCCTCTGTGATGGAACACCTTTACTTCCCAGGTTCAGCTCTTGCACTTAAAACAAATGAGTTACTCTGCCAGTTAAAGTTACTCTTGTACTACACATGGTTCAAAACAAAACAGGTTTGCAGAAAACCTAATAATAAAGCCATTTTGTAAAGCTTTCCAAAATTGTACAGACACTTACGAATTTTGTTAAAATAGATACATTCTTATAAAGCTTCTTGGAAAGGGAGAAATGAGGAACATTTTACTGCTAGGCACTGTTGCAAGACCACTATAATAGCACACACTGTGATTCACTCGTACTTTCACCCCCTCTCCTATTGTAGTAAGTTAAAGCACCCTTATAGTTTCCTGTACCTTTATACACATTTAATGCTGGCACTTACCGTTGTGGCACGGAGGGACCCCACCCCCGCAAAGAGGCTGAGAGCTGATGGTCTCTGGGTCCTTGATTTCTTGACTAGCCCCGGCTCTTAGCTTTGCTGCTCTAAATTCATTCTAGTCCACAGAGGAGCACAGAAAAATTTAATAGACAGCTGAGCTGCCAAATTCCAACCACCACGACCGGCAATGAAGACGTTCTCCCTAGTTCTGACTGAGTCCAAAGAACAAAGCCTGCTGGCAATGAGGAAGCAGAGTTTAAGTCCTCTGGCTCCAATCCAACTGTTGCTCTTGCTGCTGCTGCAGAGTACGTGAGAGTGTTTGCATGAGCTTGTAACGCGTGTAAGAGATGGGGGCTGGGGGAAAAGAGGGTGTGTGTAAGGGGAGGAATGCTAGTCATATCCAAAAATAACATGAAGGAAGTCAAGTAGTGATCCGTCTCCCCTCATTCTCTCCTTTCTTATCGCATGTACTGAGAGTGTCGCTAGCCTAAGATTCTGATCTCAAGAGTAGGTAGAGAAAAAATTCCATTGTGACTTGCAGTTCATATGATTGCGCTTTTAAATTGTAACTGGGGAGCTGTACGCTTACAAGAACATGTCACGAAGTGCATGATTTAGTAGAAATTTAGTTGATGATCCTGCAGCCAGCATGCATTTCACACTGTGTGCATTTGTTTGCAAACTGGAGAGAAAAATCAGAAACGACTAATGTAGTTTACTACACAGCAGAAAAAACAGTGTCACATTTGCCTGTCCAGAAGATCCTAAATTCCAGCCCTAGGTATTTCCAGATACTGTTAGTGTTGATTTTCAAAATAGCAAATGTTGCAAGTTTACAATATAATGCAGAAATAGGGATATGAAAATCTTTATATAGTTTAAATTTGCCCTGTTTTTCTACAGTTATTTAAAACAAATTCCATATAGAGAAGAGTATTGTGTAAAAAAGAAAATTAACACCTACAAAACAACACAAACAAGAAAACTCCACCTAAAAAAAAAATCCTTCCTGAATAATCAGAAAGCTATAATGTAACTATTGTGATTTTCTTATTCTGTTAAAATCCTTTAGAATACTGATTTCAATAATTGTGGGCTTTCAAAAATCTTAAAAACAGTCATTAACAAATGAGGAACAAATTTAAAGAAAAATAATAATCCATTAATCACAGAACCTTCAAAGTTGGAAGGGACCTATAAGGATCATCAAGTCCAACTCTGAAGTGAGTGGCCCATGGAGGGAATGAACCCACAATCTCGGCATCATTAGCACTGTGCTATGATCAACTGAGCTCATCTCATGATAGCCCCAGTATTATTTTTAGTACTTGTATTTAACCTGCTTTCTGTCAAATCAACTTAAGACCTCTAAAACTCTTTATAAACTTAGGAAGAGTCTCTATGATTAGTTAACATTTCTAAAGAATCTTTACTCAGTCTAGTAGGACTTCAGTCTCAAGGAACTCCTTTCAAAATACAGTAAGATAACACAATGCAAGTCATACTTTTATTGTGATACTCTCTGTGAAGTGTTTAATTAAGTTTTAATTTAAACATTACAATATAAAGAAAGGTCAAAGCAATTTTGGGTTTAATTTAATCTCATGATGCAGATTAGTTTGGCCCATGATTCTGAGGTGTTTGATGTGGAGCTAGGTATTTAAGAAAAGCAGAATTGGTAAACTTCAGTGATGAATGGTTTTGAAATACTAATTTTCACAACAGAAATAACAGTAGTAAAGAAGGCAGAAACTAATTAGAAAATAGGGTCTAGTGTGCTGATTTCAACAATGACAGCATAAACCAGCCACCTGTTTACACAAGACTTTGTTCCTCAATATGGGAGGCAGTGTAGCTCAGACACAGTGACTTCCATATTTAGGGTCAGTACTTGTGAACCCACCCCTGTTTTATCCTTTAGTAAAAATAATGAAGCTTTGGATAGGAGCTTAGTTTTATAGAACATATATAATACATTTTCCTTTATTCCCATTATATTAAAGAAATGACAATTCTTTTCCAAAGCTACTAGTGGAAAACTTTTTCTGATAAATTTTAAAACTACAAATACACTCTACGTTGAAGGTAAATCTCAGAAGCCTATAGAAACCATCTGGAATGTAAGGAAGTTATGATGATTTAAGTTTGCCTTCCTGCATATTCCCTAGAGACTGAATTTCAATATATTAGAAGGCCATAAAAGTTACAGTAAATCCAAGTTCTGTATCAGGAAGTTCAGTCCTACTGTGTGGTGTACTTTCCTGTGGGTACTTGGTAGCATTACAAAGATTGGCTTCCTTTGTTGTCTTGAAGTTTGCCAGCCAAAATTTAACCTAACAAATTTCACACGTAAGGAAAGATCAAGAACAGATAAGACTACCTGAGGGCTTTTAGTCTACACCTCATCCTATCTTGAACATCAGCTGCATTAAATTTGCTGAACTGACTAATTACAGTTCTAACTTGAAAAACACTCTTCAAGTGGACAACAATAAGCCCACGTTTAATTAGCTATGCAATACAGTCTCCACACAAGAGAGGTTAGTCCAAAACCTAGTTTTAGTCCAGACATTGGAATTTGTTTTGCTATTATGGAAAAGCACAGGCTGAAAGAATATGAATTCAGCAAAATTACACAACATAAAGACAAAAAAAAAAAAAAAAAAGGCAAGCAAACAAAAGAACATTAGAGAGCTGTCACCTTCTTTTCATCTGTCTGTTGCCATAACCAGACTCAAAGCTGTTTTCTGGAGAATTTGAATCCAGACAACTTAAAATTCCAATATTATAGGATAAATTAAGGTTGAGTATTTCAGTAGCTGATATTCCACAATGTTCATTTAGCCAAAAAATCATTACTAGCATAGATACTACATTATTGTTATTCTCCAATGTCTACATAGGTGAAACATAAAAGCCATAAAAAACATACATGAAACATAAAAAAGCCCCAAACCCTGGATTTATTTGTTATTGGGTAATTAGTGAACTAGAATGAATTTTTTGGGGGGTCTACTTGCATAAACTATTAAAACACTAATATTGTTGTTATTTAACTTAAATATAAGGCAACCCTGAAACATTTAGGAAACTTACAATAACGATATATTTCTAATTTGCAGCTGATCTGCTCCAAGCAAGGTCTTATTTTCTGCCTACAAACAATTTAGTTGCAAGATTCAAATTCTGATGAAGATCTATCAGAATTCAGCTTGTTTTCCAACTGTTCTCATTTCTAGTTAAAGAAGGAAGGAAAAAGAAAATATATACATTAAAAATTCTTTGATTGAAATGTCATTCTTGTTACATGCAGAAATGAGACACTTTGTGTTAGAAATGCTTTGACTGGTAGTATGTAGCCATCACAGATTGATTGGTGCTCAGACTAAATGGTTATAATATTTTTGAAGCAGTAAATAAATGCATCTAAATTATAATTAGCAAAAAAGAACAAATTTTAGAAAGTCTTTTAAGTGTGATCGCCATGATCTAAGAAAAGTATGAACTGAATGCTGACAGAAAATCAAGATTTTCTCATATTATTGTATGGGAAGGCCCATTCAGAAAGGTTATGGCAGACCCTCCTGGACTATTTGCATCAAGAAGTCATCTTATTTTAGTTTTTTTGTCTCCCAAGAATAAGAGTACAATAAAATAGTAGCCATGTATCTAGAGGAAAGAACATATTTTACTCTCTTATTTTGAGCACTTACTAGACACATATTCTGGTAAACAGGGCAATTTAACAACTTCAGTGTCATGTATTTTGTACACACAAATAAATGTGTTTCCAATATAGCCTATGCAAATTTGGCATTCGGCAGTAAAGATTACACACTGCTTGGATGTAGGGAGCACTTGCAAGAGAAGGGCTATAATCTAATAAAAGAGACAAGAGTGGTGAAAAATGCAAAAAGATGGAAGATTGAGGTCAGACAGCCTGTATTTTCCTAACTCAAACATTTTCCTTTTGGTATCTACATACCTAAATTGTTTAAATGATGACTAAGGCTGAATTTATCTTTGATTATAAAACATTTAAAGGTTTTGCTTTTTCTATCCATACATCCTTTTCATGGTTTCTGTGGCTACTGACCCAAAGCCTGTTTTTTCATCATCTCCTTTGCTCTCTTCACTCCTCCTAAAGACTTGTGATCTTTTAAAATGTGAAAAGTGGTTTTGTGGCATAGGTTTATGGAGGAACTTTTTCTCTGTAAAGATAATGTGTGAAGTATTTGCATGTTCTGGAATTATTTAATGTTGAAATTTCATTCTCCAACACTAAAAAGGCCTAAAGAGCATTTAGGCTTTTTTAAAAGTTAGACTTATCACAATCATTTTTAAAATATTTTTTTGCCTCAGAGGTATATTTTAAGTTATATTACCTGAAATGAAAAACTAACTTCCCTCCTTCCCTATTTTTTTTCCAAAATAAATATTTTATTTTATTATTTCACATTATCTGTGAAATAAACTTTCACAGATAATATGATTTGAATCAGAGGAAAACAAATTTTTCATAATGTTTGCTTTGTATGAATATTTTCTTATTTTAAAGACAAAAGAATATACATAATTCTGTCTTTGGTTGTCCAGCGTTTCTATTTATAAACATTGTTCATTTGCTTATAAGCCGTAGAGATGGAGAAGAACAAGGTATTAGAAGCAGCTGTATAAGGTATGTATAAAAAGGCATGTATTCAGGCATCTCAGAACAAGTTAGTTAATGAGATTTCTTCCACATAATCCAAGGCCAGAATTAACACCACACCTAAACGGGAATTTTAAAGAAATCACAAGATTTTCAAAGTCAGTAACTATTAAAACAAATGGTACCTATAAGCAAAATGCTCTCCAACTTCGTAACTATATCACACTAACAGTATATGATCACACAAGCCTGGTTTTCCAAATGCTCTATAGTTGCATCATAACATAAACTGAGAGAAGCACATATTTGCTACAATTACACAAATAAAATCATCCTCATCTGTACTTAGACTTGAATGTCTGTCAAGTAGCATGACTGATATTTTAGAGCAAGAGAAGAATGTAGGAATCTGCCATTTAAATGACAACAGGAATTCCCCAAAGATCAAAATGCCCATGAGCTGTTTTATTAACCATTAATGAATACTCTCCAAATCAGAAGCTATATCTGATTTCAATGGAAATTCATTTACATTTAAGGGGGATATATGCAGGTATCCCAAGCCCAAACAAGTCAAATGGCTGAAGTATTTGTTCCCAGAACCATCTACTTCTTTTTCCTTGTTTATGGAATTCATTGTTATCCCAGGATAAGTATATAATAATTAGCCCCGAAAGAGATTCCATTTTAATTGCTTAGTGATTAAATAAAAGCACTTTAAAAGGATGCATGGACTAGGATAATGGTAAGGTGGAGATGAGGGAACCAAACATTTCCAAAACTCAACTCATCTTTTTGTTTAATTCATTTACTGTCCATATGATTAACAGAAATCAGATATTCTGCTTGAGATTATTGCTTATAGGAATTATTCTTCTAATTGCTAGCTAATGTGAAAATCTTATGCCTTCTCTGATGCTTCTATTTATCTGCAGTTTTAGTTCACCTTTATTCTCGTGTTGAGAGAAAATACAAACCTAGAGTCTGGAAACTGGTAATGATTCTCCATTATATTCTATCAGAAAATAAAAAAACTATATCTTTCTGGATAGGGCACATATTCTCAGCTAGAATTGAAGATTTTCACAAATAAGTGAATACTTCAAAAGATGTTAAAGAAAATTACATTACTCCTTTCATAAGAAATTATAAATCCAGCATAGAAGTAGAAAAAGGCATCAGCTTTGGTTGTAAAAAATAAGGAGCTACACCTAAAAATTGTTTCTAATCTTACAAAATAATTTTCAGTGTTAATGCTCCCTAGTTCTGCCCCTATTCCATTCCTTCCCCCCCCCTTTCATTTTGTTTTCTGCCATTACCTGCTACTATTTACTAATGAAAATCTATTAAGAATGACAGAAAAAGATATTGCTTGAACAGAGTGTAGAAAATCCATGATCACATTACTAAAGAAACTGGAACCACAGGCATTACATAGTCTTTCTTTCCAGGCTGACAAGACAAATGGTTGGGACAACTGACCAGACTCCAAGAAACATCAATGCAACTCTTGTGTTCTGTGGAAGCTGAGCAACTGCTATCAGTTCTTAAACTAAGGCTTCCAACACTACCACTACATCCTTCTCTATGGAAACTGATGTCCGTAGATAATGCTGCTGCCAACTGATCACCAAATCCATTTTAGCTAAGAAACGAGGAGTCAAAATAAGAAGAAACTCATAAAAAATTCTTTGAGTTTAAACTAAGGGAAAGTAGTTTTCCTTAAAATAACAAAATTTTCACTAAATCCTCTACAATATACTCTTCCCCCCTTGTTCATTTGCAATTGTAAGAATCGTTGAAGAACACAGTCTGTGAAGGAGAACTATTAGTTCTTAGCATAGTTTCTGGGCTTATTTAATGTGTTTTTTGTTTGTTTGTTTTTAATATGAGCAATGCCAAAATTATTACCTTATGATCTAGTAACTGTCAGGAGTTAAATAATTAAATGTAGCAATACAGCAAGAGGTTTGTGAGGAACAAACCCTTACACCCACCACATATCTCATATTCTGGTGGGATTTTTGTTTGCTGGTTTATTTTCAAAATCACAATTATTTTCAAAAGTATAGGCATCATTTTATCCCATTCTAGTTGGTCCTTCAAAGAATACATTTCTACAGTATTGATTAGTGAAAGAAACAGTAAATGAAACAATCCAGCAACTGCTGCATTTCAATTTAAATAAAAATATATTTAACATTGAAACAACAAGCATTTTCTAAAAAATATAATTAAATAAAGTGTAGCTGAAGCAAGAAAGGAATCCCCCTATTTTTTCTTGCATCCTAAGGGTTCTGTTCTTGAACTGTGATCAAGGCTTTTACTGACAGCAATGCATCTGCCATCCCCTGAAAGTCACATAACACCTATTAAAAAAATAAGTTGCATTATTTACCACAAACCCATGCAAAATTATAACCATCCTGCCCCTCTCACCATAAAAGAATAAATCATTCTATTATCAGCAAACAGCATGTTGACAACCAGCAACCAAAAAGCTTTTAAATAGGAAGAACAACCACGTTTTAAAGAAACACAGTGATTAGCTTAAGCCACATGAAAAATGCTGCATTTTCCCAAGATGTGTTTACTAAGCAGTAGAAGCATTTAATGGATTTGATGGTTAGCCAGCATTTATAAATTGCCATCAAGAAAGTAGATAAATTGAAGGAAAAAAACCCCTTTATTGGATTCTGATGTTAAATTTAATCAATACTTGTGGAGTTCTTATAGCCAGAATACCAAGTCTTAGATTTCAAAAACCCAATGATTCTTGGGATTACTTTTAACAGAAAACATAAATTGTTTGTACAAATGCCTTTTGTTAGACAAGAGAAGAATCTAAGTAAGCCAAAAATCCATACCCAACTGCTATGGTAAGAGCTGTATTCATTTCTACTTAAGTAGAAAAAGAACTATCACTACTGGTCTTTTAAAAGCAATTTACAAAGGTAGCCACAATTTTTCCTTCTCACGCTTTTGTGACATTATATTTTGAGACATATTATATTAAGAAGTCATATTTCCCTTTAAGGTTAGAATATTTTCGATATCAAAGAAACAAAAAACTAGAAATTGCATTTGGATATAGAGCATAAGGACTAGAAATAACTTAGGACTTAACATTTGGCATAAAGGAAGCATTAATATCAACAGAAAATGAAATTAAAAGTAAATTTAAATAACATGCCAAAAGTATATCTTATTCATAAAAGTTTTAAAAATAAAATCTCATTCTTTGCATATTCACTTTGGAGTTGATGCATAATTTTTTTAAACAAACTGTAATGTCTCAAAGGATGATTTCCAGAAAAGATGTTTTGGCACAAACACGAAGGATTAGGTTTGGGTGGGGGGAAAACTTCCCAATAGATCACCTAGCAGAGACTGTTTGACGGGATCTTAAGGGGGTCCCAGTTCATGCATCGCCTGGAACAGACCTCACTGGAACATCAATCAATACTTTTTATATAGATTCAAGCTTGCTTTGGCTGTTTGGATAGCTGTGGAGTGAAGGCTGAGTTTTACCAGGCCGCTTGCTTCACCTACTTCTGGTACAAATCCCCTTTCATGATTTGAAAAAATCTTAAAAATGCTATTCAGATGGATTAACCATGCAGCAGTAATTCTTCAAAAGTAACTTGAGGTAAACCACATATTTCTATTCTTAAATTCAGAGGAAAATGAGTCAGGAAATGAACTCATAGGTAAATTGAAAAATAAAATTAAAACCCTCCAGAAAAATCATACTGAACACATGATGCTGTTTCCCTTCTAATGCATTGCCTAAACATCGAAGAAGAGGATTTTTCATACATAAATGCTGACACCTGGATTTGATAGTGTTTCTAGCCAGTAGTAGCCAAAGCTGTACTCAAGATTTTTTTTGCCATTGTTAATGGGATTTTAAAATTAAGGTTTTTCTGTAGTCCCTCAGTATGATGAGCACCAGTAACCAGTATCCAGAAATAAAAGCAAAGAGACTTGCCTGGTAGAACCTGGTCACATTTCCCATCATTCTGCTATGCAAGTTCTGAGCTAATTGCACGGCAAATAGGATTTATGGTGAAAAATGGATAGTCCATGCATACACTATCACAAATTTCTTAATCAGCAGATATCCTGCTGCTCTTCAGTGCAGTATCTGTGATCCTTGCATACCTTCAACAATAGCTTCACAAACTGGAGGGCAAACTGCCCAAGCAGTTCTGGAAACACATTCTTTGAGTTTCCCTCTTGCAGCATGGCCAGCTGCTCTATAGCAGCTGATGAACAAATGCAGAAACCATCCACAAAGCATTCGAACACTCACGAACGCTGTTGTTGCTCTCTCACAGCTTCACTGTGCACAAAAGGGTTAAGCTAGGCTGAAAGGACTAATGAGTAATGCAGCTGGCAAGACTGTTCTCCTTCCCCTCTCAGTGAAAAACTGGCTTTTGTTTCTGCCTTCAGTGAATGAACTCATGCAGCAATACCTGTTGGCAAATCGAGGCTTGTTGTATTGTTAAGATACAGACAATGCTGCCAAGTCCTTGATGTCTTCACAGATCTTTGCTACACAGATTGCTGTGCCAGGGACTCATCAGATGATCAAGCCCACACAGTGCCAGAAGTAACATCCAATTGCCACATACCAGTCAGAGCTCTCAGGACACAGATAGATCATCTCTTCTGTATATTCATAGGCTACCCTCTGGATACCACTGAAAATACCAAATTCTCATTTAAAATGAAAAACATTTAATTTTATGCGTGTAGTGAACTAATGCAAAACTTCTAATTCCCTTTCCTTCTCTTTCTCCCTTACTATACTGAATATAGATATCATTAATGTTGATTTCTCACTACTTGTTGCAGTGATCCATGCATGTGGGGAATTGGAATAAATTTACACTTACTTGCTTATATATTTACACAATTACAAACACTGAGGCCCTTGACTTGGTGAAGGCAGAAAAATATTGCTATGCTCTAGCCTTACAAAGAAATTAAAGTTGTTAGGTAATAGTGCTCCATTTTCTATAGCCAGTTTTTTTTTTCACTTTGAAAATAGCCAAAAAGCACATAAACCAAGTAAAGTCTGTCCGTGCCACTGTGGTTCCATCAGAAGCTCTTCTGTTCCAAGGGCAGTTGTCTCTAGGAGAACTCACACAGTAAGTGCCTTTCAACAGAAGTGTCTTTGGAAGGAAAGCTGGGCATTTCTAAATCTGTCAAGCATGTAGCGTGCTGAACTGCATTCACCCTTTTAGTCTGGGGAGGAAGGGATGAGCCTGGCTGGTTCTAGATGGTTCACAGACAACCACTTTGTATGCCCTCTTATTTTACTTCTCTTTGGAAGAGTAGCAAGCTGCTGAATGACAAGGAGAGTCAAGTGAATGTTGCTCCAAATACAACTTACTGGGGACATGAAGTAATATTCTAATATAAAGGGCAAGCAGGTCAATACACACAAGCATGAACAATGTTTCTATTAAAATTGCTAGTACATATCTAAAAGAATTGATATTAAAATGCATTCATTTCAAAATGCAACATTGAATAAAAATATGAGAGTAGTGACTTGTACAACTGAAGTACTGGACAAGACTATAAAGACTTTGAACTACTTAGAGCTCATGATATGATTTATGTAAAGCACCTCAAACTGCACAGTCTCAATTTTGCCAGCATTATATTATCGCTGTACTAAAATATTGAAGACCTTCCCTGTAAATATGCATTCAAAACCAAGAAACTTTTCTGGCTTCCTTTCCATGCCCATCAAATCTGAAAAGAGAGAAAAAAACCAAAACCAGATGCCACCCAATAAATAAGATAAATAGTCCACATCCATATTAAACTCATATCATGAAGTCAGAGGTTCAAGAACTTGCTTCTCTATAGCAAATTCCTGGTAGCAGCTCATAGTTAATGCTGCACTGCTTTTTAAAAGGAGAGTAAGACTTTTCCTTTAGATATACATTTTAAAATTGCACATAAGATTGAAATATTTCTAAGAAATAAAAGTTACTTGCTTCTGTTCAAATTGCTTATCAGAAACAAAGCTTAAGGACTTTTTCTGATGAGAATTTCAGTTTTTTTCCTTTTGCAATCCCACCTTTTGCTACCTGAAAAAAAAAATTAGTTAGAACACAGAAGTGTATATTCTGAAGTGTTCACTAGAGAAAAAGACAGGTTTAATTAGGATTTAGTTTACTTTTTTAACAGCTATTTGTATTGTAGACAGAATTTTATTACATACATAGGAGCCTGAGTGATTGACACAGACTGTGGGCACACACAAAACTATCTCCATCAGAAGAGATTACTTTTCTTTAGATTTTGGACCCCTTGTGTAATATGGATTCTCATGCAAATGTTCTGGCTATCCCAGCTCAATGTCACCATAAAGCATATCTAGCACCATTGGTACCATTCCCTAGTCAGAGAAATGCAAAGATAAGCTACCCAAAGGTCAGATCCTTTTAAGCACCTAAGTACAGGCAACGTTAACTCAAAGTTAAGCAGGGAAATATTGAAATCTTCTTCCAGGTGATTCATTCTGAAAAGCTTCACTAGATCCCTGAAAGCATCAGCACACAACTGAAAGCAGGCAGAAGTTCCACTTGTTAACATAAGGTCACTAAAATTAATAGATGGCAAATCTCAACAGAGGAAGCAACCCACAGAATATTACATTTTGCTTTAATGTTTATTATTTTGTATCGAAAAGCAAGAGGGGAAAAAATAACTTTAGACATCCAAAAGTCATGAGAATTTTGGAAGTACCGTGTGTTCGCATAGGATGGGGGAAATCTCCGGACAATACACTAGAGTGCAGTAGAGAGGCGTCTGAGAAAGAGTCTGTCCTGCTCCTGACAAGGACAGCGTGGAATTAAGGTGTTAGGCTTTGAGTATTTTAATCTGGCAAAATGGTATCAACAAGTCTCTGAAAGTCAAGTCAAGTGAAATTTAAAAAGGGGATTAGGTATAAACAACAGTGTGCCTACAGATATATTACACAGAACACAAAATCCAGGCTGTAGGAGCATAAACAATCTGCAAAGGGCTGACAATCCTTCTGCCAAACCCATCCTTTTAAAAGGATCCAAGATGAAACGTCCTACAATTGACTAAAAAATATAATCTGACATTTCCATTCTTTTAGTTGAAGTTTTGCCCACCACATTTAGTAATGAATACAAACTAACTCACAGGAGGATAAAACCAAGACTTGAACCACACTTGAAGTACAGCTGCTTGCAGCTTTCCTTTCTAAAAGTGTGTATTTACATAACATTACCTAATGGCAGTGATAATGCTAGAGACTGGACTATCAGTTTTCGGTTATCGCCAGAGAAGACAGGCTGATACCACACCAGCTAGAAGGACAGTCACATGAAATGTAATTCTTGTAAAATCATGTAAAATCATTACATAATTCTTCCACCCAATAAAAGGTGATGGAACCTATATCTATTAATTAGTATATTGTACAAGTTTCAGTTTAACATGTGGACTAAACAACAACAGTTTCCTCCAGCATCCTTGAAATGCTCTTTAAAATGGGTGCTGTAATGTTTAAGGAAGAGTAGCAATCTGAGGCTTGCTAGTGTCAATATGTAGTCAACCAAAGAAGTGACCATTGAGAAAGATTTGGCTAACAAATTAATTAGCTCTAAATTGGAATGCTACATGCATCTGCTGCTCTTACACCAAAAATGCTAATTCTACTGTGAGTTGATTTGTCCCTGATGTAAGCACTCTTCATAAAATAAGACTCTAAGATGTCACCTTCAAGTGTTTGGAGCACTGAGCATCCTAAAAATTGTATAGCATTTGCCCTCCCTGGCTGCAGTGGTGTGTAACATGGAGTTGGTGGTCAGATGTTTGAGTTTTTTCCTTTACTGCAAGACCATTCCTGCAGAACAAAGTGCATCAAATTAACACTTTTTTTTCAGGTTTCTAGTTTTCATTAGATGAAATTTCAGTATGATTTTCTCAGCTGTGCATACCTAAAATTAAATGCTTCCCTCATAATTTTTAGCTAGATGTGTAGAAATCTCTGTGCAAAATAACAATAACAAAAATAACAAATCTCTATGCAAAACCTTATGGAAGATAAAACAGCATTTGCAGCGTCTCCAGGTAATTTGATTTTGCCTACACCGTCATTCCCTTGTAGCTTTCATCCACTCTTGATTGAACATATACTCTCACACCCACGTATTTACAAGAAGCAAAACATGTATTTAGTGGTCTGGCCAGGATCACTCTTATGCAGTGTGGATAACAAGGGATGCTGGCTATCAAGATCTTGTGTTTTCTTGAAGTTTCTTCTTGATCAGCAGCAATTTTTTGTGTTATGGAAAGTCTTTTGCTATAAAATTTCTTCTTTCTTGGGCTAACAGAAAAATACTACAATCTTGTTCCTATCCTTCTGTTATCAAAATGCAGAGTCTTCCACTGACAAAATGCTAAAGACCTATTGAGGCTTCTTTGGGTTATGATAGAAGTAACACAGCATTTCATATGATCAGCTGGGAATTACCTTCGTTACTACCATTTGAGGCCATTCTTTTAACACTTATGCTGTTTCTTCTGCTGCTTATATATACATTTTTATTCATGCTTCATTCATAGCAATCTTAAAATTGGATACAAATCTCTACAGAAGTTATTTCTGTACTAATAATGCCAAGTCCCTACCACCTCTTACCCTGTGAGAAAATCCCAGTGCTACATTGCATAGATCTTTGCCTAGTAGGATTGGTAAAAAACAAAAACAAAATTTGCTTTCAAAATCCTATGGGTATGGTTACTGCTGACTGATAAGTTTCCCAACCAGTCTGTGCAGTATGCTTTGAAAATACTTCTAGCCTTCTTTGCCAGGGCAGGATCAGGAATATAACAGATATCCCATGTGACAACTTACTGTACATAAAAGTACTTACCAGACCAAACTATACATATATCCATACAAAGGAGCACCCAGTTTACTATTAATACATAATGCAAAAGTAACTAACTCCTGCCCAGCACCAGCTTACCAATTGAGCACTCTACCTTACTCCCTGTACTCCTACAGAATGTGACATGGCCTTTCCTCCTTGATGGCTTTCTGAAGGCAGAGCTTTAAACAGTCCCTCTGGCCAGGACTTTCAATACTCTCTGGAAAAAACAGGGATGTATTTATGGAGTGCACATTGCTACTTTGGAAAAGCTAAATACAAAATAGATAATATTCAGTAGAGGTTACTGATGTTGATTGCATCTCTTCCCAATGAATGTAGGCACTTCTAGGAATATGATCATGGGAGCTCACTAGCACCTGCTACTACTCTAATTTAGAGGGGATATCCAGGAATAATAACAGCTATCTGCCAATTTTCTTTCAAGCTCAAAAACTGCTTCCCCTGCATTTTCAAATATGGCAGTGTGACATACGCTCAAATCATCAAAATGCCCATAACTCCAAAAGACAAGTTGAATTCAAGTATGCTGAGCTTATTTACTGCAATTAGTTTGGTTGAATTAGCTTATAAAATAGAAACATTTAATTTGAGATGCTATTGCATACAATACAAATATTTCTAGTCAGAAAGTGGAAAAAAAATTAAAAAGCCGAAGACCTAACCGCTTACTATGGAATTTTCATTTTGTACATCTTTCCCAAGACTGAAATTGTTAGTAGGTTCTCCTGAGCCTAGGGTAGATGTTACTTTATAATAGATAACTACCTATTAAAAAGCTGAATCAACTCTTCATGATGCAGTTCTGCAAGCCCTACCTATTCCTTTGGAGCTTAGAAAAAAGCAGATAAGAATGTTTTGACTGAAGAAAAAAGGAAAGAAAAAAGTATTTAGGTGAAATATTTAGGTACGCAATCACACTTGCCGTTTTTTAGTTTCTGTAGCACTCAAGCTTTCTACAGCTATGAAGCTAACATAGTTCACAAGTCAAAAATCTAAGTTCCTAATACATCCAAATCCAGAGGTAAACAATAAATAGCTTTAAAGAAGTACCATGGAAGTTTGTTATTAAGATCTTTAATCTAGGAACATTCCATGATCAAATTCCTGTCTTCTTTTGTAACATTCAGGCTTAATAAAAACAGAAGTTTGTCTACCTTTTAATCTTATTTTATCACTCTGCTGGTATGCTAATCTGTCATCAAGATGTGGAAATCAGAGACTACAAATGTTAATTAAAATAACACAATGCAGTTTGGATCCAAAGGAAACCATATAATTCAGGGCTTGAATTTCTCTAAGTGTTCTATGGGAAGCTCAAGATCAAACATGTATAAATGGAATATATAATGACATCATTTTGGTGTTGCCATAGTGAAGAGAGGAAGAATTACTGCTGTAAGATGACACACATTTCATATGAAAGGAAGCTCTTGTTATCTTGCTACCACACAGACTAAATCTATTTTGTGTCCTAATGTGAGATATTTCAAATAAAATTTGTCTTATGGGGACCATATTTATGCAATTCTGGTACAAGTAACCAGCAGCATGATACTGATTACCATGGGTTGAGTTCCTCCAGGACAGAACACGAAAACAAAATGCTTTGTGACCAGTGCTTTTACTCTACCTGCAAGGAAGCTTACCGATTCCTTTTCTACATAGTCTTAATTCGCATAGTCTTTAAACACCCATTTTACTCCTTTGTCTCCACAAAGTCAAGATCATAATAGGGAAACTTATGATAGAGAATTAATGATTAATGAGGGAATTGTCATAAATAGCAAGCATAAATGTTGGAACTCAAACACCCTAAATTTTATGCCAGTTTTGTTTTCTCTAATAGCATCCAAAAATGCTTCAATCTACGATCTTCTCTTACACAGAACACATAATATTGCTGGCAAGCCCTTCAGCAAAAAGTCTTCTGGATGGGGTAAACATTAACTCACTTTAAATTCAGGAGTAGAACCAAGAGAGGCAGAAACCATAGTGTAAAGACAAAACTTCAGGGAAATATTCAAGGCAAGAGATTTAAATAAATTCAGTGTATTCCTATGCTTAGAAACATTTTCTGCTTAATCTGCTTAATCTTTAAAAATCTGTTTCATATTCCTTGTCAGCAGTACTTTATGGACATTGGAGTTCTAGACTTTTAGATCCCAACCAATTTTAAATTTAACAGTGCAACTCATGTTTAAGGACTGAGCAGAAACCATTATATCACTGAGCTTTCTGATCTTCAGATGAAGTTGACCGATCCTTTTAAGTGACCTACTAAAATCACTAGGAAATCTGTACAATCAGCAGCAAGAACATGCTCTATATACAATGCATGAGTTTATGGCATAAGAAATTATTTTGTATTAAAAATTTGCATAAGCACTAATCTTTGTACAGACACTGAACATTTAAACAACTGTTCTTTCTGACTTCAAGAAAAAAAATCTGATAGAATATACCTCCACAGTGCTGACTGAAAGTGGTCCACAGCAGATAGCTTTTGAGAATATAATCCTACTGGTTTGGAGTCATGTATGAAAAGTGGCAGGTTTTATTTCATGAATTTGAATTCAGACACCTACACTGAATGCTAAAAAATTTAAACTTCAAGTAACTCTTTAGAATCAAAATACCTCAGCTTAAAATTTGAGTTTAGAATTTGGAAGAAACACTACTTTTGTATTTTTGTTATTTTTGGACCTTTGTTTCTACTATTGGCATATACAATCTAATTTCACCTCTCTTCTCAAGTCAGAAACATTATCTTTAAAACATGAAATAACTGTATATCTAAAGGAAAAATTCAACTAAAACGAAAGGTAGCATTTTCCCTATTGGCCCCAAAGGACTTAAAACCTAGATTCCCTACCATATATGCAAAAAGTACAAGATATTATTCTTTATCCTATTCACTGGTGTAATATATACCTATTAAAACTTCTACTCAAAAATCTCAAAATACTGGGTTTAAATTAAAATGGAGATGGAAGTCTCTATAATAGAAATTGTTTTTATATAGAGAACACCATTAAATGATAGACACCTATAAAAACCACCTATGTTAAGTGTTCCAAATACTTCCTGACTTATATAGTTCATCTCTTTGGATACATTAAGTATTTCCTATATAAAGATGAATATTCCATAGTAAGAAAATATAAAAGGAAAAGAGGCAATATAGTATTTCATTGTTTATTCTTCTATCCAGAGTGAAGTAAGGACATTTCAGCAACACAATGAAGAATTTCCGAACAAAATGAAAGAGGCATTACTAGGTGGCAGATGTTAAAATCTTATAAACAATAGTAGTGAAAAGATTTCTTTTTTTCCCAGTCACTGCCTGTTTATGAACAATAAAAAGTAGCTGAGTGCGCTTCCACTAAGAGGCCCTAAGGACAATGAGGACTTGCAAACACTAAATACTGCACACACAAACTTTTACTGAAATTAAGAATAAGTTAGCATAATTATGTTTTTTGGTAAATATTTGTAAGTCATTAATAAAAGAAAATTAAAATTGCTTCCTACCTAAATTCTTCATGAAGCAAGTCTCAGCACTTTGTAATACTTTCCTGTCATAAAAGTGCCAAGTAATTGAGATTTTCAGATGAGATCATACTCAAAAATGTTCACATCCGTGAAGTGGGGAGGGGGTTGTCAGGAGGAGGCATTGCAGCACGGTGCTATGGGCATGAGTAAAGCTGCCCTTGAGTGCCCCACCTCTCACTGGCTGCTCTGGACCACTGGAACAATATTTGCTGGTTGCTAGGTAGACAGAAGTCATTGCCAATTCATCCCATTAACAGGACTGAACCTGGTTCTGGTTGATATTGTTTGAATAAAATGTGTTGTTAAAATACTCCCCACAGGTAAAACTGGTCATTTTTATGTGCTTGGAGGATGTTAAACTCATGCCTCACAACCACACATTTAGTAGAAACTTTTGTTTTCATACCATTGTTGTTGGCCTTTCTTTTTAGCAGATTTGGAGGAATGATACCTTATGTTTTTTCAAAAGGCACATAGAATTTGTAGTGTATTTTAATCTTTTCCCACCACAGGTTAAACAATAATTCTGAAATAATTTTACAGTTTATTGGGTTTTTTTTAAGGCCAGCTGAAGCAGCTGTATATCTGACAAGCTGACTTTGTGCATCTCATGAGTAATGAATGACAGAGGGTTCTGAGCTTTCGGTATTATATTTGGAAAGAAAAAGCATTGCATGCAAGCCTAGTGCATTAAAACGCATTGCTAAGAGGTTAAGCGTTCAGATGCTAGGAAATGCCAAACAGCAAACACACACTCTGGAGAGAATTAGCTGAGCAGATAATGGTGTTTGGGAGAGAAAAGGATGGGACTGTTCATTACCAGGTTTTTTCCCAACATATACTAATAGCACAGGAGGGGCAAGAATAATGATCTGAGAAACTGAAAGGAGCCTGTTCTCTCTCTATTTTCCTTAACTTTATATATCCGTGTCTGTTCCTGTTCCATCTCCTTTAGAACCTTGATTTCATCAAACAACATTTGGACTTCTTTGCTATAGCATGTCTACCTACTTTTAAAACTATTATTAGTTGTTGTCTTTTTATCTCCCTCTACATGAACAATTCATAAGCAACTCCTTTTCAATTAACAATGACATAAAAAGTGTTATTATTGCTTAGTAAAGGGGATTGCAAATTCAATATGAAATATTTAGGAACTGGTTTATTCAGAGAGCAAATAATGTAGTATGTATTTAGAGCAGAATTTCTATTAATTTCAGTTGCAGCTGAAAACATCAACCTCATTACCTAGAATAACATGTGTAATCTTCAGTATTCAATCAATAACTATGCATAGTCATTCAATACCTAGTTTTCCAGCTCCAGCAACAAAAAAACCTATGAATCCCACAAAATTCCTTTCTTGATTTTACCCCTCTACTGTATCTGCTGAATAAGGTCATGCGGGGGTGGGGGGAGGGTCGCAAATGAGATTATATAACTCCATAATGTAGTGTACTGTTTGAGTGAAAACTGGTTTTCTACATTTTGAGTCATTAACTTTCTAACTTCAATAATTATTTAGAACTGAAGGCATTTTTATGCTTCTTGGACCAAGGCAACAAGGTAAGTTCTATCATACAACATTACAAAAGGCATGAAATCACATCAGAATGTTTTGATCTACCATGAGAAGTCCTTACTAAACAGGAAGTGAGAGTTGAATGCTTTTGTCCCCACCCATCCTGGTCCCATCCTTTACATGGCTTTATCTTTTTGTACAGGCAGCTCTAAACCATGTACTTCACACTTCCTAGGACAGCCTCCTAACCTCTCATTCAATTTTCTTTTTTTTCCATCTCCTTCCATTTATCCTTACTGGACTGCAATTCAAATATTCTTAACCAAGCACTCTCTCCTTCCCTCTTGCCCTGGTTTTCAAGAGCTTTTTATCTGGTCAGTTCCCAGATTGTTCACAGCTCCTGACACTGACCTCTTATGTCATTCAGTGCTGATCCTAAAAGCACCCTGTACTCCTGGCCAAAGCTTCTCTTTGAACTGTCCCAGTCTCTTTAGCCTAATGGAGAGCAGAGAAATCCATGAGCCTGTGAAGGTTTATGCTTCTTGGATTGGGTTCTGAGATTAACATAGCAAGTACAATACATAATCTTTGCTTTAAGGCAAAATTCCTCAATCATGGAACTACATGCAAATCCAGAAAGAACTGCAGGTTGCAACTTGGCCAGCTCTGAGTAGATTTTCATAGGAGTGGCAAAAGGCACATCTCTAGCACAAAGGTTGCCCTATATCAAATTTCAAAATATGCCCTAAAGAATTGGCAGGATAATACATATATTACTGGGCACGATTTTATTTTAATTCAGGCAAATGAAACACCTAATTTTCTGCTCATTCCTCTCTTAAAAAGAAAAAAACCTAAAAATCCCACACCCTTAGCAGTCACAAAATCCTTCCCAGAACCTTTTAATTGGTTGGGACTTTTGAAGTTAAAGGATAACGAAGCTGTGATCAGCAAGTCTTCAAAGGATAGAACCAATTAAGAGAGGTGTGGATGCCCCCAAAGAAATAATTTATAATGTGATGTCATTACAGTATCTGGCATTATGAACCAGAATGCACCAGTCCTGCAGAACTAGCAGGACTGATGCTGATTCTCCTATGTTATCCATGGTAGAACTCCTACACAAGACTGATAAAGAAGAAGGAATCTCACATTCTCTCCAAGACACTTTCTGTTGCAACATCCATCCTACTTGAGCAAGAGAGGGGATCAGGCTGCCTTGATGGAATAGAATGTTTGTGTCTAAGTCTTAACTCCCTCTACTTCACCATGAAGTACATGAATATTGTGATTGTTCAATTATTCACTAAGAAATAATCACTGTCACAATTCATATAGCAAATGTAATACAAGTAGTGACATTTCAAAAGCATTATAAACTGGTGTGCTTTCTGAAACAGAACTTTTTTAGTACATAATAACATATTGTGGTAGCTTTGTCCCCAGAAGTAGAATAGTAGTCAACAATTTGCAACTGTCTTAAGCAAAATCCTATTTCACTGTTCAAATTTTAGCAGCGTGAAGTTTTCTGTACAATAAATAACAGTTCTTTTAAAGATTCAATCAGTAACCAAAATCCTTTCAAGTTTGATTTGAAATCCCTCCAACCATCTACAGCCTTCCCCTTTGTCCTTGCTCCTCCAGCCTTAGTTTTGTATAGATTCATTCATGCAATGGTCTTGCCACAAAGACTTTCAAAAAAGTGAACAAACTCACTTGGTACAACAAAACAGGAGAAGCAGAATATATTTGCAGGACCCATCACTGAACTTTTCAAGACTTATTGCTGACATTGACTGTGCCAAGACTCAATTCTGTTAAGTGAAATACTGCAAATATGGTATTTGAGTGTTTGACTTTATGGTGACACATTTGTACTATAGTAATGAATAATATATGCTGTTCTCTAGTATATTTCACAGTATACTGCTATTCACTAGTAATAAAGTTCTTACTAAAACAATGGTATTCTGTCGTTTTCCCCCTCTTCCCTACCCAATTAAAACATATTTTAGATAAATACTGAGAAAGAGTTAGACTGCAGTCGACTCCGCAGTCGACTTTTCAAACAAGAAGTTCTGTTCTTTAAGGTGACAATCTAATTCTAGAAAGCAGTGTGAAATGAAGTTAGTGTCTTTAAAAATATATTACTTTTCAAGTTACTCGATACCTTCACTCTCCCAGAGAAAATTTCCTGCTCTGGCTGATGGCCAAAGAGATTATATAGTAAGAGGCCTTTTGCCTTTCATTATTTAGGCAATATTTCATACTACTACAATGTAATCAAAACACTTCCTTTCTAGCCAATATTTGGCCCTAACACAGATCAACATTTTTTCCATTGGTATTTTTTAGTAGCTGCTCTGAAGAAAAACATCATTAAATCTCAGCATTTCTTCATTTTGCCTTCATGCTGTGATAAATATCAAAAGTATTCTGTTAGATCTATGATGACTACTCTCAAAGGGTTCTCAGGCTATAAGGTTTCATGAAACATAAAATTAGAAAAGTGAAAGGATTCAAATATTAAGTGAAAGGATAGTTTTATTTCTCTAAATCCAAAATCTAGAAGAGGTACTTACAGAAATAATATAACCACATGCAAATAAGAAAAAAGATTCAGATACATTTTAAAAACTTGCAACAATTGTAATTTATTTGTTTTTCTCACATCAAGTTACTTTCCTGATTCCTGCAGAAAAGCAACAACAAAAGTAGTTTTATTTTCAAACCAAGACAAGAGAATCTCTACAGAACTTGCTGTATTGAGTGAAATTACACAGAGCATCTCTAATTTGTCTTCCTAGAAGAAATAGGGTTTTTGATCATCAAGGGGCCAATACAGAGGTTTGCATGAGAGACACAGAGTATTGTGAAAGCATGGTAGACTATCATCTTTTCATAACAATGTCTGTTTGTATGTATGGGACAGATTCAGCAGGTACAGGCTGATTTGTTAACAAGGAGCAGAATAAAGGGGTCAGGAGTTCTAAATTCTAATGGTAGCTCTGGAATGGGACTTGATGCTCTGGTTACAACCACCACAGCCTTGTCATAGTCATTCTCTACAAAAGAGTGACTTAATGAAATTCTATATCCCAGATGAGATGTGGCTATAGTTACGGTGCCATAGAGCTACAAAAATGCAGTAAAACTCAAGTCCGGTGAAAACTGCAACACTCTCACAAGATTAGGAGTAGTAGTAGTAGTAGTAGTAGTAGTAATAATAATAATAATAATAATAATAATAATAATAATAATAATGCTGCAAACCCCAAGCTCCATCCAACCAGATATGCCTTATGCTTACAGGCCAGAGTGATACTTGCTTTTCTTGCATCACATGATATTGTTGTGGTCCATTAGGAGAGTAAGTAACTAAGGGACCATGAGGTCTGATATTCTACAGATTTCTTTAGTTCTTTAAGCTCGTTACATCAAGTAGAAGGCAAAGCTCTTTTCTATTCACTAGCTTGCCCTGCCCCATAGTTATCTCTCACTAGTGCCATGTTTTATTACAAGAGTTTAAGACTTGAGAAATACGTGGAAAGTACATTAACCTGTAAGACCCTTGAAATCAGTCTCCTAGCTTTCTATTTATGGCACTGTGTTTATGATGAAGGGCATTTTGAAATTGGAACTAATTGTGTAACATGCTTGCTTTGTTGAAGCTTTAAAGTATGAAAGATTGTTAGAATACTGAAGTAACAGTCAGGAGCCTTCCTGTCTCTTGCTTGCTCTCTTTAAACACTGATGGGCTTCAAAATCAATCTACCATGCAAATTCCTCTTGCTTTACTTAACTACCAAATCAGAACTGGACACTGCCAAGCCATTGCAAAATATGACTGCAAACTTATCATGGGCCTGAAACAAGTCCCGTTGCAATGGGGTCCTTTACTACATATTGTGCTTTTCTATTGATTCAGGCCTTGGATTTAAGAGAACTCTTTAGTACAAGAGCTTGCATTAAAGGCAGTACTAAAATAGTGATCTTTCCTCCCCTCCCTGCCAAACAGTGAATAACTAGCAGTATAACTAGCAGGAATAATTTAAAACTTTCCCAGAGCTATTATGTAGAAAAAGTGTATCTGTCAGAAATTAATCTCCCTCCAGCCTAAATGGTCAGTCTCAAAGATTTTGTTATTCCATTCTTCAGCAAGCTGAGAAAAGGTTCCATTTTATTCTATAAGATTCACTAAATAAACCTAGCAGAACATCTGATATAATTGATTTTATAGCTGAAGCTATCCTGCTTCAGCTTATGCAAGAAAGATTAATTTTAGAATACCAGCTGCCTGCAGTATTGTAGAAGCCTCAAAAAATCGCCTCCTCCTTTTCCCTTTGGCCCACAATACACGGTTTTCTTGGAAGTCAAAATGATATGTGCCAGATTGAATATTTGATACTGTGTGTTAAATAGGTTTTTTGTTTTGTTTTGTTTTGTTTTGTTTTGTTTTTTTAAGAAAAAACAACACAGTAGTTCTTTAAACTGCCTCATAGGACTTCAAATAGATGACAATCTCATGTGCACTTATTCATACATTTTGTTTTCCAGGCATAAAGTTTGAATAATACTGGTGATACACTAAGCACAATATGAAACCTACATTCACTGCAATAAACATGGAAGATGACCAATTAAAGTCCTCACAGAAACATTTACTCTTAAACTGAATAAATAGCATCTTCTTAAAATGGACCAGAAATATGCTCATGTATGTCAACCACTACTCCTTTATTTCAATTTCTATGTTTGTTTCAGTAATCTTCAATATGCCATGCAATTTGCTCCATTGTTGCTGGGTTTTGTTGTTTCATTTTGGGGGAGAGAGTCGTTGTTGGGTTTTGGTTTTTTTTGTTTGGTTTTTTGTTTGTTTGTTTGGCTGGTTGGTGTTTTTGTTTTTGTTTTGGTGCTTTGTTGTTGTTGTTTTTATTTTTATTAAAGTAAGGAAAAGCAAAGCACAGTTCTTTATGGCAAAATAAGTGAATTTCCCTGAGATTGAGAGTCATGTGTCTTCCTCCTGAGAAGATTATGTTAGTCCTCGATACACTGCAGAACAAAGAACCAAAAAAGAAACTCCACATTTTAAACAGCCTACTGACACTCTAAACAAAGGTGCAAATAATTGTTTTATAGCAAGGAGTACATGTGTGTTACGTCACCTCTGAAATTCCTTCTACTTCAGATGGTGGGTGTTAAGAATTATTATTACACTTTTCAAGACTGGAATGAAAAGTTCATTGCCATGTTTACACCTAAGAGATACATGTAATATAAATGGAATGGGTAATGGAATAGTGTTAAAAATCCCCCACTAGCTCCCATGCTCCAGTATATTTGAGAATTGATTTCACATATTCAAAGTTTTTGATGCTTCCATTCTTAATGTCTACATGGATCTTTTAATCTTTACTTATTTTTAAGTCAGCCATGAATTTAGTCGCAGTATTTTAATGACCAATGAGGGAAAAAAGCATTTCTGTTCAAAGACTATTATTAGATGCCTCCTATATGACCAACTATTTTGAGGGAGATTATATAACTAACTAGATAGTTTCCATTTTGAGTACAGGGAAAAGTACTAAGAAACTGTATTTGTGCTGCTCACTAGGAGTAAATGAGCAAGTAAGAAAATAGAACTAATATAATATGCAAGGCAAAAATAAAATGGTGTGAAGCTATGCCCTGTGCACTACTCACCAAACAGCAATCAAGAAAGAATTCAAAGGTTGAAAACTTCTAAGCAACTAAAGAAAGAGAGTTCTTCTAAAGAACAACAGAACAGCATTTTGATGAAATTCTTAACACATTTCACATATCAAGAACTTCATATTGAGGGCGGACTGGTTCTATTTGTGGAAAGACAAGAAAAATCAGCATCACTCTTTCTCTCTGGAAATGGAGGACAGCCTACGTTCAATGTATCTAAATGTACTAGCTCAGCTGAGGCAGTTAAAAAGAAACAAAAAGACAGCAAGAGGCTAAAGTAGAGGTATAACTACTTAAAAGTCTTAATTGTATTCCAGTGGGAGCAGAATTAGCATCTTAGTAAAATACCTTGCAACACATTATGAAGCTTTCTCGTTCTAATCAAGACATCTGCAGCTGAGTTTCCATAGTCTGCTTCGATCTTCTAATTATATTTGAAAACCAGACCTAATCTGAGGAAGAAATATCCCTAGATTTAGATTCTGGATCCTATGCATGAGTGAACTATTTTATACTGTGAAAGTGAAAATTTTCTGAATACCTAAAGGAAAAAGTAGGGAGAGATGAAGACTCTTGGTAGACATACAGGGTTATGAAGGCACTTTATTTCTCAGAGATAACTGACCTTCTGAGAAAAGAAATTGCTGTTACTTGAAGTACAGGTTTTAGGAAAAGCAATAAGAGGATAGGCACAGATTGTAGTACTAAATGCTTTTCCACAAAAAAGGTATCTCTTTTTTGTTTTTGCAAATTACTAAAATAATTTTCAAAAGCAGAATACTCCATTAGTAATATAGACAAAAAGTATACAGTAAAACACTAGGAACTTCATCTGTTCTGTTCTATGTTTATGTATCTTCTTATAATGTTCTACTTGTAGTTTAATTAGTAGAAATAAGTAAAGGATATTTCAATTGAAAGACAGTGTCGCTGGCAAAAAAGGAGTCAGATTGTAGTATTCCTTCTAAATCTGCTCCCAGTAACCTCAGCTTCATCATTTATGAGCAGGAGGTAAGATTTTTGATGATAGTAGTGGGAGTCCTAAAAGAGATGTCAAAACCAGATTGTACTAGCAAAGAAAAAGTTCCAGTAAAGGCTGTGCCTTAGGCCTCTCTCTAGCATTGCAAAGCAGTGGCTGTTTCTTCAGTTCTTTCATTTCATTTGCATGCAGTGTAGTTTTCTTGCACTGCCAATTCACAGAATGCCTTAGTCATATATGGGAAGAGCCACACATAGGGTCTGTGGTTCCTCATATCTCCCACTGTCAGACATTTGCATTCCGAGAATCTTTATTAGCTGTGTGGAGAGCCTTTCTAAGGAATCAGGAGTTGCTTATTTAGTCTCTGACATTCCTTATCTAATTAAGCTATTGCATGGGTAAGCCCAGATAGCTGCCAAAAGTGCAGCTACAGTGTTGCCAGCCACCACTATGCAAATTTCAGTTAAAAAATCAGACATTTCACTTTGAATTGCAGTAAAGTTGGATAAATTGTTCTAATCTACATACCTTGGTATTAGTCCTACAGTTCTTGAGGCAGCAAAGGGCAATCTATTTACAGAACAATGGTTTTGCCTTCAGCTTGTTTCTCAAAACTCCGTGGACTGGAAAAGCAAACTTCATAGAACACCATGTAAACTGGATGTAAACAGAACTTTAACTTAAGTGAAGACTTCTGTTTTCTAGACTGCTGCGCTTTTGTTTGTCCCATGTTTGTTCTTGCAGCTGTATAAACCCTACTACAACATTGAGTCAGGTTTCAGGTTGTAATAATCCCTGCTGCAAATGTTAAGATTAGTAAGATTAATTCTTTTTTTTAAGAAAAAAAGAGAAAAGAAAAAAAAGAAACATACTTAGGTCTACTGAGATTACTGCAACTGCTAGTTTAATTGATGGTGGAGGGTAAGGGGATCTGGCAAGGCTCTGTAAAAAACAGTGTCAATAATAGATTTATCAGGTAGTGTGTCTCAGTTGGAAAAGTGAACTTAAGTTCATAGATTCATAACATGTCCCATAAAAATTGTCTGATTATGGGCCTTTCCCAAAAAACAGAACTGAATTTGGTTTTCACAAAGATTAGGATAAATTCTCTTAATTTCACTTGAAAATGGGGAACCAGTAGTCTAGATTGAATAATTTGCTCTAAGATCAATGTTCTCACATTCTCTGGGATATTAAAAGAGTTCACAGTTAGTAATAGGTGCCCATCAGTTGTATAAATGAGAGATGGATTCTCTTTGTCTAAACTTTTCCCCTTGGCCACCTGAAAAGCACAACTTTATCAAATAGGTAAAGATAAAGAAAAGCTGTTCACATATTATACAAACTGATTTTATAAAGCGCTGAAATGCTCACGTGAAAGGCACTGCATAACTGCAAAGTAAGCTATTTTTATAATGCTAATGTATGCATGAATTGCAAGTACATAGTATTAATAACATTAAACAATGAATCACTTTGATTTGAAGCAGCATGTTAGCATTAGACTAAAGGAAAAATAACAGATATGCCTTCATAACAGATTTGTTGCAGAAAAATTTTAGTCTCCTAAAATCTATCCTGAATCTAATCCTAAATCTCCTAGTCTCTATTCTGACCTGCAGGTAGCTGAAAAAAAAAAAAAAAAAAGAACCCCAGTATTTTAGGAGTCATTCTATCTGTAAATTACCTTCAATCCTCAGGCATTTTAACTTATTTCCCTTTCCCACAGAAGTCAGACCTATTCAAGTTCACACTACTCCCAATCCTAAAGTTGTGTACTCATCTATGCAGAGTAGTATCACACCAACTGGTAGCACACTACTTGTAGGCAATAAGGTTCTTGGAGACAGATCAGTAACAAACATTTTGAACATGCAGTAATTCAGTACATCAGATGAGATACTTCTGTATAGGTCTTTGGCCCTTCTGCAACTTTCCCCTGGCAAATACAGGTGAAATTATCTAGTCGAATGATTCCTCTTATTTAATAAATAATTATAATAAAAAATAATATTATAAATAAATAAATAACAATAATATAAATAAATAATAATTCCTCTTATTTAATAAAACTGCACTTTTTCTCTATCCAGATTAGCTACTTATTTAAGTAGGATAATTTCCTGATTATAGAAAGATATCATATGGGTATTGATTCAAATTTTCAATACTTAAACAAGTCCCTCAGTGTTTCAGCTGTTGCAAATTTTTTCCTATTCCTACTGATCAATTCCCCTTTTGTGAGTCACTTCCGATAAGGCAACTTACAGAAGCACAGAAACAGAAATAAAGTACATTTCTTAAATTAATAAATGTGAAAGTTTTTCTTGACCACAAAAGCTACAAAACACTTAAATATCTAAGGGGACAATATCTTAGTAAAGATTTATTCTGTACAAAGCTAATCTTCCAAATTTTGTTCATTATCTTAAAGGAAATTCTACCTCCTCACTACATAACTACATCATTTTTAAATATCCCAAAGTGTAACAATCCCAAATAATCTTTTAATGTTCACTTTTTTTCTAAAGCATGCAGAATGTGAAAACTCATGACAACATAAAATATGTACTTGATGTTCTTCCCCCACCACACACCCCAAAATGTGAGCAAAATTGTACAAGGTATAAAACCCTCCATAGCTAACTCCTTAACTTTCCTGCTTTCTTTATATCTTTTTGCTCAGGAAATGAAATATGGATACTATGAGAAGGACTTGAACTTGGATGATCCTTGTGGGTCCCTTCCATCTCAGGATATCCTATGATTCCATGACTTACTTGTTTATTTTCCTATGTTACACGGAATAGGAGGACAAGGGAATTTCTTTTACTCCTTTTACCAATGCATGGGCTGGAAAGGCAAATTTTACTAGTAAATGAACCACATTTCCAGCCCACTTAATAGATCCCTATCAAACCATAACACTTGTTAGAAAAAACACACTTTCCAGATGGGTCCTAGAACCAATAAAATAAGCTCATTATTTACCGCTGTTTAACAATTTTTCTTCTATGTTTGTTCTATTATAAGCTTTTAGTCCATAGTCTTTCCTACCTCCCGCAAAGCCCTGCCAGCTCTTAGAGCCCAACCTGAAGTTTAACATTTTCAGCCATCGGCTACGAATGTTTGCAGAGAAGTCCTATTTGTTTGATTTCATTATTTAAAGGTAGCTTTCACATTGCCAAGAATGCATTTACAGAGTATATTTCAGACATGACATATTTTTATTAGAAAGAATTTTTAAAGCATCAAGTTTCAAAGTTATGTTTATATTTACTTAATTTATATTTATAAAGCAATGTATTGTGTTTTAAAAAGATATGTCCTGTTTAAGTAACATTAATAAACTGCAATAATTGCCCTTAAGAAGGTTAAAGCAACCCAAGATGTGGTACTGCCTTTAGGCAAAGGAGCAAACATGTCAAAGTGTATTAAGCATGATATTTTAAATGGGATTTGGAATGGCACTTCATACCTGTTGAACACTGATAAGTAATGATGCCAGAATTACTTACTTCAAACACTTCTCTGTGAAAAGCCTCACTACTCTTTTCTTCTCTTTCAGCACAAGTAAAATATGCCTAAATCATGTAGGTTAATTCCTGCTTCTGTTCTACTTAGCCTCTACATTTAGTTTTAATTTTCACAGATCACTTTCAATTAGTCCATGACAAGCAGATTGCTGACGTATTTCCTCACTGTCAGGCTTCTTGGCAGTTGATGCTTTGCACAATACTGGAAAGGCCCTGAGACAGCATATAAGATTTATACAAATAAATTCTGAAACATGAAGTAAAAGCAGCCTCTTGGAATTCTGCCTCTGGCACTGTTTCAGCCCCACTTTTGTGGAAAATCTGTATTTTAAAACTACTTCAATTAAAATTTGTTTTTAAACTAAAAATGTTTAACATGGACAAAGCTTGTGTAGTGAAAGAGCTTTCTGAAGACATGCGGTGCCACATTATTTTAAAGTTCAACCAAGTCTCATCCAATTCCTATGTAAATACAAGGCAAAAGTCATTTATGTTTTTTCTACTATGTAGATAGCAGCATAATTTTTATTACTTTACTTTTAAGCTTTTCATGTTATCCATCAAGTATTTTGATAACATTTTCATCTAATCTCTGTGTCTTTTTATAAATACTAGTCCATATGTTATTTATTTTGGGAGTATTAGCAAGGAACTTTAGATCTGCATTCTTTTAATGAGAGGGAGAAAAAGAAGAATAAAAGAATAAAGAAGTGAACTGAAATGTTTTTAAAGTTTCAGAAATGCAATCAGAAAAACTAAACCAGAGACACTGGCACTCACAGAGAAAAATAAAGTACCTGATATGGAATTCTCTTCCTAATTACAGTTTAAGAGAGCAATTCTAGTTCCAATAACTATTCCTTTGTTTTTACATCTGTCTCTTAGAGCACTCATCTTCATGCACCTCACAGGCTTTATTTTTCCAGTTTTCAGGATGAAAAAAACCCCACACAAATAACAAAACAAAAGCATGAAACTTTTAAACCCCAAAATTTACAAGAGTCATTTCCACATTCATGAAAAATGACAGCTGCAAAGAAAGAGAGCCTGGTGATGCACAGAGCCTGTATAATAAAGATGAGGAAATGCTTACATCATGTAGTCAAAACTGTTCTAGAGAGACACACACAAGGTGTGAAACGTAAGAATAACCCCAGTGTCCCAAATCTACAGTTCCTCCTTGGGGCTTTTACAAAACCCAACAAGTAAAGAGTTTGTGTCCCCATAGGCCACCTTCCCAACCACATCCACACATTCTTTTAGATCTTTGAATATTCATTTTGTAACATCAGCAGATTGCTCTGCCTGTTTTCTAGCAATTTTTTTTCTTTTGTAAGACCTCTATAAATGATCCTTTGTAAAGATAATTTCATACAGAAAAGAGCTGTGCTTTCCAGGTACCTATTTTAAATACTGTACTCTATGTGGTATTAGACAGGCAAGCAAGGAAAAAAACCCCACCCTTTCAAACAAAACATTTGGTTATCATTATTGCGGGTTAATTCTAGGAGGAAATTAAACTCTAAATAAGCCACTCCCCTTTCCCCTGCCCCTTCTGGTGAGGGAGGGGCAAAAGCAGAGCCTATGGGTTGAGATAACAATTTAGTGAAAGATGGTTTTCTTAACATCTAAAGAGAATTCAAAATTTTCAAAATCTTTTATAGCAGACCTGAAGGAGGAGAAGGGAGTGGAAGGCTGTGGAAAATCCTCCTCCTCTGTTCCTCCTATAGTCTGGGTATGATTATTGATGAATACCCAGAGGTATCGGACAAGACCAGGCCAAGTGAACAACACGGAATATACACATCCCTAATGACCCTCATTGCCCTTGACACCACTATGTCAGAAACCAAGATCTTGTGGTACATCAACAAAGCAATCCTAATCCCTCTTCCTACTTGGAAAAACCCATATGGACTGGGTTAGGTGCCATACCCCCATGAACAGAGTGAGCAAGGCGGTAACCTGCCATTCCTATAGAGTAGCAACCTGGCTACACCCACACGGCACTAAGCTCTGCCCCCTCTCTGCAACCAGACAATCATATACCAGAGTCTCCCAAATGCTGTTCTTAAGCAGCACCATGGCAAATCTTCTTTCCAAGTGGTTCTAAGGTAAAAGAACTTACTTACAAGTTAAGAAAACTGATGCACTACTAGTGTTGCTCTGATAGGCCAAACTGTTTTTTAAAGCAGGTGGGTACATGACCTACAATGGCTTTAACCCCACTGTGTGTTGTCCCCAGATGCAGAAAATCCTGAGGGTATGGCCTGTTATTGCCACAAAATGAATGGAGAATGGAAAAGGAAATATCTGAAAGATGCATGCTATCCACCTCATACCTGCAGGCCAGAAATCCCTACAGGCAGCCACTGCAATAGCTTTACCATTTGTGCTGGACTATTACCCCTCGATTCCTCAGCAAAGCCCACTGGTCCAGAGCACTGCTCTAAAACAAGCAGAATTAAGGAGCAGTTTCACAAGTCACTGAGGTGACTTTCAACATTACATTCCAGATCTGCTCTGAAAGAAAATTCAAACTCCAGAGATGCCTGGAGATGGCCAGGCCTTACCTGAAAATCAGCAAAAGCAAGAAACAAAAGACACAAGAAAAGCGTGGTATGGTCCAATAAACAAAGAGTACAAAAGTAAATAAATGAGGAGGGAAGAAGGGTTAAAAGAATAATGAGGTCAATGAGGTCAACTGCAAATAGCTATTATTTCAACTTGTAAATGAAAGAAGAAGGAAATGAAGAAAAAAGCCCAACAAAAGTAAAGACATTTTTGATAAAGAGAAATAAAAAAAAAAATATTGTGTCAGAAAAATATTGAGGATACTGACATATAATTTTCATATTGATATGAAAGGGAATGATATTGAAGATATTTTATCTTCATTTGAGTGCAAATAAAATACTAAATGACAACATATTACTGCTGAGCAGATTTCTTAAATGAGTGTACTGCCAGATTAAAATGGCTAAAAACATTTTTCTATTTAATCTCAGCAATAAGTATGCTGTTAACACTTTCAGATGGTTGTCAATGCTCCCTCCATACACAGAAAAACATCCAGATCTGCAAACAGCACATTTTTGACCCAAGGAATTCCTTAGGTACAAGAATATTCTTCCATTATTAACAAGCACCCTCTGTTTGCAAAAGGCTAGTAAGAAGACAGATTAGCAGGATTCTGCTCTGGAAAGATTAGTGGAGGCCCATGGGAGATTTCTGTATAAAAGTATGTTTATTGGAAAAACATTTTAGTAGAGAAAACTATGGAGAGAATTTAACAAAAATGTTTATATTTGTGAGCAATTTGACAACTAACTTCATGAATTATCACCCTTAGGAAATAAATGTAAGATATTCTGGAGACATTATTTACAAAAGGTTGCATAATAAATAAACCACTATTTCTTGTTGCACTGTTCTAGATATTAATAAATATTATAACACTGAAATAATGGAGCAGAAACAATTGCATAAATTGTCGAAGTATTTTAGATCAATTCTAACTGCAAAATATTACATTTTGGGACTCAGGTAAGAATCACCTCAAAGCTCAATACAGGATTGATTTTTTTATTGTATACAAATAATATATATAGCTGTTATTGATTTTCAAGTCACAAGAGCCCTCACACAGAATATATCCTAATCTTTTTTTTATCTTTTATGAATTATTTCTGCAATCACTGTAGCTACCATAATGCTTGTAATCTACTAAATTCTGTTTTAGGACAGATTTCATAGTTCAGAAGCAAATTTTGGTCTGGGGGAAGTAAACAAGAATGGAATTAGCAAATACTTTAAACAAGTTCATCATAAAATATCTTCACTAAAATTTCCATCTTGAATAACACAAGTATGTATATAAGCTAATGAGAATATTTTAAAAGCAGGACCTGCACCATCTAATTCTAAAATCTAACATAAATACTTAAGATTCTACAAATAAAAAAGTAACACAACAATTTTGAAGATGACTAATAAAGACTTTTTATAAGAAAGCAAGGAACACACTCATGAAACAAGTTTTGTTTTTAAGTAAGGACACCTAGAATGGTCAAGTATGTCCCATTACCACACATACATAAATAACAATTCATATTTGATAAAAATAAGTAGCACTAAAGCCTTGCCATTATAGAATTAGTAGAACATTTCTATCTCCCACCAAGGCACTGGTGTTTTACTACAACTACAAAATCTACCTCATAAGAGACTTCAAGAAATAAAACTAAATTCTATCTCTAAACCTCAGATTTTCCTACCTCAAATCAAGTCCAGCAAAGAAGCAGAAACTACAACTGGGACACCTCTTGCCAAGACTTAAAACTATCAAATTTCCAAGACTTAAAACTACCAACTGCTTTGTAGGTAGTTTAATCACTGTTGTCCTGTACACTTGGGTTTTTACACATCTGTGTAGATCTGTGTTAAGCATGAATTAATCTGATGTTCAATTTTCTTTGCATCTCTGCCTGATGGGAGGACTATGGTGGTGCCACAGTTTATTGCATGTTTTTAGTCTTCAATGCCTTTAAAGCCTGTAAAACTGGGTAAGATTTTGAAGCTGTAGAAGTCAACATAATTTGGTTTTATTATAAATTTAAGTATTGTACTTTGCATTTGTTTCTTTTCTCAGAACAGTTCTGGGTTACATGCAATGTTATGAATGTTGTTAATTAATGTTTCTAGGTGCTTAATTAATGTTTCTAGGTGGGGATTTTGCATATTTGTTACAGTCAAATCTAGACAAACAGCACTTACGAGAAGAAAAGGATTATAATGAGAGCAAATTATTTCCTTAAAGCAAAGAAACCCTGTTCTTGTCATGTAGTATGTGGAAAGTGCCTTATTTTAGCTTTGATTTTGATTTTTTCTTTTTTGCATCAATTTGCTGTGGTAAAAGGAAAAGAATATATTTTGCACAAAAATTTCAATGCCTCTTATGCTACAGATGCTGGGTGAATATCTGTAAATATTTTAATCACAGCTTACAGCTCAGGGTAGACCTCAGAAAATACTTTAATCACAGCTTACAGCTCCAGGCAGACCTCTGAAGCAATTAAATGTTCAGGTAGTGAGGTGAATGCTGAAGAGGTCTAAGTTACACCCAGCTGGGATTTGCTTCAGCTAGCTCAAGGCTAATATGAGTATTTTAAACACAGCATTGCAGATGCACTTTGAAGGACAACTACTGACTGATAAATTAGTTTTGAGAGTAAGACAAATTTTGTTTCAACTTATATTTTACATGTTTTAGACCTTCTTTAGAAGGCAGATATCCTAGAACTTTTCAAATCACTTTGTACCTTACTAGGTCTTAGGCTGGAATCTGGGTTGCTCAGAAATGTAAGAATTCTTCTGACCAGTGACAAAATATTCATTTTAAGAAATCTGATCTTTTGCTAATAGAACTAGTAAGTTAGACACTGAACTTCGAAAAAAAAAAAAAGTAATGATTCTTGAAATGTAACTGATTATTTGCTTTTGGATTTCAGCACTAAGATTCTAATTTTAAGTTCTTCTGCCAAAATATTTTTTTTTCTACTTGTAGTACAAAGCTGCTTTGGTCAAGTTTTGTCACTCACACCATAACACTTACTGTTTTACTTTCAGCTGCTTATGGCTATGAACATCTAAGGAACCTAAATTTTAAGAGGCTTTCCTAATCAAATAACCTTCAAATATATACTATGTCCTTACACTACATTTGATGTTTTCTTCAATTATACTAATATTCTGCAGCATTGTTATCTCTATCCTCATAAGAAAAGTAGCAGGATAAAGAAGGATTCTAGCTCAACTTTGTATAGACTGAGGACTTAGAAAGTTTAGCTACAAAAAGCTATGAAAAGGGAAGAAAGCCAGTTCTGAAGATTACTTGGGTCCAGGATAAAATATGAGGCATAGAAAAGCAGTAACATGAGAAAAGATTAGAAAAGCTTATGCAGATTCTTTTGAAGGCCTTTTCCTCTAGTGTCAATTGGATGATTTCATAATTGTCAGTGCTTGATGCAGCTTAAATATCAGCTGTATTCATTATTGCAGTGGACATCTTTTTGAGTGCCTGGCAAAATAAGAACTTAGTGAGTTTCTTGTCACCATTAAACTATTGTTACTTCCTTATGACTTTAGGAAATGTGGCTTCCAGTTTTCTTCCTAGCTGAGGCAAAAAAAAAAAAAACTGAACAAAAAAACCCCACAAAAATCTGAACTGCTTTCTACTTTAATCACGCTTATCACACAGAGTTCCAAAAACAGCCTTTACAGTGGCTATGTTATTGAAACTGGGTTTTCTGGGAAAAACCAGAAGAGCTGCAGCTTAATTTCTACAGATTGCATTGCTATATGCAAATGTACAGACTATGGCAGCCCTGGCTCATGCCCCTTTTCTACATTTCCTGTTGAGCAGATTTTGCATATGCCAAATGGCTCACTCTTACACTTCTCACACCAGGTAACTGTTCAGCTTGTTCCATAGTTCTTTTGGCAATGCAATGCAATACCTTCCTAATATCCATTTCTACTTTCTATCTATTCAGAAATCTTCACAAAAACTTAATGCCTTTTACACATTTCTTTTTCTGTCCAGTTACTTCAGAAAACTGTAAATATTTTGAATTCATATGATTATGGTCTGAAGATTGTTTCCCACATATATTACAAACCAGAAACCCAGTCTAATGAAACAATTGTCTAAGTAAAGTGCTTTAAAAAACTGGATTATTTTCATTACCAAAATACAAGAGAATGGTCAACTATTATTGTATCACTGATGTTTTGCTTTATTTTTAAACCACGTAAAACTCCCATTTACAGAAAATACTTCTGAAAGTAGCACAGACATTCTTTGCTTGCTCTGCAATATGTGGGTGGTTTTAAATATGCTTGTCTTTTTCCACTGCAGCAAATTAACTATTTACTGGATATATATAGGATACACCATAAAACTCCTTTTCATATCCAGAAAGAGGAACAGTGATGTGCCTAGATGATACTATGAAACTGTTCAGAAGTTCCCAGTAATGCTTTTATAGTTAAAAATCCACAACATATTTTTCTGCATGCATTCTCATCTGGAAAGAACCCCTTCCTTTCCCCAAGAATCAGACTTTGGAGTCTCACCCAAACATCACTCAAGTGTTTGCTGTCTCTTAACCCCTGAGCGAGCCTTGGTTTTTGCTCTCTTGGCTCCACAGCAGTGCTCACTTGCGGACTCTGTGCCGCCCGTGCTGTGTGTGAGTGACCTCTTCAGCCAAGTCGGTGTCACTACAGAAAGGACGCGCAAAAGAAGTGCATGGACTTCCGAAGTCAGTAGTTTCTGAGGTGCAGCGGCCGTCTCTTGAAAATCCATAAGGAAACAGAGACGAATGGGGAAATTTGTTTTTAGTGGAAACTTTGAAAAAGTAATTTTTATTAGTAACTGATATGTCTTCTTTCAGTTGTCAGACGGAGAATTATTAATAATTATTAAATAAAATCAATTCAAGAATGGACCATGTATTAATTTGACTGTCAGGGAGCTTTGCAAGAGCCAGAAAGTTAGCATGAATCATATTTGCCACAATGAAGTAATGGCTGTATCTACAGACTGCTAACATAGCACAAGTATGTATGTCAAAAGGGAAATAAGACAGAAGTTACAAATTAATTTATACTGATGTGATTACTTAAAAGTATACTTGATTTTACAATAACCAACCATTATGTCAGCAATGTTTTTCATTACTCATTTCCTCAGTCATTAAGAGCCTTCTTATTTTATGATTCTGCCCAAGTTAAAATTCCAAAAAACAGTTTACAAGGATTTTGGAGACATTCTAATTAATCAGCAGCAAAAACTGTATCGTCTTCTTGAGATACGCTCCTTAGGAGCAAGGTGTCTCTTCTTTTACCTGGATTGATGAAGTTACAATCACATAGAATGTTGCTAGAGCCAATTCTGTTTCTAATTTTGCACTGTGGCTCTTAAATCAAGCAGATGTTAATTTCCTAAGCAAACAGAGTGAAAAATTCTAGTGAAATAAGGACATTAGAATGTGTTATTCTTTGTGCTTTGTAAAATTGCATGTGACTGCCTCTAAGCAGGTCACTGTCATAGCTGTCCTTAAGGTATCTTCCACAATCAGGTGACCTAGCACTTACCTGACATCAGGGACTGGGTTGCCAGCAACTCTGCACTCCAGCAATACTTTGTTTCCTTCAGCAACTTCCTGGCTCCGGAGCTTCTGAGTGAATAGAGGTGGTGAAAGTTCATGCTCTTCCATGTTGATGAAGGGACGGCACAGGACCATTTTGCTCTCCATGATGCTCCCCCTTCCAGAATAGTGTTCTCCATTCAGATGAATTCCAGGTAATTTTTCCTCAGGCTCAGTCTCTTGATGTGGTTTGTCAAATTCCTGGTTCACCAAGGTACTTAAAGCTGGTTGTTTCTTATTAGGTGACAGGTATCCACTGTCTGGAGAAGAAGAGTCCCCATCGGGACTACGGCCTCTTGTCTTCGCTGCCTGTCTAAATATAGATGATAACTCCTCTATGAATGTGGCAGCTTTGTCACACAGCTTGTTCCTGAAAGGAGCTTCTCCCTGTGATGTCGATTCAGAGTTCGGGCTTGTCTTAGGCATACATGGACCACCTTTCTCTGAAAATTTCAGGCTTCTGACAAAGCTGGGACTAGCAGGTAGAAAAGGTGAGGTGCTTGCTTGTCTCCTAGTGACAAAACTATCCTCTGTCTGAGGTGCAGTGGATTGCTCTTTCTGATTCCTTGGGAGAACTGGACTTGCAGCAGATGAAGTCCAACTGCTTGCTTGAAGTGTCTGTAAAGTGTCTTGCTCATGCAGGTTGGTGTCCCTGAAAGAAGGGTCTTCTGAAGGGCTAGAAAGAGAGGTGTTGAGATAATGAGTAAAGTCCGGTGCTGTGTTCTCATCTTCCTCCATGGAATTGGCAATGGCTTCTCTAGCTATGTCAAGGCTCTTACTTATCTCCTCCTGGGTAAGGAAGGCAGAAAGTTCATTTGAAAATTCACCATTCTGTGTGTCTGACAGGGAATCACAGAAAAAGTCATGGTAAGATGAAGCTTCTGACATATTTTCAGGATATCCCTTACTGCTGCTTCTTTCTGGAGAGTAAGTCTCCTTCAGCATTAAAGACAGAGACAATGGTCGGCCACAGCTTCTGTCTTGCATCCTGGAAGACACAAGAACAATTCCTTAATGAAAAAAAGTTATATCCTAGTTCCCATAAGCTAGGCACAAAGCTTTAAGATAAGCAGAACATAATGGTGTGTGACATACCATAAACCTGGTTTTCTATTAGAATAAGCCAGGACTGCAAATTGTCTAGGTGTAAGTGAGAGCACTTAGGAGTAATTTTCCTCATGAATCTTCCCTCAGAAGTATGAAGACATCCTTTGCCTGTATATTGCCTAGCACAATCTTGATTCCACTGGATCAATATGTATATATGCTGTTATTTCCCATCTGATTAGTTATTTTACATCAATTCTATTACACTTCTTTTTTTTCTGGTTTTAGCCTTATGAAGATTTTGGAAATATTTTTACTTTTCTCTTTCCCATAACATTGCCTTCCAGACATTAAACCATCAAATTCTGAGAGTAGTGTTCAACTTGAAACTGTTATGAGGATACACATAAGGATATTTGGATTAGAAATTCCAAGTTATCCTTTCTGTTTAATGTTGATAATGTTTAATATTATTTTACTTATTGTGCTAACATTTTTAACTTGTTACCAATTTAGTAGCACTTCCCCCAACACTGAAAAATGAAATATCAAGCTACCATATGCTAGAAGTAAAGCACTGAAGAAATAGATTTCACGACCTATATATCATCCTCCTCAATGGAAGTGTATAATGTATATTTTGTACCAGTTTCACAAAGCAGAGAAGCATTTATACCTCTCCAGTTTCCCAACATGACTTCAGAATTACGTTGAGCATTCTCTTTAAAGTCAGCAAGAAACAAGACATCAGGGAAACCACACTTTCCCCAAGGAAAGGACTGGCCTGAAAATATCCTTGCTGAAATGTATTTGTCTAACTGGTCACTAGATTGTGGCTGATGAGATCTGAAACATAATTATTGCTTCTGCAGAGCATTTAATTGAGTTGAACATCAGTGGTTTTAATTACCCTGAAAAATTCTCTTATTCTAATGATAATTTCTACAAGAAAAAAAATTACATAAGATTAAAAAAAAAATTCCTTTAATTCTCTACTGATAGTGGAGAAATGGCTTGACAATCACGCGATGCACTCGGATGTATTTTACATCAGCTTGTGCAGGCTCCAATTACCTGTAGTCACTAAACCAGGGCTTACCCAGCATGTAGTCATTAAATGACTAATAGATTATTGGAATTCTTGGCTTAGCATATGTATCTCTTGATATGCCTGTTTGTCTTGCCAACAGATTACAACTCAACGCATAAAAGAGAAGTCTAAGAAACCCAAAGCATTTAGGGTTATTTAGGGTTTGATAGATGTTTTTATAGAATTCAGTGATAAGTTTATTATTTGCTGGGATTAAGTTTTCCTTTCCTGCTATGTGTGTTTACAGGGCAACAAATTTAGCAACCATGCCAATCTCTTGTCAACAAAATCTAAAAAAGTATATACAGTATAACTGACTACCACATAGCAGCTTTAAAGAAAGAATCTGAGAAGCCCAGCAAACAGTTGGTCTAGAAGCTCAGCTGTTCAGGCATAAACTGGATGAATGCCAGGGAAACAAGGGTTAAAACTGCAGAGTTTCTGCCTCTTTAATCTTAGTTATTTTTTAAAACTTCGTATTCAAATGAACAAAGGTGCTATTTAGACAACATGTAAATATCTGTGCTTCAAATGATATCTTTATTTAAATCGGACACACACTGGTTCCTAGCTTGTTCACATCTCAAAGTGACACATTACATACTCAGATAAACTTCCCTGACTTCCAACACTGAGCTGCTCTAATGTTTCAATGGGCTGTTTCATGGGTAGGAACTTATTGTTACACTTACTGTAACCCAACATGATGATTAAAATTAGTTTATTATAAATTAACATATTTCTTCCCAATACTCAGCTTTGTCATTGGGAAAATATAATGGCTACAAATATTGTAATTTTCAAAGCCTGGTGTCTAAATTTAGCTGAATCAGTCTACACCTGGATATTTAGATAAAGTTGATGGATTTAAATGTGCTGGTTTATTGCTAATTTCTAATGCTGATAAGCCTTCTTGGTGAGAAGGTTCCTGAAAATGGGTTTATATGTCTAGCTTTAGGGAGCTGAATGGAAGCTTCCAGGAGAAAGATGTTTTTCAGCCATACTGTAATACATAAAGTCACTATTCTTTTAGAGCAACTTGTAATCACAGAGAACTGGAGGTGAAGTATCACTAACCCTATCAAGTAGCTTAAAAGATCATAATTAGAAGTTTTGAATGCTATTTCTAGCTTCTCCAAGTTAGACTACAATATATTTATAACAGTTTTCATCATCATTACTCATTAGGTAACCTGTAAAGCCATATACTGTATCATTTAAAGACACAAGCATAAATTACAATGTTGCATGCAGATCAACATTATTACATACAGATTATTTATGGGGTCCTATTTGTATATATTTAAAAATTATGCCCTAGTAAAACCACATTTTTTTATCATGCAGTTTAAATACTTATTCAAATCCCAATACAGATGTTTTAAAGAATCATATGGTAAATATTAAATTTGAAATGTACTGGATAACAATAATTTCAGAAAAAAATAGAGTAACGAATCAAATTAAGGTTTTGTAGAGATATATAGTAAAATATGGAAAAACATAGAAAAATAAAGGACTCATTTCAAGACAAATATAAACATCCTGAATTTGCAGAACCTGCCAAATAAGAAATTATGAATTAACATGACCTAATTATTACTTAACATGACCTATCTCTTCAAAAGAATTGTATGAAGGATGAAATGTATCTAGTAAGATTTTTTAAAACAAAAAATGCACATTATTTTTCTCTGAATTTTGAAATCCTGCAAAATTACTCCACAAACACAACAATTATGTTTAGCAGAAAATATAAAACAGATCTTACAATGAGCAGGCCAATATGAAGAGTTCAAGTATAATTAATAGTAGGTAAAGTTGTTTTTCTCCTTCTCTATCTGAATAGGCTTAAAGTTGCTCCAGCTCTTCACTGAAGCTTGCTTGGTCCTTAGTCGAGAAGACTGTGGCCTGTGTGTTACATCCGTCCTCTGTGACTATGAAATTCGTACCCCACTCATCTATATTTGGTAACTGAACTCATGTTTCAGCAGACTGCCACTATCTGGAATTCCAGCAGAAGCAATGTTAGGCCTGGATGTGGCACAAAGTTCTGTGTGCTTACTACTCAGAAATTCAGAGAACTTATCCATTCCCTTTCTATACCATTTTATGGTAACAGATTTTTAATTTTTTTCAACAACATTATTTTCATGATAATAAATAAAATAATTGCCTTTTTCTACTAAGAATAGTTTAAAATCAATAGCTTCCTTGTGTACCTTAAAATCTTGTAGAAAAGAAAAAATTAGAATAATTTAGGTTGGAAAAGACCCTTAACATTTTTGGACTTATGAGCAGAAATACTTTTTGTAATAACTAATAAATAATCTGTAACCATATACTACACTGTATAAATAAATTAACCTACTGAATTTTCATATCTCAAGTGAAATAATACTATAATCAGAAAAGAAGTATCTCCTTCAGAAAATACACAGAAAATCCCTGGAAAACATGTATGCTTTAAAAATACCCCATAACTCTGACACATGTATTACCACTGAAACAATCAATATAAATTTTTGGTTTCTATAGAGTGGTAGAGCATAATGTGTATGAGAGTCAATTCTCCCTTACCGTCTCTGTTAAGGAAGTACTTTCACCTCATTAAACTCCTGTGAGAGTTTAGTCCCAGGGGAAAAAAAAAAAACCAAAAAAAAACTGTCCAAAAGCACTTTTTCAAGCACATAATTTCTGTTAAAACTCAGTGAAAGGAAGAAGTAAACATGAAGACAGTTGGTTTAATCTAGAGACTTTATCACATAGTTTCCAGAAATAAAAGCAATGTGTGGGCAACGTGGTTTCTGCCAGATTGCAACCTATTGGGAGTCACATGCTCCAGAGTGGATAGACAAAATTATAGCTCCAAAGAGATGATACAGACCTCCGTCCCTTCTGCCAGCATCCATTATATCTGCTCTCAGATTTGAAATCATTTTGTACACTGGCATTTGCTCTTAGCTCAAGGTCTTCTAGATACTGCCTTGCATTTTTTACTAAAATTTGTCCCTTGGCAACAATGGAAGTGCAGTAGATGTACTCTTGTGACAGAAGAGCACAAGACACTCAGAGCACCCCACAGGATCCAGACCATCATTATGTACTAACAAGTGCCAGTACCACACATCCTAATTCAGTGGTTGATAGAACATCTTGGCATCTTCATACAGGCAATTACTGTCCCCTAATCACAGCTTGAACAGACTCACTGCAGGACTGGGAATGCTTCACAATGTATACAAACCCCATTTTTGCAGCTTGAGATCCTTACCATGTTGTAGTGGAATTAGTTAAAAGGATTTTATTTCAGATCATTTTACAGTGATTTCACTGTGTCAAATAAGACCAGAACCATGATTCTAAAAATTTGAAGCTGAAAACTGTGCACAAAGAAGGAACTGGTTATCCAAGAGTTAACTACTGTATGCCTAATTTTTAAACAGTCACCCCACAAAGTAAAATCAAGGTCCTTTTTCAGACACCCAGCATCTCCACTAAATGCCTAAGACTTTGCCACCTTGGAATGGGAGTAAAAAATAGCCTGCATATAAACAGCAACAAGCTGCCTTGGGCTATCTTCAGCATTTTCTAGAGGGAGTGGGTGGATGAAATCCTGGTTCTTGCAATTATTTGTTTAAATTTTCAGTTCTGGGAAGAAAATATATCTGCCTGTAGATATTTGCAGAGATATTTTAAAAGAAATTTAGATTTCTGAATACAAATAAAGTACTGTTTTGTGTAAATTAAGTATGCCCAATAATTTTTGTATAGCATGATAGAAACATTTGCCCAGAAAGTGAAAGATTTGTGTTCAATTAATTCCTCTTCAACTGTTAATGAAATGTTCTTCATAACTTGAAAATAGGGCAAGGTTTTATACAGCTCTATTAAGCTATGAATAAATTTTCCCAACATTGTACTTCTATGATTTAGGGAATGCTTATGTCTTTTGATCTGTACTGAATATTTTGGAATCAAGATCTTCCATTTTTATTGCAAAAACAATGTGTATTCTCCTTTATAAAAGTAGTAAAGGCAGTAAATCACTATAAACAAATGGAAAACACACTAAAACTTTGGAACAGTTACACATTTTGCAAGATAAACATGCTTTAATGTGCAATGATGTAACAATTTAGCATTTGCATATAATATTTTAAAATTAATAATAGCATCAAACAAGATTAGAGATATATAGCTAATATGCTCACTCCATTCCTATGGCAATATTATGGAAAATTCAGCTGATGAACAGAACTCCACAGAGATAACAGTTTTCACTACCAATAGATTTGATAGAATGCAGCTGCAGTTTCCCTGAAACCTTAATAATAGTTTCTAACACTAGTCAGCTCGAGTCATTCCAAATCTCATGCCAAAAACCATAAAACTATTCTGTTTGTACCAGCTTACCATTCGATCTGATGAAGATGTTACATAATGCAAAAGATTTTCATCCTAAGATTTTAATTACGTAAAACCAAAATACAGTAATAAGCTCTTTACCCGAATGATTAAGGTACTTACCTGAGAAAGCAGAACTCCTCTGTTATGGTCCTTGTTATTTTGTTTCTTACTCTAAATAGCAACAAGATAAAATACAAGTAGATAAGCAATCTCCTTTCCAAGACCTGAAGTCAAATACCAGTATGCAAACTTCAAATAGAAATCTCTAAGAATTGCTTCTACTTTAAGCAGCAGAGAGAGATACAACCTCCTTTACCAGTTGCCACAGAAACCTCCAGTTATTTTGAGTTACTAACAGACATTTTTTCCACCTCTGAAAGAGCAAAGAAAATAATCTGGTTGCCTGTGCTTAAACAGATTGGGCCAATGTCTTGCTGTAGTTTGATGCATCGCATCGCTTTGTTCTTTAGTTTTCCCTCAGTATGCAAAAAACATTTAATTTTGCTTGTAAATACATAGTAAATGGATTTTTTTACATAGCTAGAGCTAATCTATGTTTTCATAGAGTGCATTGGAAGTATCGACCTGTCATATATGTATGAAAGTGTCAAATGTAGTAAGCAGTGTCAATAGTATTAAAATACAATTTTTCCAAGTTTCTCTGAGGATCTTAGGTGTGCAGTGGGAAAGCTTATACACCTTCAGCTTTTGCTAGAAGTTGTATTGGTAATTGGTCTGGAAGAAATACAGCAATTGTTAAAATTAAACTAATGAACAGAAATAGTAACTCCCAGCCTTCTTTTACAGAATATTTCATCAACAAAGAGATTGAGGGGCTGCAAGTAACAACACATCAATAAACTTTGAAAATAATACAACTTGCTAGAATTACTACAGCTGTGAATAGGAAAGGAAACCATAAAACAGAAAGGAAGGCTAAGTAACTCACAAAGAACTAATACCATTCTGTAAACTGGGAAAGAGATGAAAACTTCTCAGTCCAAGATCTATAGTCTATCTAAAGTCTTGATGAGGCAAACTACCTCATACTGAGAAACTTGTCATTGTGCTTCCCTTATTTCAAGACTACTAGAACACTTGGAATATCATTTTGTCTCAAGATGCCATCTTCTTTAACTTTTATTAGCCACACAGGTAATAATGGAACTCATGTACAAACAGCTACTTGACTGGTGAGCGCCCCCAGCATCCCTTAAAATGTCAAAGGAATTTTGTTAGTTTGCACCCCTGTGCACTGTGATTAATACACTTTTGCACCTGCGGCTGTGAAGCACATTGTGCTCTCACGGATTTATCACACAGGCGAAGACACGTAGGGCAAAGCTGTTTGATCTTTGCCTATCAACAGTGTGCCCAGGGTAGAGATGTCTCTGTCCACGTTACCTGGAAGCGGGCGGTGCCCCGGGAAAGGCGGTGCTGTCTGAGCCTGCCTCTTGCCAGACCCTGTGTTCATCAGACTCCCTTCAGGGCCATGTCACCATGACACGTAGTGCAATACAACAATGACACGCTGGTTTCGGAGCCTGCCTCGCGGCCTGGCCAGACCCTTCACTCCCAGCCCCGCGCACACTCTGGTGCGTGAGGCGCTGAGGGGAAAACGCGGATGGGGCCCGGGGTTTGGAGAAGCGAGTGGGCACCGGTGAATAGCGACGGTGCTGGAGGTGAAGAGGTGCCTGCCAGACCCGGCGAGAGCGGCTGCTCAGGAGGGGCAGGCAGGGTGAGGCTCTGCGGTGAGGGGCAGGGAGCGTGGAGCCTGCCGGCCTGTGCGGCTGTGGCGGCAGCGGGTGCCCCCGGGCCGAGCTCGGCCTGCGGGATATGTTGCTGTGCAGTGCGTCGTGGAGCTGCGGCCGCACCGCACCGGCGGAGCTCACCGCTGTGCCATGGAGCTGCGGCCGTACCGCACCGGCGGAGCTCACCGCTGTGCCATGGGGCTGCGGCCGTACCGCACCGGCGGAGCTCACCGCTGTGCCATGGAGCTGCGGCCGCACCGCACCGGCGGAGCTCACCGCTGTGCCATGGAGCTGCGGCCGCACCGCACCGGCGGAGCTCACCGCTGTGAGATGGCCTGGAGAAGGCCTTCCCACTGCCCGGTTCTATTAAAATACTTAAGGCGTGTTATCTAGTGGTAGCAAAGAAAAGAAATGAGGTGTCAACAAACTCTGAATTGACAGTCTTCTGTGGTTCAAGTAGAAAGGCCGTTCCACATTTTAGCATTTGGGAATGTATACAAATAAGCAAGCCTGTGTTACAGCTGGTTTTAGTACAAAAACTTTAAAAAATCAATTTCACGTTGAATTGAAGCAAGAGGGAAATGAGTGAAAGTTAAAGAAGGCATCACCAATGCAATCAATCTCATAAGGATAGAGAAAGCAAGGATGTCATTTGTCAATGTAGCACATGGCAATATAATCAAGATTGTATGACTATACAATCTAGCATGTAAAGATTTCAAATTATATGGTAAGTTTAAGAAATCCAAGCTGTATCAGCTCAGTGTAGTCTTACATAATTTTCTGAAGAAAAGAAGGGAAATAAATTAGAGTTAAAACACTCTAGTGGAAAATCTGTCACAACAGTAACACTCAAACAAGCTGTTTGAAAGAAGAAAAGCAGCCCATTAATGTTAGATAGCTAATTTTTGTCCCGACTCTGCAAAGTACAGTTAACACTAGTCTCTTTCTTAAAATTAAGTTTTCTTTTAAGAAGTCCATATACAAGACCTTAGCTCTAATTTTGTCCAGTTTTTTTAACTTAAATGCTTCAAGTGTTACTCTTCTCTCAGTTGATTTTGTCCTGTATGCTGTACATGTTAGTCATATTCATTATGGCTTTACCAATTATTTTATTTTAAAATTAATCACACTTGATATAACTACCTGTGCTCTATCTGAAAAGTTACTCCTCCTTCTATGCCCTGTAGAGTATGGAACTGCTTAATTCTAAGTGCTGCAGTCCTATTCACATTAGATATTACCTGTACCTCTGTGAAGATTATATTTCAAACAGAGCTGATTTTTTCTTTCATATAAAAACTAGTTGCACTTATGCATATCATAAAATTCCCATAGCTGGACAGTGAGAAAAATGCTTTATAGCATCAGATGTCATTCTTTAATGTTATATGTGCTAAGATTTAGACTTTCCTCCTTGTGAGGAAAATGATCTCTATTAGATCAATTTTAGCTGCAAGCCTATAGTGCATATTTTACATGTTTATATTCACAGCCAGTCATGTATTTGGATTCCTTCTTAGCATGTGAAATGTATTTGATCTGAGCAGGCACAGACAGTGCTGAAGTTCAATACCAGATAAAAGCTTCTTTCTTTACAAGGAGATTAACTTTGAAAAAGGAATGTGCTTCTTTCAACAAAATGTGAGATGCTGATCTGTAGGAAAATAAATATTTACTTCTCTCTCCTTTTATCATAATACAGCTTTACATTGCTTTACCTTTGTAACAGCTATTGCACGCTGTCTTTTCATTATGCCAAATGTATTCCTGTGGCCCGTAGGAAGACTCCACCTGCCACCTAAAAACATGTCTGATGCCAGATGGGGGTAGACAGCTGTGTATTGCTGCCAGAAGTCATAGCACTAACAAAGACAAATGTGCAAGAATGTGACATCCATACTTCTGGAAAGAGGAATGAATGCTGAAGGAGGAAAATGGAACAGCTGATTACTTCCACTGTTAGCTTCAGTAGAACTAAATTAAAAAAAAAAAAAGATAAAACACAGCTGGCTATTTAGAATGAACTGCTGAGAGATTTGTCAGTCAGTAGCTCCTATTAGGGAGACACTTAGCTTGGGGATATTTTTGGAAAGAGTTTCCCTGGAGTTGGAGAGACTTCAGGCCTTTTGCTTTTTTCTGATTGGCCAACAGACAGGTGCTGAAAAAGGTGGTGGCAGAAATATTGCAGACATGATGAATAACACATAGACAAGCAACAGCAACTTACTTCTCGTTTTATGATAGGCTATACTATGTAAAAATATAACAGAATTTTTCCTTTCTCTCTTTCTGTTGTTAAATGAAAAAAGATCAGACAAAGAACTGATTCATGTCGGTTGAAAATACAACTGCCTGCATTTAGAGTTTGGGAGGGGTGTGTTCTACTGTAGCAAATGTTTAACACCTTAAAACTAAAACTATGTGGTTTCTGCTGTGTTTAAAGTGTCTATGTCCTTCAAACAGAAAGGTACTATTGCATTATAAATTAATAATTTCCTTTTAGAGATAAATCATGTATCAAACAAACAATCTTTAAAAATAGTTGCTTTTAGGAATGACATAAAGTAGGCCTCCGAGCTTGTGAGAGAGGAAGGGGCCTTTCAGTGGCAATGACAACTTGTGTGGCAGCCCTGAGAATGCTTGTACATCTTCATTTTGGAATCAGTTCTAGAGCTCAGACCTCAAAATTGAATCCGCTGGTTCTGTCAAAAGCAAAAATTAGAATTTTGACATAGTATGATCTTGTACTGAGAAGTCCATATCTCTCTCTAGGCATTACAGCTTCAGAGCCAATGACTAAATTGGGGTACAATTGATGGGGTACGATCCTGATACTTTGGCATTGCCAGATTGGAAAAATTGACAGCCAGAATTTTTTTAAGTTAAACAAGCTGTCAAACACTCTCTCTATTTAGACAGGATCCAGCTTCTTCTTTTTCCTAAAGAGTGATTATTTCTGGTGAAAAAAATAAATTGCAGAGGCAAATCAAGTACATTTGGAAGGCAGTGATGAAAAACCGTTTAATAATATATTTCAGACAAAACATGATAGGTTTCTACTCACCATTAAACATGAAAAGTGCATGATAAGATCTGCACACCTCCTTTCTGTCCTGTTTGATATCTTGATTAGAATCAAGATAAAGAGGCAAAGTATGCAGTTATTTAAAGATACGTTTTTCTGTGCTTTAAATTCTCCAGCATTAGATGTGGACCTTGTATTGGTTTTTCTGTATCAAAGAAGGAAAAATTCATTGTAAATTCATGTATTTCATAGTTGTTCAATGAGATGTCATTTGAGTTTCAGTGGTTCTTTATACAGCAATTTTCTGGTCCTTACATGAACCCGGTGGTACTAGTCTAGAAAAGGGAGTCTGATTGATCAGTGAAATAATGAATTCTCTTCAAAAAGTGAAATATCACTGATAATCATGCAAAATATTCAATGAATCAGAGAAAGACTGCAGATCTGTGAGGAAGCAGCTTAGAGAGCCAAGACAACCACCCTCTAATGATGATGCAAGTATGCATTTGAGAGTTAAAAGCATCAGTGAGACAGCTGAGAGAGCCACTGAAACAATGATTCATCTAAATGGATTACTGGAAACACCACTTTCAGACTATTTGGAATACAATTTCTGGCTTTGCCATCAAAACCTGATTAAATCCAAGGAACCTGGCAGATGAAAGAGGAAGTTTTTGTAATACAAAAGACTCTAAAATTCGAAGATGCTATATGAGCAATCTAATACATATATTATTTTCTTTGAAATTTGGGCAATAGTAAAACCTGGCTATAACCCAGAGAATTTAGGCAATAAATGTTTTACTGAAAAACTTTTTGCAAAAGCATTAACTGTACTGTTGTGCATGTGGTACAGATAGAAATAGAGGCATATCTGGTGTGCAAGATTAGGATCCAACAGAAACAACCATCTAGGTTTTTCTTTATATAACAAGAGAGAAAGAAGGATGGCCTAACCAAAACAAACAAAACGACAAGCTGTTTAATTCCCTTTATTGCCAGTCTCAGATCCAAACAGTCTGGAGAGTTAAAGTTTGTGTTGATATAAGCAGGTTTAGAAGAGGTGTTAGATATATTTTATATGGAATTGGAATAATTACTATATAATACATGCATTAAATACATAATAATTATATATATATAAAATATAATTGAAACATTATATTACAGCTACAATATGTAAAAACACAGTATTCAGGAATTAGCAAACACAAAAATTTTATTATTTTCACATAGTTGTACTTATAGTATGAGAATATATTGCAGAGTTTCATGATCAGTTGATATATAACATCTATATAAGCAAACCAATACAAGATTCTTACCTCTATTTTTCATAGCATTTTCCCACAGTATGCATTTTAAATCCTAAATTGAAACCAGTCTTGTGAATGAAGGAAGGAATCACCAACATCTAAAACTTTGCCTTGGGAAATGCTGCCTGTGATTTTTTAAACATAAGAGTCAATTACCTCAAAAGCCCATAGAAATTGGCACCTCTCCTTTTAAAACATTGAGCTATGTTTGACCAAGAACTCTTTCCTTACCTTTGTTCTACAAATTGAATGGATGGTGTAATATTCCAACAAGCAGTGAAGGAGTTCCAGCCCCGAGGGTTTTCTGCATAGCCAGGCTTGATGCTCTTCATTTTTCTGTGCACTTGTACTGGTGTGAGTGAGAGTGAGTTTGCAGTTTTGGGAATTGCACAGAAGAGATGTCAGATTCTATGCTTAGGGTTGTTGCTGTCCATTGACTCCAAATCCTTATGAAGTAAATTAGTAAATATAATGTGACAAAACTTTTAACAATAGTTAGCTGCCATCTTTCAAAGTTCATTGACTTAATGTATAAAGTTATTTAACTAATAAAGCTCATAAGATTTTTTCCTTACAAATATACAGAAAATGTAATATGTGGAGATAAATCACCCCTTCTAAAAAGCCTATATGAACTAAGAGGTGACAGTGATGGCATATACAGTTTGTTTTCAAAATGGAAATGCTAAGGGCAATCTCACAGTTTAAACTTGTAAGAAAAATTAGTATCTTTTGAGAATCAAGGCGAAAATAAAAGTGCAGAGAATTTTCTAATACATTTGCTTGGAGATAAAATAGAGCAGTTATTGACAGTCAGTGAGTTCCACAAAAAAAAAAAAAAAAACCCAAAAACATCAGAAATCCAGGAAGGAAGCTAATTCTCTTTTGTCTGTATCAAACTTTCACATGGTTTGAGGAAGGTCCTTTAAACGATTTTTTTTTTTGCAATGTTTATTATAGAGCTTTTATTCTAAGTATTTCACTATTACTAGAGCAGACATCATTGTTTTGATACTTTGCCAGCATTCTACATGGATAGGTAACTTTCAAAATGTTTTTAACCAAATACCTTAAAATTTCGGTCAGTTGTAAGTCAAGTAGAAGCTAATGCCTTTCTAGTACACATTTCAGTCCTTTCCCAAGTCTTTCAAGTTCCTAAATGTAACAGCTTTGAAAGCAGACTGTACATTAGTTCAGACTCATGGTCTGTACATTGTACAGACTGGACATCTGCCTCACTGCTAAGGTCTCGTAGAGGCTGCATAGGGTTTACATGACATAGCCTTTCACTGCATCATTTGATTTCTGAATGTTTGATTTCACAGCCTTAATATTATTCCTATACTTTGCATGAACAAAGATGGAATAAAGGGATACTTGGACATGATTATATAATCTTTGTGATAGTTTGTTAAGACTTTCTGAAATTTAACTTTTAGAATTGCACAGATGTATGTTCCATGGACTGGCGTTTCATCATATGATCTCTCTGTGTAAGTTTAATTTGTTTTTTAGGTTCTGCCTCGTACACTGGCATCTGAATGATTGTTATTTAATACATCCAGACACACATTTCCTCAAAAGTACAGTTCAAAATGTTAACAAGCCTTCATCATAAATCTCTTCAATCTAGTGTTTAGTGATGCATAGTGATAACAAAGGGTCAATATTGGCCCTTTACTGAGCTTGCAGCCCTCACATCTTTTCAGAGCATTTTGTATGGGAATAGAGGCCTAAAGGTGGAGTCATTCACACTATTATGTAGGTAGAACTTTGGGTATTTTGGATACTTTGTTTCTTGGTAAGACTCAGAAAATGGGACAGGACAGAAGAATGGCAAATGCATACCAGGCAATCAGTGCTTTCGGTGGTATTACCATTATTATTATTTTTATTACATTTAATTTGCAAATGAGTGATTAAAAATTTTTTATTTTCAAATGGTTGTTTATTCTAAATGTCAGATTTTTATAGTAATAAACTCTGATACAGAGTGTAAACATATAAATTTATTTATAAAACTTTGAATAACAAAATAGAAAAAAGTATTTTAGACTGAATATATGAAGTAATCAGTTTAATATCTCTGCTGCTTTCTGTGGGTTTTTTATTAACCTACTTGTATGGTAAAGTACATTTGCATCCTTTTACTCAAAAATCAGAGTTCTCAAAGCCTTAATATAATTTTGTCCTTGGACATGTTTTCTTCATGGTATATGGATAGGTTTTCATTACCACTGGGTTACTACTGGTGCTATATGCACTGACTATGATTTGTTTTGTAAATATTTCATATGAGAGAAAATGGAAAACATAAATCAGGTTTATAAAGTAATGAACCTGGAATTTATTGAAGACATTTAGCATTTTTTAGCTAAAATTGCATAAATACTTCATACATAATTTGATCAATCAATAGAATTCAAAAGCAAAATCATAGAACAAAATTAGAAAAGGATAAAAGATGAATAGGGGAAAATGTGGAAACAATTGAAAAAGCTTTGCATTGACAACCAAATTAAACACAATTTTAGGTCTGGAATAAATAAGGTAAAAGTTTTCCTGGAAATATGCCAAAGTAATTCTGTGAAATGTACTGGCAGAAATGTCTGGTTTTAGTGGAAAGAACAATCCCTAGATAAAGGTAAATGTACATATTTTTGTGGTTTCTTTGGAGGGGATGGCAGGAATTAACTCTGTGAAGAGTTAAGAAGAACATACTAATAAACTTTGCCTATTGTAATGTTTTCATACTAAGTTTTGTGTGCAGCTCAGCTCACTTCAAGGAAATTACTTTGTGAAAGAGGCATATTCTGCATGTGAGGAATTTTCTAGGCATAACAGCAATTCATCAGCTTGGCATCAGCTGAGATTTGTGAGAAGTTATTTTTCACGATAGGTATATTGTAGATTAAGCTGGGCTAGCTGAATAGCAGAAGATGAAAGAATGCTTCAACATGCTAAGGTACACAGTAGACCCATATTGTGCTTTTTGAGGGTGTACTTATGTAAAGCTTGCACATCTCAGTTCATTCTGTTTCTACTAAATTCCTAGCAATGATGATGAACATACATTCTTCACAGGATGAACAATAAGGTATAAAAAGGTCCACTGGGTGTCATGGCCTCTCCTGCTTAGTAATCCCTCTCAGCAGTGTCAGCCAAGGAGTGCAGGACCTGGTGCAGGTGATGCACTGCTATTTTGTGATTGCCCAGACCCCCAGGCCATTCAGTCTGAGGCTCCTGAAGCAGCTTGATTTGAGCAATTTTGATGAACCCACTGTCTAGAAATGAAAGGGAATTATAAACAACTTGCAGGAGCCTTTGCTTTGACCTTTTCATACCAATAATTTCTACTTTTCTGCATACTAACTTCTTGCAGTTTTTTTTTTTTTTTCCAAGCTGTATCACCTAACAGGTAAAGTTTAGCATATCAACAGTTTGTGTAGAATAACTGGAACAGTTACACCTAGTCACTAGCTACAGCTAGTTAAACCTGAAGCAATGACTGAATTAAGGGTGGGCTAGCATCAGTAACTCTGATCTGAATATCAGTAACTCTGATATTCACTCAGATCAGCAGGTGCCTAGTGTTTATAGGAATGAAGGCCTAAAATGATATGGGAGATCATAGGACAATGCGTGCTGTACTTTTGCAGAGAAAACATGCATGCATTTTCAAGTACACCTTTAACATATGCTGATTTCTGTACACATTGGGACATCTGTGAGAATCACTGATTTTGAGAGTTTCTTCTATTAGGGGAGCTTCTTAAAAGTAAAATTAATGAATGTGACAATCATTAGGGTTTTTGTTTGTCTTTTTTCCTGCAAGGCAGAAGAACAAAAGATCTAATAACTATTGAAGCATGAGAAGAATTCATTCTCTACTGCAAAAAAGGCATGATTTACTGGAGACCACAGATAGTCAGAGGATTGCCAAATGCCTTAGATATTTAGGATTTGAGAATTTGACAAACAGTCTGGATTATTCACAGATTATAATAATATAATAATCACATTTTTTTTATTTTTCCGTTTTTCCTACATGTATTTGTTGCTGCATAGTTGGAATTGTTTTTCTCAAAATCTGAAAGCAACAATATTTGAAAACCCTGAGAGAGACATACTTACATTACAAAATCAAGAACTGTAAAGTTCAGAGATCCACTATTTATAATTGTCTGTAGTTCTGATGCATAAAGATTTTTGCTTTTTATATATCTGTAGCTTTATAGATTTTAATGTACAGCTGTACAGTTTCTAACTCTTTGTCACTTTAGCATAGTAGTTGCACTTTCTCACATATTATGCTACCTTCTAATTCTGTTCAGTCTTGCTTTTTAATCTAGCAAGGACACTTTGTTTTGCACCATACATAATAGACATAATAAAATGTAGGGCTAAAATAGGACAATATTCGTTAGACATACTAATTAATTAACCTTATAAAAGCCTGTAGAAATACTGTATCATGTGTGCATGTAGCCATATTGTGCACCAAAAGCTTTCAATTAAAGACTTCCTTTTATATTACCATTCTATGACATTGCTGCCTTTTGCAGCTGTTCTTAAATGCCTAGCACAGAAGGGGTGAGTGCATATCAGGTAGTGGTGCTCAAGAAGTGAAGTGTGTAAGCTTTTTTCAGTGTCCTCCAGCAGTTTGTTCAGGTTTAAATGACTTTCCAGCAATCCAATTGACTTCCAAATTATGATGTCAATAATATTCTTTCTAAATTATGCTTCTTTTTCTTTTCAGAAAAGCATATACTGCTTATCAGACCAGCTGTGATTTCTTTTACACTATTGCCTAATTAAATCTGCTCCACACATGGGATTGTTATATTCCACCTAGTACTGCAATGTAATTGGGATGGAATATCCTGGTAATCAGCTATTTGGGGTCAATGTTGAGATGGTTGATCATCTAATCTTATCATTAGCGGTTCCCATTCAAGAGGGAAGTTTGTCTTGTCCCTTTTAGCCTACAAGGATGTAAATTCGTCTGTAAATATCTTTCAGCTCCCCTAATGGCGTTTTGAGTTGCCTTGAAGGCCAGTTTGAAGTTCCTAAATTCAAAATCCTTTTGAATTACTTTGTGTTTTTGTATATCCACCTCCCTAATGATTACAGGGCATGGTATCCATATTTGGGAAAAGCACAAAGCTTGTGTGCTGAAATCCTTAACTGAATGTCAGATAATTTCTGATATATTGGTATGTGTTTTATGTTGTTGCCACATCTTGTTCTTTTATCCATTCAGTTTGTTTCCCTTTTTTTAAAAAACTTTTCTTAACTGTTCTTACACTGATATCTGAATAATTTGTATGGCATTTCTCCATAAGATGTTAGTTTTCTCATGCTGGGATGGACTTTGCATGGAATCCAGAACGCATTCAAACAGATCACCACATTTTCTGTTGTTGTGGGAGTAGCTCAATTTCTTCTGAAGCACAAGGCCATTTCCCATTTTCAGAAGACAGAGTGGCAGAGATCCCATGTTCAAAATTTCTACTCAGATACATGGCAGGTAATACCATACACTATGCACTTTATTTAATATATTTATGTTTATGTGTGTGTATCGAAGCAGTGCAACCCCCCTGCACAGGGAATAACGTGCTCTGATTCCATGCTGCAGAAGGCTGAATAAATTGCTTTTATTAAGCTACATTATATTACATTATTAGTATACTAGAACTATATCATACTAAAGAGATACTCAAGAAAAACCGGTGACTGTCTCCAGACAGTCATGGCACAGCTTAGACCCAATTGGCCAGTCAATCCAAACAACCATCCCCAGTGTCCAATTAACAAATCAGTCTTCAGTAAACAATCTCCATAACACATTCCACATGTACCAAACAACAGGAGTAGCAAATAGAGATAAGAATTGTTTTCTTCTTTCTCTGAGCTTTCTCACTGCATCTCACATCTTCCCAGGAAAAATCCTGGGAGAGAGAATCACATCTCTCTCTGTTCAGAGAATGTGAATACCACACGTGTATACACATGAAGATGTTTGCATTAAAAGAAATAAATTAAGTTCAAAGATAATCATGAGTCTGGGAGTGAGGATTATATCAAGATGTGCAGAGGGATTCCTGAACCCAGGGACACAGGAACAAGCCCCAAGCCCCACCCAGACCCGGAAGCCCTTGGCAGCCAATCAGGCACAAAGGGGGCATTGGCAGAAGCTACTTAGGAGATTTAAACCTCTCTGAACACCCTGGATGTACACACAGACTGAGGAATAAGTCTGGAGAGCAGCACTGTGGAAAGGGACCTGGGGGTCCTGGTCAATGGTAAATTGAACTTGAGTCATTGAACTTGTGCTCTGGCAGCCAGGAGGGCCAACCCTGTCCTGGGGTGCATCAGGCACAGCATCGCCAGCCAGGCAAGAGAGGGGATTGTCCTGCACTGGATGGCCTGCACACTGTGTGCAGTTTTGGGTGCCACAATATAAAAAAAGACATTAAGCCATTATAGAAAGTCAGGAGGATGGCAACAAAGACATTGAAGGGTCTGGAAAGGAAGCTGTATGTGAAATAGCTGAGATCACTCGGTCTGTTCGGCCTGGAGGAGATTAAGGGGAGACCCCATTGCAGTGTACAGCTTCCTTGTGAAGGGGCAGGCACTGATCTCTGTGGTGACAGGGACAGGAAGCAAGGAAACACTGTGAAGCTGAGCTCAGGCAGGTTTAGGTTGGATATCAGGGAAAGGTTCTACAGCTGGAAGTGGCTGGGCACTGGAACAGGTTTCTCAGGGAACGAGGTCACAACACCAAGCCTTGTCTGAGTACAAGAAGCATCTGGTCAATGCTCTCAGGCACATGGTGTGATTCGTGGAGTGTCCTGTGCAGGGCAAGGAGTTGGACACAAACTACATAAATGATGAAAACTCTATGGTCCATAGCAGGCCATTTACATACTGTTAATCTTCTGCTGCCCAATAGCTGTTAGACAAATGGATATAAAAAAAATGTGTTTCTTAGTGGCATAACATCACCCTTTGACCTGTGGATTCAGCACTAGTTCTTGTTGCCATTTTGAAGAGGTTTACAAGTTTGTATAGCTATATTAAATTTAGAAAACTAATACAATGTATTGTATTCTAATTTTTTTAGATCGTTACTACAGTAGAGATAGTGGCAACATTCTGAGAAGGAAGAAGAAATCTCCAATTTGCTGTCAGATTCCAAAGAAAAGAAGGAGAAAATAGAAAATACCAACAAAGTAGATCATACTTACAGTGTTAGACTGAATAGGGGAAACTAAACAGCTTATAGATCGCAGCTCTTCCTCCCTCTGCTGCTCATCAGATGCAAGTGCAAATGTAGCTGTACTGATGCTTATATCAGTATAAAAGTATAGGATGGAACATTGGCATGATCCAGGCTGACAATAATCCTGTCCTTTTGGCTGCTTGTATTTAATTCTGAATTGTTCCGTGACCCAGGTCAGAGCAAAGACCAAAAAGTACTCATGTTTTTTTCTCTGGAGCACTAGATTGAAAATATGACTTTCCTTGAAACCTAGTTTCATCACCACAAAAAATTCTTATTACACAATGGCAGGAAAAACTGGCCAAGACACCACATAAGTATACATTGCTATTATTGCCACAGTTGTTGATTTCTTTGTTCTGGAAAGACATTCCCCAGCGGAGCCTGTGCATGGCAGTCAGACATGCTGCCCACAGGGGCTGTGGAGGAGAGGCACAGGCTGTGTGTGCTCCCCGCTGGCCAGCGCTCCTGGAAGTGGGCAAGGGCATGGGAAAGCCCCAAGGGCCAACCAAGTGCTGCTTCTGGAGGTGGTGGGAGCACTAACCTGAGGGATTTGGAGGTCTCTTCTGACATGGAAGAATTTGTGTCTCAGGGATTGCACCGACCCAGGTGCAGCATTTGCCACCTGGCCTTGTGGAACCTCATGAGGTTCTTGTCCCACTTCTCAAGCTTGTCCAGGTGCCTTTGGATGATGGCATCATTCCATGGTGCCCCAGCCCCGCTTAGCTTCCTGTCCCCTGCAAATGTGGGGGTGCTCAGTGCCCCTGGGTGTCATTGATAAAGGCACTGACAAGCCCTGGCCCCAAGGCAGAGCCATGAGAGACACCCCTTGAACTGGTCTAGTGAAAGATGTCCATGCCCACAGCAGGGGAGTTGAGACTATAGAATTCTGTAATGGCCCAGCTTGAGAGGGACCTTAAAGATTATCTTTTTTCAAGCCCCTTGCCATAAGCAGGGACACCTCCCACTAGACCAGGTTGCTGAAAGTCCCATCCAGCCTAGCCTTGAAGACTTTCAGGGGACTGGGCATCCTCCACTTCTTCAGACATCCTGTTCCACTGCCTCACCATCCTCACAGTAATGCATTTCTCCCTAATCAAAACCTACGATTGCAGTTTGAAGCCATTCCCCCTTGTCCCATCACTACATTTCCTGACGGTGTCCCTCTCCAGCTTCCCTGCAGGCCTCCTTCATATACTGGAAGGTTGCTATGGGGTCTCCACATGACTGTCTCTCCTCCAGGCTGAACAGACCCAACTTTCTCAGCCGCTCATTACAGGGGAGGTGATCCACTCCACTTGAACAACTTCATGGCCCTTCTTTGGATTTGCTCCAACAGTTCCATGTCCCTCTCCTATTGGCGACACCAGATCTGGATGCTCTACTGTAGGTGGGATCTCACAAGAGCAGAGTTGAAGGGGAGAATCAGCTCCCTTGACCTGCTGGCTACACTTTTCTTGATGCAGCCCAGGATTCCGTTGGCTTTCTGGGTTGTGAATGAACATTGCTGCCTTGTGTCGAGTTTTTCATCAACCATCATCCCCAAGTGCTTCTCTGCAGGGCTCAGTCCATTTTCTGCTCAGCCTGGATTTGTGTCTAAGACTGCACCAGCCCAGGTGACTGACTAGATGGCCCTTAATGTCCTTTCCAGTCCAAAACCTTCTATAATTCCAGTATTTCAAGAAAATATTGACTGTATTTAAAAAACCCCATGTGGTATTCTTAATTACTAGGAGCTGAGCTTATTAAGTTACTTGTTTCAGTAATTAGGGGTCCTTTTTGCAAAACATAGTGTCTTCATCATTATTAGAAGGCTCACACAATCTCCTGCTCAATTTAGCCAGAATTGTCTGCAGTGTTCTAGTTTAGCTTTGCAACAGGTTATTCAGTTGATACCATGTTCTCAATATAATATTAATAAACTATCTTTTATAATACTACTCATGAGTCTTATATGCTCAATATAATTAGATAAACATAAGCTTTTGCAGCATTATTAGTTTAAGCTTATAAATGTTCTGCAGTGACCCCAGGCAACTAGTGTGTCAGTATTTGAGGTCATGCCAAATGCTCTCTTCATTTTTACCCTACCTACACAACAGGGTTTATTAACAATGAAACAGTTCCAGTGCATATCTATTTGATTTTTTCTTTCTTCAGGTTAAATGAAGAATGATTTTTTTCTTTCTTCAGGTTAAACATGCTTACTATGCATTCAAAGATTTTTCACTCCTTATTAAATCTATTGGGTGTGATGAATTTGTGCTTTTTAGAATACAATATATACTTCACTTTTAAAGCAACTTAAAAGGGAACAATGCTCCCTTTTTTTTTTTTTTTATTAAACCAGAACAAATCTGAGTGAACTGTGATGATCCGAATAATAATGTTCTACTGGCATTTAAACAGCTGGAAGAAAACTATGAAGAGAAACTGAAGTATGTTACCTGAAGAACAAAAACCAACCAAAGCACCAGTACTTAAGAGTCTTACCACACAGATCAGCAGTCTTTATGTTAGAAAGTTACCAGACCTGAGTTATCAAATACAATTTCAGAATAAAGCTTTAGTTAAATACCAATAATACAATAATAAACAAACCAAAAATACAAAATAATGCAAAGTTTGCTTTAGGAAGTTAACCTTTAAAAATTGACATTTAAGCAGCTCTAATGTCAACTAAACAATTGTTTTTAATAAACTGTATTTTTTAATATTTACAAAACCAAATAATTGTACTTTATATTTCAGTTGCACTTTTTTTCCAGGCAGTGACACATGCTAATATAGCTCTCAGATATATACTGAACAAACGTCACATTTCTGACAGCTGGAGACATTAGCCTCTCAGTAGGACAGCACTAGAAACTTTCAGCTCATTTGTGAAGTACATTCAACAAGTACTTTAGCTATTATAATAAAATGTTTTAACTGCTTTCCAAGGTTTCTATTAAATCATGAAGTAGTATAGTCATGAACCACTATAAAAGCTTTCAAACTGGTCTGCAGATTTAGTTTACAAAATCTGAAATATATAGAGGGCTTCATACAAATATAGCAATATTTTGACTACTAAAAATTTCCAACCACATGTAGAATTGCTTTGTTTTTTACCTCTTGTATCTTAGGGAATTAGAAAGATACAGAACTATGTAAAACAAATTACTGGGCTTAGTAAAATATGTTATTTCCTTGGTGCTTTGGGGTTTTTTTGTTTGTTTTTTATCTTTCTTTGCTTTTTTTCCCAGCAAGGGCAAATTTCTCAGCAGTATTTTCAGACAAATGTTTAACACTGCCTTTTTGTTTACCTGTAATCTGAAAAAATACACACATATACCTATGTTTAGATAACTTAGGAAAGTGAGGCTTTGACATCAGTCCTCACCACTGAATTTTATGACTATGATCAAGATAGCGGTATAAGTTATTCTCTATTGATAAAAAGCAAAATATGCATTAAGGACAACTCTGAATCCAATTTCTTTGAATAAGCTCTGGTTCACCCAAGATCACTGACTGTCCTGTTTCTAGCCAGGGAAAGGTTAATTTTTACAGTAGTCAGGAGGAGGCATGCCTAAGACCCAGAGGTTATTCTGAATCTCATATCATTTTCAGGGAACAGGGGAAGGGCTCCCTTCTGGGTCAGCATAGTATGGCCAAGGGAGTAGGCAAGGATCTTCATGTTGGGGGTTTCTGTGTGAATCTGATCTGCCCTGTAAAACTTGAATGCTGAGCTATAAGGCACGTGGACAATGCTTGAAAAGCAGCCCCAGGACTACAACAAACCCCCACACCCACAACTTTTACTTTCAAAGTAGTACATAGTAGTATATTTGCTTTATGAGTCTATGATGGTGTCTTTTCACTAAGAGACAAAGTATCTGCATGGAAGTTTAACTTTATCAAACTCTCATGAAATAACAGAAATTAACAGAAGACAGGTTGAAAATACTTAAGCTTCAGAAACTTTTAATGGTTTCTGATTAAACCTAGCTCATTAAGAATTTTTTTGTCAGTGTAGAAAAAAACAAACATTTTTTGCAACTTTCTGTAAAATGATTTTTACAGGCGCCTCATCTAACTCTAAAATTGTTCTTGTTTTTGTTAGAGTGAGACCAACCTCCACCTGTGACACTCTCTGCCATTATCATCTCGCTCAGCCTTTGTCTTTCATTGATTTGAATTAACATTGCTCTCTTACACATGCAGAACATGACAAGAATGTCTAGGGATAACAGCAAAAAATAATCTTAGGAGAAAATTGAAATACAGTAAGATTTAAGAGATGAACGTCAAGAACTAAAAGACTAACCATAATGAGAATTTTCACCACCTTCCTTATTATAATGCAGACAGAAAAGTAGTATTAATTGTGATAAATACTAGAAACATTTAATAATTTTCAGCACATTTAATAAAGGAATGCACTGCCACAGAAAAACTGAGGCCAAGAACTGAACACAAATGAAATTAGGTCAACATTTCCTGAAAGAATAATAATTTCTCTAAGTTTTATTTACGGTAAGTATATTAGTAAGGACTGCAGAGATTTAAATTTAAGTAGTTATTTTTCTTACAGAGTTACAGAGGCAATTTGCAGATTATTGATCTTTCTAGTTGCCAGTGAAAACTTCTGAAGGAATATTAAATATCCTGCATTTTGATTTAATACTGCCAGTTGACATATCTAATACAGAATTAATTTCTTAAAGCCTAGCATCAGCTTTTGCTGAAGCATGCACAGTAAACAAAATAGAACTTTATTCTGAAACAGTGCTACTGTCTGTGTATTCCAATAACTAAAGCACAGTTATCTCTTGGATCCAACAAAATAGCCAGCAAAGTAGAAAAGATGGTCTTTTTATCATTACTTTGAATTAGATGAATTCCATGAATTCTAAATTGCTAATACATATAGTAAGAAGTGATGTTTTCCTTTTTTCTTGTCATTACACACAGATTTTAAAAGAAAATTTTTGTGTTTTAAAAGCTAGGTTCTCCAAAATCTTTCAATAAAACAGCAAGTTGATCTGTCCAGGTATTCCCAAACTGTTGCCAAGAAGAGCTGAAACTTAATTGTGATGTTTCTTTTTCCTGAAAGCAGCACTTCAGAAGTGTAGCTGACATCCTTCTGCAGTGTGTAACAAGAACACTGATACAATGCTTCCATTTCAAAAGCACAAGATAAATGATGGAAATTACACTCGAACTTACACCTTCAACATACATTTAACACATCACAGAAAAGGAAGCAGCCAAGGGGAGACAAGCAAAACAATTTTTAGTAACACCTTCAATATCCTTTATTTTTGTTGTGGCTCTCCTCCCTCCCTGCCTGTGAGGTGAATGCTCTTGGCTGCTCTCTTACCCATTTAAGTGCAAGTGCTGCTGCACACAGACAGCAATTTACTACCTCCTGCCACCGAGGCTTCACCCAACTCGCTTTCTGTGACACCTCAGTTCCCCATCCCCCAAACATACCCCAGAAGGTTTGCATTCTTGAAGATGCAGCATCTATGGCTATGCTTTGGTCTTGAGCAGGACACGACATTTTTGGTTGTTTGTTGAGATAATGACTATACTATAAAAATCACTTAATTACATTGTACTGCTCATAAGCAGTTATGTTTCCAATACAGAGAAACGGCGAGATCGTGGGGAAGAAGTGGGGAAGACAGCTGTAAAATCACAACTATCCCCACCTTTTAATGTGTTATGTAGCATTTATTTTATTCCAGCTTATTTTCCTTTTCAGTCTCTCTTCACATCTGATTTTGTTATACCTGACATTTTGTCTCCAGCAACAGAAAAATATTCTGATGCATGGCTGGTATCAGTAGAGACAGATGTTTGACTTAGCTCTTAAGTGTCAGAAGTGCTGTCTTTTAGCATTCCTCCTGTCTCACTTACTGCAAGCACAGAAGCTCCTAAAGATGGATCATTGCACATGCCAGGAACAGAACAAGCTGTGTTCTGAAACTGTACAGGCTCAGGTTCATCCTCCCTTCTGTGACACACACAGTTGTTTTCACTAACAGTTTCTTCATCCTTTACCATTTTTTGTTGCTGTGTTGCTGCAGTGAGTTGAGTGGAAGATGCATTCTCATATTCAACAGGAAGGACTCCTGAACATAAAGGCTGACAAGGAGTGTTACCATCACCAAGCCTTTCTGCACTTTCAGGATTTTCAGATGAGTTCATAGGCAAACATGAGCCTTCATATTTTGGATGACTCTGAAGAGAAGCAGGCTCTGCACACTCTGAAGTTAGGGGTTTCCCTAGATTTAGAAGTGTTTTGTCAGGAGATTTCACCTTCTCCTGATCCATTTTTTCTGTTCTGTTTCCAGAAAAAAACATGGAAGAAGTCAGCAAATCAGAGGTATTTCTGAGAATGCCTCCAAATGAAAATACTGGTGAAGGCAATGGAAAGTTACTTTTGAAAGAAAATGCACAATTATTGGTTAGAAGGGGGGTCTTGGAGACATCATTCACTCCAGCTCCAGTGTTGGTTTCTGAAGTACCACAAGCTACAGTTGTGCTGGATTCTGAGGTGCGAGGTTTTTGTTCCCCTACGACAGATGGTTTCTGTGTACCGTATCCTCCAAGTTCCTTTGCACAAGGTGCTTTTTCCCTCATGTGAGATAATGTTTCTTTCTCAGATGGCTTCTCAGATTGGTTAAAAAATGAGGATGATGGTAACACCTTACATGAATTGCTAGCTTCCGATCCTGCAAACCAATCTCTTTCTGAATTGCAAAAGTTCTCACTTTCTGCTGAGTCTAAATTAGGACTTGTTGAAGCATCACAAACTATGTTTTCGGTTTCAGGACCATATTTATCCTGGTTATTGGTTTTATCCACCTTATCATATCTCCCTAAATAAAACTGAGGGAAAGCACATCTCTTGTCTTGCTTTTTAAAGGAAAATGTACCTGTATCTCGACTAAATCTTGGTAATGAATTGTTAGATGCACTGAAAGTAAAAGGTACACCTGAAGGTCTTTCTGCTGAAACATCTACAGATTCTGAAGTTGAAGCAGTAACAGCCACTGTTGCTGCTGGCTTTAAGTCCAATAAAGTGCTAGAATTTGAGTTCATTTCCTTGGAAACAGTACCTGCTGATGCCTGTCTTGGCCATTTTTCTTTAATTAACAAGTCTGGAGAAGTATCTGACAAGGCTGGAGCAGATACTTCCTGGCCATTTCCCTCATGAAATAATTTTAAGTCACCATTTGTTTCAGGAAAGATCCTACTTGTGGATGGGATGCTATGAGCACTGCTTCCAGAAAAGTTTCTTTTGTCAAAGCCACCTCCTCTTTGCAGGGCTTCCGCTTTTATTTTATACGTCTTATTTGCTTTGGTAGGTGAAGATATAAAAGGAGTTCTTGAGGACTTATTCTTGGAGGCCTCAGCAGTTACAAATTTATACATTTTATTTGCAGGGAAATTTTGAGTCTTAAACACATTGGTGAGCTTCTGAAGTTCCATATAGTATTTGTAACGTAGCTCCTAGAATTACAGAAAAAAAAAAATATCACATTATCTAACATGGCATTTGTAGATTCAGAGATTATAAAACTCACATGTGACTAAGCCTGAAGAAAAGTTTTCCTGTACTCTAGAGAATTTCTAATATATTTTTCCATTGCTACTGGAAGGCAACAGGACACAAGTCATTACAGAAAAAAATGTTTTAAAGACAATTGAACAAGATACATATAGAACTCTGATGACAAAGTAGGTTTTGAAAGAGAAGACTACAGAAAACTGTATTTAAAGTCACTATCAAACCCAAAAATAGATAAAAACACTAACTTAGATATTAAGCAACAAATTCTCAATCAAATTCCCATGAAAAATAGCCATCTGAAATTAAGTTAGATGGTGGCGGTTTTGTTCATTATTATATATAATTGCATTCTTAACAGCAATAGAAAATAGGTATTTTTCAAAACAATGCAGAAAAAAAAAATCTGTATTTAAAGGACTTAAACAACTTTATAATTCAATCCATCTGTCACTACTGTTCTCAGAACATGCATAATGTGATTCACTGCCAGCCATGTTTCACTAACTGTAACTGGAATCATTCTGTTTAGAACAATACCCAGCCACCCACATGTAGCTGCTAGTAAGTAAAAAAAAATAAAAATTAAAAGTCTAGTTGCATAACTGCATCATTTGAAATGAAATAAAAAAGAGACTGAATTCAGTTTCATGTCAAATTATTATGTGGTCTTACAAGATGGAACTCTATTCTTTAGAAAACAGAATACAGGCAGATGACTGCCTCTTCAAATAGACACCAGGGAAGTTTATTTGGATTAGAAAGCTACAGATGTGACTCAAAAAGCCACACTAAATATAAAAGCAAGTATTTGAAGTCAGTAGTAATATTAAGTTTCAGCTTTCTAAAGGCAAAAAAGAGTAAAATTCTGACAGCTTTAATCCTAGTCAGATTTCATTCTAGAATTGTAAGGGTAATTTTCTACTGAGGAAACTGAAAACATTTTAAAAGCTTATTTAGAAAGTTGCATCACAACAAATAGTAACTTAGCCATACTTACAACTGATGTTCAATCATACCTCGTGGCTCATATTTTGAAATGCTGACATTTCTGATATTGACATAAAGCGAGTAGGGATCCTGCTACCATCTGCTTCATCCTGTCCTGTTACAGGCTGAAAAATATTTTGCAGCAGACATATTTCATTTGGATAAGCCAAAACAGCCAAAACAGTACCATACTGAAGAACACATAGCCAATAACTTACAAGAAATGTGTTGGGTATATTCTTCTGGTCCTGCCACTGCTTTAAGGTATCTTTAAATAGAGTTGAGCTCTCATTTCCTTCGTAAGGTAGCTCTATTAGAAAAAAGCATGAGGATAGCGATGGACAATATATTAAATATAGAAAACACTGAAAGGTTACTGTGCATTTAAACAGATTCCATTTAAGAACAAAAATATAGTGCCCTAAGTGAGACTCTAGTCCTTGCTGAATTTTCTGTAATATACAGCAAGAAGCCTGTGTAATACATTTCTTTAAATGCTGGAAATGTCTGGCCTTACAGAAAACATAACACCTCCTCCTGTGAGGTAAAGGCACTTAATGTGAGCATAGCCAACACTTGCATGACACCACAACAAAGGCCCGTCTAGTTCAGCAACACACTCCTGACAGTGGCGCTATCAGCTGGACACCAAAAGTACTGCAGATTGCAAACATACAGCCTAGGAATCTGCTAGAGAAAGCACATTCATAAAATGCATTTAAAAACCCCTCAAGAATTTATCATCCATTTAATTTGCTCAGATGCTTTCTAGCACGTGTTTGCAATGCAGGTTGTTTATCAGCAATTGGTTCCACAAGTTCCAGATTTCTAGACTTCCCAAAACTTGTCTTAATTAAGTCCTTCTTCCCCACCTTGAACAATGTTAACATCCACAGGTGTTAACTCCAATGCTAAGATTTCATTAACCACAGACTTGATATCTATCTTCTTTGGCATATACACTGGTGGTTTTTCCCAGTTGGATGCTATATTCATCACATCAAGCTGAGTTTTCATTCTGGAAGAGGAAGAAAAAAAAAAAAAACCAACCAAAAATGCAACTAGAATATTTTTCTTTATGCTTACATGCTAGCTAAATGATACCTGCCTAATAAAAAAAAAATTAAACAAATTGCTAGGAAGCAGAATGAATTAGAAAAGTTCTGTCTACAATAAAATGTTAAGTTCTTTAGTTTTTTTACTTAGAATTGTTCACTTGAATTAGGTTTCGCAATCAATGAAAACTGCAAGAAGTAGTGCTAGTAGGTCAGCAAAAAATTACTCCCTCCACTTTCCTTAGTGTACATTGCCTGAATATGAATTATATTCCTTCAGAGAGCATTGTTAATGTTAGTCTGAAACACAATGTATTTTAAAGAACTCCATTTCCAATATTCTTTCTTAAATGCAGGTTAAAAGGTTCTCAGAAATGTAATTAAGAACCCTTAGAAGACATTACAGAGTATGTACACTACCAACACAAAAACAAAGATACTTCAGAATCTCCAAACATTCTCTTACACTGAAAGATTTCTGTAAAAGCTTCAAGCATGCTTCAGTGTTACTGAGTTTAAATAAGATATCTGAAAAATATCCAATCCCCAAGTATTAATGAATTTCTATATTCGCTTTTTAATAGGGAGATAATTCAAAAGCTTGATTATCTCTAATCCCAGATAGTATGTCACTCAAATTCTTGACACATTTCCTAAAATTTGGAATATTGGGCATCCAAAAATCTGAGATTATAAGAATCTCTTAATTACTCAATACTGTTTTAAATTAAAATTACTTATCTTATGATAGCCAATATAGCTATTTTTTTTAGTTTTTAATCTTAAAAATCTGAAAGAAAATTAGAGAACTAACAAAACATGAGAAAATATACCTTGTATTCAAGCCACAGGCAACCTATAAATAAAATGAGAATTAAGATATGAGCATTTCTCCAACTATCAGGAAGTCATTACTTTATCAAAATACTTCAGAGACTGAAGTACCTGTCTTCATTTCACAGAACTATAGAATATAATTCTGTTAACATTAAATAACAACCAAACAAATATAAAAACCCCAACCTAAACAAGTATGTCTGTGACAATTATTTATCTTGTAATATTTTGTGATAAATACAAAAAAGAACTCCTTCAGAGCCCATGGGCCAAATCATGGCCCGTATTGTCACCTGATCAGTTTCAGAAGTTCAGGTACTTGTAAACATTCAAATGAAGGACTATTTTGTATTTCTTGGACAGGAAAGGCTCTGCTATGTGCTCTCAATATGCTATTATACTATTAAAAAAAGCTGTCTTTTAGTTTGAAATCAGGCATATAATAGTGGTAAGAAGTGCAGCGCAGTACACTGTGCTCACCTGAGACTTCCCAAAGAACATGTAAAGAGAAGTAAAAAACCTGACTGGATTAGAGCTGCTTCCGTATAAAAACCTGGTGATCCCACTACTGGATCTTTACACAACAAAATCAATGTTACAGAGGGCAGGAAGGGAGGTGCTAAGTTAAAGCAAAAGAAAACAAATAGCAGAAGGAGGAACAGGATGAACGGAAGGAATGGGAGAAAAAGATGAGGAAGTTAAGAAGGAACCAAAGGCAAAAGTGGAGGAAGAACAGAAGGCAAAGTGGAGGAAGAACAGAAGTAACAGGCAGAATATGAAGCAAACCAGGAGACATAGTAGGAGGAAGATGAAAATGGGATGGGGAATGACAAGAAAACAGGGGGAGCAGGAACAAAAGGAAGAAAAGGAATAAGTTGAGAAAGAGATGTGGTAGTGATTAGTGACATACTAATCACTGGAATCATAATATTTCTTCCAAAAGTAGGAGTTGCTTTTACTTCAAGTAAAAGTTAAATTTTCCTTTACAAGTCCTTGACCAGACAGTCAAAACTGCTCTTTCCTAACGTCCCATTTATCTGGAGGCACCAAAGGACCCATTGCAGAAATCAGCAATATGCTGTTTCTTAAGAAAGCAAACAGTAAAAATCACGGATAAGCTGCATATAAAACTTTCTCAAACTTTTCTAAAAATAAAAAAACATTGTTATAAAAAAATGTATGAAGTGTTAAGTAATTTTAATCTATATTTTTCATTTGTTGACTTTGTTTTTCCTGATCGATTATAATCATATCTACAATACAGCAGACTCTATTTGAGTTCTTTAGACAATTGCTATCAAAACCAAAATGCCATCACCTCCAGGAAACACTGAGGATCACACTCATGGACAAGCTTTTCACAATCCTTCAAAAAATTCTCAATGGTCTTCTTGTGAGTTTCTTTCATTTTCTTCCAAATCTGAAATGCTTTCTCTTTTTTACCTCTTTGATTTTCAACATCTTCTAGTAATTGCTGTTTTTTCACTTCTAGAGTTTTGAAAATTTCTCCGAATTTCTGCTCAATTATCTCCACATCATTTTTCAGCATCATCTAGAAGCACGAGAACACAAGAACAGATGTAAATGCAATAGCAATGTCGACACAGAGTGACTTCTCTAAGTAAGCTCAGAGCACATCTATGCCACAAGGAGCACCTGTATGCTCCAGGTTGTGAATAAACTACCACTAGAAGAGAATTAAAGGCATACACACACAATATCCAGCGTTTGTAACTCACATCTGCATCATTCGGTCGTTTTGAGATCTCATTCACCAGCTTCTCATTTATTATCCTCATCTGTTTCAGAATGCTAAAGAAGGTTAACTGCAAGACAATTGAAACACTTAATTATAACTTTATCCTTCCATAAAATAAATAATTTCAGTGCTTATCTAGAATCATATTGAGACAAACAAGGAGCTACTGGAGAGGGTCCAGTGGATGACCACAAGGATGATCAGGGGTCTGGAGCACCTCTTTTATGAGGAGAGACTGCAGGAGCTGGGCCTGTTTAGTCTGGAGAAGACTGAAAGGAGATCTCATTGAGGTATATAAATATCTCAAAGGCAGGTGCCAAAAGGAGGGTGCCAGACTCTATTCAGTGGTGCCCTCTGAAAAGACAGGACAAGGAACAGTGGCCATAAATTAAACCACAAGAAGTTCCACCTCAACATGAAGAAGAATTTATTTACACTGAGGGTGGAAGAGCACTGCAACAGGCTGCCTAAGGAGGTTATGGAGCCTCCCTCTCCAGAGACATTCAAACACCACCTGGTCACATTCTGTGTCACCTGCTCCAGATGACACTACCTTGGCAGTGGTTTGGCCTGGAGGATCTCCAGAGGTCCTTCCAACCCCATCAATTCTGTGATATTCTGAACGATATGGTAAAAAAGCTTTGTGATTCAAAACATCACTTAATAACATTTAATGCTTTCCTGGATTAGTACACAAACTTTCTTCTGCTGTTTCTCAAAGTAATGTTCTTAGGCTTACCTATAATCCATACATAGAATGACTACTTTATAGTTAAAACATTGTTTTCCTCAGGCTTTTTCAACCCCTCCCCTCACATACATTTATCACAATATAAGTTTTAATGGTGATATCCCAGTTAGGCAAAAAATTGTGCGATACTTTTTGTTTTTATACCTCACATTGCTAAAACAGAAAGCTGTTCATAATCAATGTATTTCTGTTTGAGTTTAAACTAATATTATCACTGTGTCTTCCTCTATTTCTCTGCAGTATCACTACTTCACATTATGTAGTAGTATGTCTACTGCAAAGGCTGTTTTCCCCTGGTTTCCCAAGTGACATACAATTGCTGATGGGAAAGGCAGAAGGTAAATCAGTGTAAAAGCAACTTTTGTCTTAAAGAATAGTCAGTGCTGTATTTAAACTTTTATATCCGTACTTTTCATCACTGCCCTGCAGTTGTTTCAATTACTGCATCTCAACTTGCACAGGGCAAGAAAAGCTCATTCTACCCAAACAGTCCCTATTTTGTTAAAAATCACAACTTCTACAACCAGGCAGCCAACAATTATGGCAGGCAGCTGCCTTCTTATGCAGACTGTAAAGCATCTGGCTTATACATTTATTACTACTCACTCAAACTATCTATCCCTAAATATGTAATTATGTGTGACCCAAATTACCTATCACAGCTAGAGAGCCTATAAACAAAACATCTGTGGGTGGGTTTTTGGAGTTGTTAGATCTTCCTGGAGAAACAGCAATAACAAAACCAAACATCAACACCTCTCCCCCCAGAATCAAACAAACACCCGACATCACCCCAAAATAACTCTCTAGATCCTTCGGTAAACTGGGCTCAGATCTGTTGCTGCTGTAATACGCCTGGTCCCCTGTGTGCGCTGGATGCAGTCTGACGGCAGCCCGGAAAGGCACAACCCGGCAGTCCACCAACTCCTTACTGCCCTAAAGCAGCACTAGCACTCTGCCTCTCACCTGCCACCATCCCGCGTTTGTTCCTGTGTTTCTGAGTAAAAACAACCCGTGCCCGGTGGGATCTCCAGTGAACAGCCCAACCTCCCAGCCAGACCCCTAGAGCGGAGAGCGCCGCGCTTACTTTCTCTTCCTGGTACACCGTGTCTATGAGGTTGACAGAGTGGAAGATGCCCTGATGCTCCTCGGAGACGCACTGCCCGCACCCCGCCTGCCGGCACATGCGGCAGTAGAGCTGCACCGGCCGGCTCGGATGTTTCTGGCAGCTTCCCCCGAACGCCTGCAGGGAGAGCAGGTCGGACCCCGGCTTCGGCCCCAGCGCCGCCTCCCCGGCCATGGCGGCGCCCGCCGCGCCGGACCGGTAGAGTTTGACCACCTCCGCCAGGGTGGTGTTGACGGGCAGGGCGGCGACGCCGCCGCGGGGCAGCAGGCACAGCTTCCTGCACAGAGGACAAGGCACCCGGGCGCAGGACGGGCCCGGGCCCGGCCCCGGCGCCCCGCGGCCGAGACGGGCCTGCCCCGGGCTCCGCTGCGGCTGCTGCAGGCGGGCGGCCTCGGCCGAGGCCAGGCACTCCAGCACGCAGCCCCGGCAGAAGTTGTGCGAGCACAGCGGCAGCGTCACCGGCTCCTCCAACAGCGACAGGCACACGGCGCACGTCAGGCTCGCCTCCATCGGCGGCGGCGAGGGGTCGAGCGGCCGCCGCTCCTGCTGCTTCTCCGGGCTCCGCTCGTACCACTGCCCCGCCGCTTCCAGCTCGAAGGCACGGGGGGCTACAGAACCCAGGAGCGCCGCGCTCCAAACGCCGCTTCCAGCCGTCAACTTCCCAAGAAGTGGCGCCCGGCCGCGGGGGGCGGGGCCGGGAGGTGAGCGTTGGCGATAGGCGGAGGCGCAAGATTGACGTCGCCCTTCTCCAATAAAAGCAGGAGAGGCCAAGGGGGCGGGGCAGAGGCTTCTGGGACCCGCCTCCTGCCTGGTGCGGGAGCGCCCGCGCGCCGTGGCGCCCGCGGGGTCCTAGCGCCGCCGCCGCCATTTTGTGACGGGCCGTGGGCGGAGCTCCCGCCTCACGTACTGGGACGGGAGCTCGGGAAGCGCTGGGAGATGAGCGCGTTTGCAGTCCTGAGAAATGGGGTTGTTCCTTGCTGCAAACCTGAGGAAGTTAAAACCAAGTGACTCCGCAGTGCCGAGCTACGGCTGTTGGGAGCTACCTCCAGCTACAGCTGCAAAATCAGAACATAACTTTGGTTTAGAATGATGTTAGTGCTGGGCAAATGGGACAGTGCTCAGCTCATTTCCCTTCCACCCCCCCGCCAAAGTTCTGACTTAACAATTTTGTTATCCGCCCGAAGTGTTTGGAAATGAGTCAAACTCAAGAGAGATTCGAAAGAAATTTTAAGTTTATTCTAAATCAACACATTTGTAACACGATGTCAGAATTTGCAATGAAGCCAGATACGCTGTAATTACAGTGTTAGTTCCAGAGGCTGAGGGGAGCGACAGGTGCAAACGGCACAAAAGCAACCACGTGTTTGTGCCTTTCTGTAGCAGTGCTTTATTCAGTCACACGGACTGCACCTGCAGAAAGTACCTCTGTAAGAACATCCAGAAGGTCTGTGTCCAGTTGGACACCTTGTGGCAGCGGGAGAAAAGCCACGGACAGATATTTTAGTGAACACTACCACACCTTCCCTCACTTCTGCTTCCCTAAGAGGCTGACAGGAGGTACGTGCGCCCAGGCTGGGAAGTCTCACGCATAGGATGCCCTGAACAGCCCCGGGGGATTTAAAGCAGCGTCACGTTTTTCCGTGGGGCGAGGACTGGAGGCCGGGCTCTGCCGCCTTTCCTTGTTGCTATGGGAGCTGCTGTCACCAGCTGCTGTGTCCGGTTGTTGGCGGGTGTTCCAGGGAGCGCCGCATCCTTCAGCCTCACTCGGAGGTGCAATGTTACCCACGAATAGTCAATTCTTGAATTATGGCGCCTAGAGCATCCTGGATATACCTCCATGCGCTGAAGGTCAGTATTCAATGAATGGTTAAAATGAGATGGGTAAAAATGGAATTCAGAGTTCAATCCTCTGGAACTTCTCTGCTGAAAGTTAAGTAGTGCTTTGTCTTCCAGGTTTTCCAGTGCATGGAGTACTTGATCCTAATTTTTACTTTTGTTTCAAGCAGAATAAGGGAAAGGCCATGTGAGCAAAATAAAAGAGACTACAAAAGCACTCTGATAGTGATAATAGATGGGGGTAGATGCTTAGTCTGGTTATTACTAAAACAATAATGTTCAAGAGCATAAAATATGAGGTATAAGAAGTAGGAAAGAGAAGGAAAAAATCCTTAAAGGAAGAAATCCTCTTGCTAAAAGTACATAAAGCAAAATATTTTCTTCTCTCCAGTGTGTAAGTGAATAAATTCTTCCAGAGTCTGTTGATGAATGTTTGGGATGTTGTGACACTAAATGATAAACAAATGCCTACCTGGAGTCATTTTACCGCTTGCTTCATTAATTTACATTAATCGTAAAATCAGAAATATTAATTAGAACTAGAGATAAAACCATATTCCTGCCAACATTTTTTTCCTGTCTCAAGAAAGATTTAATATTAGCAAATGTACATTACTGATGTAATTGCTGTTCTGTTATGTATAATAGGGATCTCTTACAGTTAGTGCATTGCATATAGCTTCAATTTCTATTTAAAATAGGTTTACACAGCCTTCAGAGTACATCTTCTTAATAATCTTCCGTATCACCAGCACAGATAGCAAGTAAAGCGCTCTCATAATGCCCTGAAGCAAAATGCTGCAAGGAAAAAAAAAAAAAATCAACATTTCTGGGACTATATGTTTTCTGAATTTTTCTTTTTCTGGTATGTGACAAGGACTAGACTACTGTAAGGTTATGTAAAACATTATATTGTTTTCATAAGGAAACGCTTGCTATGCTTGCTTGCTTTTTCATAAGGAAACACTTTTCACTTGCTATGGCCTTTGATTGGGCACCTAGAGACAATCCATCTTTGAAAGGCTGGATCAAATCTCTTTATTAATTCTCAAGTTCAATACCAAAAAACCATGACCAATTTCAGTAAAGTTACTGCACATCTTGCAGTTGTATTATAGTGACATAAGAAAGGTAGTGTCTTAGCAAGAGACATTTTTTTGTACAATTAAACAGATTCAAAGTTTTGTTTTAAGATGCGGACCAGGCATACAAGAGGAACAGGGTTTGTGAAGATACTACCTAAGCACAAGGATAAAACCAGATATTTACTCCAGTTTTGCACAGAAGGGGTACCAGCCTCGCATTACAGATCAGATCAGGTAAGATGTTATCAATTAGTGTAGAAACCATTCATACAAACTCTTCAGCACACACTGTTATGCCCTGTTTATATACACAACTTGCATTGGGGAGGGGTAAAATCACAGAGAGTGAGTTGAAAATTAATTTCTCACTTACTCAAATCAAACTGAGGCACTGAAAATGTGCTGTTGTTTTTACACCTTGCTTTTTTGTTTGTTTTGTTTTAAACCAAATGGTTAAACAGAGTGATACAGTCTGTATGGTACCAGGGCTGAATATATGCAGAAGTTTGTAAAAACTCACTTTAATGTCATGGAAGAGTGATTTCCCATATCTCTCTTTGTATCGCTGGCGTATGTTCATCAAGTCTATCTCACTCCTGGCAATGACAATCCTAATAACTGTTTTATTGTGAAACCCAAAGTCCTAAAATGAAAAAAGAAAATGAGAGGAAACTTGATAGTTGGATAATATGTGTTTGCCCATCTGCGTATGCTCATATCAATGTTTAATAGATAAAGACAAGAGATACCTACATACGGTATTTAAATATATAGCATATAAAAGGTATACCCATAAAGGTATGGTAGATATTAAAGGAGTCTATGGGTTTTATCCTACTGAGTTTTCATGTACTGAAATTATAGAACTTGTGTAACTGAACAACAGGGAGTCCCTATATGCCAGTGATTTATCCATGCACTGAAACTTTTAAAAAAGAAAAATATGACAAACTTTTGACAGTATTCCTAGGAATTCAGTTTTCTGAGTAACAGTTGTGACTGTTGTTGTGGAGTCCGTTCAAAATATAATGAGGCTAGTAATCTATTTCACAAAAACTGTTGCCTCATGTGAATTATGTGAGATTTTTAACCATAGCGTTAGAATTTACATAGCTTTTGTTCAGATGTGTTTTATTTTAACTGTTTCTAAATAAGTTTTCATAATGTAATTCTGTGAAGAACGGGGACATCTAGTGGCAATAAAAAATCAAAAGAAGTTAGCACTCACACAAAAAAGAAAAGAATCTGCATGAAGTCCTACAAAGAAATATAAGCATTTGTCTTCATGTAACATTAATTTATTATTTAAGTTTTAGCCATACTTATTAAATCTCTACCGACAAAAAAATTACATAGTAATAATAATGCACATTGAGTTCTGCACAGCAGGAGGAGTTTCCATGCATTGAAAAAAACCTTCAGATAAAAAAAATTGACAGTTACCAGGCAAATAATTTTTAAGGTATGGAATTACTTAAACTTTTACTTCTACTGCTTAGGCACTTCTACTGCTTAGTTGTTTAGGCACTACTGCTTTGAAATTTATGTAGGTACCAACAGTTTTAAAATACACAATCACACCTTAAAGATTGAAGCGACTGATTTTAAGTACTTGTTTTAGAATAATCAAACAAACAAAGAAACAAAAAAAAAATAGGGAAGCTTATTTTTATGAAATGTGAGGTAGAATGACTACTTACATGAATTGCATTATAAAGCCTGTAAGCAAAGTAGGAAGGCTTGTCACGAATGCAGAGAACTAGGAGAGAAGAATTGCAACAGGTAAACAGAAGATTATTATAAAATAATTTCTTTAGGCTTTGGGCTCCTTGAAATAAAAAGCTGGGTAGTGCTGTCCATGAATCAGGTTAAAATTAAGCTACCAATATTCACTTATACAACTATATTTATAATTTTGAAGGTTTGGTGATGGGTCCTCATTGCTGTTGCATCAAAGGGCCTATTAAATATTAGTGAATACACTCACATGTCCTATTTGTAGAAATATTTTTATCTTTACTCTAGAAATGAAAGATAAATGTACATAAAGCTTGTAACTTATTTATATACCACTAAAGGCCTGAAAACATAGCTGGTTATTTAATATGTAAAAACAGTTGGAAATGCAGTTATCACACAAAATTTATTATCAAATAAAGTAGATATTGATTCTGCTCAGTCAGAAGCTAGTGATGCATAGATACATTTTTAGATTTACACTAACAGGGGAAAGTAGTTAAAATATTCTTTTCTAATTATCTCTGAAAATTTAATTGCACAATATAGGAGATTACAGTGGACAAAATACCAGAAAAAGAGTATTCTTGATGCACAAGAGATGATATACTAGAATTTATTAAGTGATTGCTGCTAGTAAAAATATCTTTACATTACCTATTGCAACCAGTAATTCTTGAAAGTATCCATCGTAACATTCATTAATGGCATCTACTATGTCTTGCCCAGAGATATTTTGGAACTCCTGGAAAACTTAAAGGGGAGGGGTGGAAAAAAGATCTTGTTTTATTCTAGTTCATTAATAATGATCAACTTGCTTTTTGTGTTTTTTTTTCCTTGCATCTCCCCAGTACTATAACCATCGAGTTTATTTTTTACACTTAGTATTCTCAGTGTTTCATTATGTTTATATTGCCCAGGTCAGGCAAACTAAATGAGTAGCCTGAAACCTGGCTTCTAGGACATTCTCCCCCTGGGTTCTTCAGCCTACAGTATAAAATGAATTCATGCCACATATCTAGCAACATCTGTTTATGACACTTGTAAGAACGTCCCGTTAGTAAGACAACTTCCTTGCTTGGCTTGGCTAAAACTGGCAAGACTCCTGGATTGTGGCAAAGAGCCAGGACTCGCATGACGCGCACGCTCTCTGCAAGATGCAGATACGCAGACACACAAATATCCAGGGTGTGCTTTCTCCATTATGGAAGGAGGAAAATTCTTTTTCTGCTGACTACAAAACTTTTGGAGCAGTACAGGCGGGCCCTCAGATCTCAGGAAGAGAGCAGAACATAGAGCAGGTGTATTAATCCTGTCATCATCAGCTGAATGAATTTGTTGATCCATGATAACAAAGTAGTTCTAAGCTACTGTTGGAAGCTGACGTAAGAAATACAGCTGGCTGCACAGTGATAAACTTGTCAGCAGACAGACTGTTTTTCTACTGCAGAGCAGAAACTCAAACTTGCCACCAGGTAAAATAGGTTTATTTTCTACAATGGAAGATTTGGATGAGCTCACATAAATTTCCTGCAATCTCTAGTTATGTCTGATTTTCTATTTTGAATAAAAATAGCCCTTGTGTTTCTGTGTTTATGTTCATTACTGGAGAGCAGAATGAACACTCTCATTACTGGAGAGCAGATGGAAGTCTTTTGCTTCCATCAAAGACTTCTATGAAACTTCTGGGAAAACCTTCAAAACAGCAATGTGTTTTCACATGCAAACATTTGTTGAAAATACTCCATCCAGCTCTCTCTAGGTGTTTTCTCTCATAAGAGTTGCTTAAGAAAAATGAACAAAATAGTTAAGGAAAATCTCCCTCATCCTGTTGTGTCATGTGTAGACTCATTGCAGCTGTAACATTTGCTGTTCTTTGTCATGCATTCTTCTCTGGGTTATTAGGCATCCTGATGCCTGTCTGTTCTGTCTACAGCTGTCAGTAGTCATTGGGCAAAGTTCAGTTTTGCATTACTTCCAAATTCTCATTAACATCAGTGCAAGTCTGAGAGCTCCAAGAGTTCACACTTGGTTTCAGGCTGATGTCTTGCTGCACACTGACTATCTTGGTATGCAAAGCATGGCTTTCTTAGCGAGTCACATTTTTCCTTTAAACTCTGTATTCAAACAGCTGAACTGCTGGATTACCCATCCACAACTGCTGGTGACTCCTGTTGCAGAGAATCATTTGCAGCATGTTTTTGTGTTCGCCTGTCTTCTGCTGACATGCTTCCCATAGAATCTAATATATCAGAAAAACAAAAAAAGCAAAATATTTAAAGTAAGTCCTTCATCACTTTTCAACATTTGTTTTCTGTAGTTTTATTTCATGTTTCAGAGCTTCACATCTGAGCATATTTACCATTGCATCCTGAGCAGCTGTAGAAGGATCTGCATATCCTTCCATCCTTGTTCCCTGAGGGAAAAAAAGACATACATATTCTTCAAAGGTTAAGTCCTAAACCACTGTAGGAATATAAAGTTCTCTGTGTATGAAGCTATGTTGAATTTCTTGAGGTAACATATATAGGCCATTAGGTTGGATCAGTATATTTCATGACTGAATTTGCAAATGTGGACAATATCTTCAAGTTGTCACATAATGTCTTAATTTTCTTTAATAAGAAGAATTCTGGAATAAAAAAGTCTTGTGAGAAGAAAAAGTGTGGGAAGTACATAAACCTATCCCATTTTTAGTCCTATTTTAAATAACCTTTTACCTGCCCATCACAATCCAACCACCATTTTCAGAATTATGGATGTTATATTGTTTACTCTATGTTACTCTGAGGGGAAAACAAGGATAGGAGTAACATTTACCATTCACTGTTCTTACCAATATTCATATTACCAGAAAAATCTTTTCTCAATGTATTTTTCTTCCTGCACAAACCATAGGAGCAAGCTCATCAAATAATAGGGATTTTGCTTGCTCATAATCATTGTCTAAAATTAAGATCCAGGGCTAGGAAATAGTTTGACAACTTTGATACGCAAATCCCAAAAGAATAGTTCTCATTTTCCCATACATTTAATAGCTTTTCAGTTACACAAACCAAGCTAAATTCTTTAGTAAACACACTATGATCTGAATTATATAGTCAGAAAAAGAGAGGAGGACACTACTTTTGGGATTGCTTTTATAACCATATTCATCTTGTAAGGATACAAATCAGCCTTGTTTGCAGAACTCTTTAGAATCTGAAGCTCATGTAATTACTGCCTTAATGATATGTGCTTGAAGCAATTTTGTTTAAAATTTACAGTCATGTTACCTTATATATGAAGGGAAGGATTAAAATTAGGTATCAGCTGTCAGATTGTAGAATGACTTATTTGTAGTTCTTTTTTGTTAAAAATGTTAATTTATGTGTTAATTAAATGGTGAGAATTTCACTCAGTGAAATTTCTAGTAGCAGGATAAATTATCTGAAGTGAATTGTGATGGAATGGCTGCATAAAATTACATACACAAGAAAACAAGGGAATAAAGACAGGGCAGTATACAATAAAATAACTGTAATTATACTCTACATGAGTCAAATGCCCACTTTCTCCAGTAAAATTTGTATAATTATGTTTAAATTGTAGAAAATTATCATATTTCAATTAATACACAAAAAAAGAGAATTAGAATAAAATGTCTTTGTCTCAGACTAGAATATTAAGTAGCCTGAATTTGAAACTCTTTTAACTCTGTTAATTTCTTTAGGAAGGACCATAACCTATAACTTCTAATCTGCCTCAGGCTGGACATGAAAACCGTAGATACAATATTATAGCAATTGAGTAGTTTGCTCTGCATATATGAAGCACATTTACTTCTCTCAGTAGTCCGATTTAATAGAAATCATAAGAGGTTTTCTGCAAAAAAGCATTAAAGGATGCAATGGAAATGTTGCCTGGTTATAGAACTAGAAAGGGTATGTTTTAATGAAATATCACTGAATTTTAATATAACATGATATGCAAGCATGAGTGATTTGACTAACAATCTTCAGAAATTCAGTATAATTGAGTCAAGTTGAAATTTCCTGCAACTCTTCCATGAGTGAAATAGCAGATTTTGTTAGCCATGAAATTGCTGATTTTAGGCTTCTTTATCTAGGGTTTACCTAGGGTTTAAGAAAATTAGGACCAGTAATGTATAGTCAGATTATTTTAAATTTTGTTCATTTGACGGGTGAAGTATGTCCCACGGTTTTAATAATTATGAGAAGTGAGGTTGCTCTTCATTTTTAAGCAAGGAAAAATTTTCATGATTAGGGAAATAACATCCAGCATGAGAAAAAAAAATATTTCCTGTTTATAGCTTCTACTTTTGAAACTTCTGTCTTTTTAACTGCAGTGAAGCCTACTGTTATTTCAAATTTGTGTAAGAAGTTTTTCCCCAGATATGCATGTATTTAAAAGTACAGATACACCTTATGTATGCTATTATCCCATGGCAGTCCTTTATTACTTGTTACTCTGGTTTATGTGGGAACCCAGGGCAGGGGAAATATCCCTGCACAAAAGAGATATCCCTGCACAAGAGAGACCACAAAAGTGTGAAATAGATTGTAGGGATTGTAGAGAGTAGTTTAGTATGTTACATGGGTGAGAAATTTAGGTTTTAGGATTTTTAGCATACTGTAGATGGGTACAAGATGGAGGATACAGGGTGTTGTCTCGAGTTCCTTTCTTCTTTCTTCTTCTTTCTTCTTCCTTCTTCTTCTTGGGTTTGGGTGGTATCTTGTAATTGGGCAGAAAAATCCGCATTTGCAGGTCTTTAGAGCTCAGTTATTGGGTTAGAAAGGGAAATAATCTAGGTATCACTTCTTAATTGGGTAGTTCAGTTTTAGATTAGACTTAAAAAGACCTTGTCGGGTGAGTTTGTTAGACATTTTATGCTGTTTTCATGCATGTTAGGTCTGAGTGCAGACAGTGTGCTGAAGTCTTGATAAGATAACAATAAAACAAGAACCTGAAGACCGAAAAAGTCCTGTGCGTCTTCTGCTTTTCCTGACAAAGGACTGCTTCAAGAGGGCTTCCCCCTGCCAGGGGAGCCCTCAGGGAGTTGCCCGATGTGGTGCCCTCAAACTCACAGGTTTACAAAACATTTTAAAGATAATGAGCACAGTAACTGCAATGAGAATGACAAGGATGACCACTCTTGTATAAACTACAGACTGGAAAACTGCAAAAGTTAGCATGTAAAAGTGATACTTCCTTTGCTCCTGTGCTAGCATTTTGTGATTTAGCATATGCAATAGCACAAAGAGCATTATATTTTAAGCAGGGAACTCTTTAAATATTTATTTCATAGCCAAAAGTGAATATATCTCTATTTTCACATAATGTTTGACTGATTTATGTTATATTCTGATCATGGAGAAAACATATGCTTTTAAAAATTACAATCACATTTGTATATGCAAGTAGACTCATTTTGAGATGAGACAGATGGAGCAAAGGGTCAGCAGGTGAATACCAATGGGAATTTATAAAATAATCTATTTACCTTTGCTTCCATCTGATATCCAAAGTCTGAGTAGATGAAGGAATTAAGTTTTTCTTCCTCATTAACTTCCCTCCTGTTTCTTGTTTAAAAGTGCAATCCTATTGAACTAGCTTTAATCACAGTCACCTTAAAATGTCAAATTATCAAATACTATTGAAAATCATTATGAGTCTTTTAGAAATCTAAGTCATAGTTCTTGTTTTTACAATACCTGAGCAAGGTTCATGAGTGTATCTCTGAAGTGACCTGAAGTCTCAGAATCAATATCTTGTTGAAGATCAGTATTATATTCTAGGTTAAACCAAAAACATATAATCTTAAATCACAAATTAACATGCTCTGAATAGTACAAATGAAGATTATCAAATAAAGGATAAATAGGCTTATTCTATTCCAGTGTAACCTGGGCAGGTTCTACAAGGACCTGGCTCTGGGGCTGGCACATCCATCTGGGGGCCCTCAGCCACTGTCCCCACTGGCCTGCCCACCCACCACATTGCTTCAGCCTTTTGCATGTAGGTGTGGGAGAGGATGTGAACCAGTCTGTACTGAGGAGTCATTTTTCGTATGTGCTAATACCTCCAGAACATACAAAGTACAGCTGCTACTCTGCACTTGGTAAAAAAGCTTACGCATTAGGTAGGCTTCTTTCATCTGGAAGATCTCCATATTTGATCTTGAAGCTAATATGTCAATTAGACATTTTTCTTCTGTGTCTATTCCCTGTATGAAAAGAAGTAAATATGAAAAGATGTTGTGTAGTAGAAACCCCAATTTTTAGAAGAAAGCAATGCTGTCCTTATCAGAGATAACAAAATAATAGCAGTTTCTGTAGTGTATATTTCTAAATCTGAATTTCAGCATATGTCTTAGCAAGTGGGAAATGAAGCAAGACTAGTGTTGACAGAAACATAATGGGAATAATTTTAGAACTTTAGTAAAAATTACTGTTTGCTGAAAGAAATCAGATGCAAAGATTGAGTATACATCTCTAGCAAGTGTTCAGAAAATCTGAAGTAGACATGAGCATAGGTATTATGTTGGTCTTCTCCCTTCTTATAATCTTTTTTTTTTTTTAATAATTTATTTAGGAATGATACAGTCTGTAATATCTAGCATAGAGCATGGTATTAAAGGAAAACATAATGGAGTACATGCAGTGCTGCAAATCACTGTATTTTCCCACAGGGTTTGAATTACTTTTATAAACTTCAATTGACATAAGATGTGGTGTATATGCTGCTTTTGATATACACGTGGATAGTGTTAATGCATATTCTGCATTTGGGATAAAGGGAGAGCATTAGAGCCCATAGATACACATGGGCTGCTTTTTTTTATCTTGGCCATATGAATCCAGGTCAAGATAGAGTACTGTAAGAAAGTTCAAGTTTGATCTACATTTAGGAAAAAATAAACTTTGGCAATTTTGTCAATAATGTTAATGAAAGACATGATTCCTTTGTTAGCAATGATATTTCACAATCTTTTTAATGCCAAATATAATAAAGACATACCAGTAGTTCTAAAAATTGATTTAAGTGTCTGAAGAACAAGAAAAACCTATTAACTCTTTTTTTGAGGGGGGCAGAATTCTCAAAATTGGCAAGATAAATCATCTTGCCCAAAGTTTTGTAGTCTCTGTCTTTCTTGTGACAGCAGACAGTAGCAAATATTCATGGAAAGAAAAGGAAAATAGTGTTGAACTCTGATATGCCTTCCTGTCTTTTAGGAGTTGGTAATTCAGGAATTTCCTGAAAAGAATTACTATATTCAATAGCCAACAGTCAGCCTGGTTTCAAAGAATATATTGAAGTCCTCTATGAACTAAGTTGTGCTTTTGGTCTCCACAATGCCCTGTGGGAATGAATTTCACCATTAAATAACCTGATATTTGAAAAAATGTTTTTGTTCACAAACTTCAGTTGTGTGAGGACTGCAGTCTCAGATCCAGGGAAGAAAAGGAAATATTTCCTTCAAAATGGGAAATCAGTTCTGTTTCAGTGGAGTTACTATTACTTTGTTGTAGGCACACAGTTTGTGGTAGCTGGGAATGGGGCTGCGGCTGAGCCTCATCCCCAGTGGGTACAGCTGTGAAAAGCAGGTGAGCAGCACTGACAGCAATGAGCCATGGAGTGCCCAGGTGCACTGACCAACCACCAAAGGGACACACAGGTGCAGTGCATGTAAGGTGAGGGGTATAAAATGTTGGGCTAAAGAACAAGGAGGGCAGATGCTTGCAGCTTTCTGAAGTGGAGTGATGTTACTCTGTATGGGCAGATAGCAGAAGCCTTTAGATGAGGTATGGTGTTACTCTGTTTGGGTGAATGCTTAAAGCCCTCTGGAACTGCATGGTGGTGCTCTGTGTATTGTGGCCCTCTTGTCTGTGCAGTATGTTGTGACGCTTTGTCACAGGATAATTTGTAGGTGTTTATGCAAAGACATGTTCTGCTAAAGAAGTATTGCTCTTTAGAGAGGTGGACCTTAAGTGCATGGCACTAGCTGTGGAAATAAATTTAGTTTGTAGCATACAAAAATGCTTCCAAGAAACAGCACCTTACATCCCTGTATAAGTCTTTCTTCATTTTTTGAGTTTACTGTGGTTAAATGGGTTGTATATGTTCCATGACAACAATATTATTTATGCTGGTTTTAGCACGGTGATGGATAAACTTGAAATAACACTGTATTTCTGCTGACTAGTTGACTAAGTGATAGTACACTATTCCAATGTACTAACTTTCAGTAGTTTATTAACCAATGAAATGTAATATATATATATATATATATATTCAGTACTCTAATTAATGACTGAAATTCTGAATATGAAGATTACCTTCAAGGCATGCCAAAGCTCATGGGCATCATAGGATGCAGGTGGATACATCAAGCCAACCATAACGTCTTTAAAGTGATGAGAGAGATTCTCTTTTAGGTCTGTTATCAGATCCTTGAAAAGAAAAAGAAAGACAGGATTATCTCTATAGTAAAGTGTGACACTTTACTAAGACAGCTTAAAAAATTATTAGTTGTTTTCTCTGTAAATGATTAAGGCTGAACTGTCAAAGATGAATTCTGGCTAAGATTAAGTAAAAAAAATTCTTTTAAAGAGTACGTGTGTCTTCTACTAGTATGAGTAGGTGCAAGATGAGAATAGGTGCACAAGCCAGTAGGCACAATGGATTGTTGGTTTTCAGTTCATTAGAACAGAGAAGAAAATGCAGCTGTTTAAGTGCAACTATTACTTAAAGTCTTGGAAAACTGAATATCACAGCAGAGCATCTGCAGCTTCCCTGTGTGAATCTGAGAGAGGTAAGCACCTTTGGAAAATCAAGGTCATAAAACACAGGTGGTTTATTTTGATTTTTTTTCAGTGTTACCATGTGAATAATTTAAGAAAAATCATCTGTATTGCTTCTAGTACATAAAAATCAGCTTTGGATTGCTGGAAGGTTATGTGCTTCAATTCAGTTATGTTTTACATTCAAACTGAATTCACTACTTTTGATAGATGCTGGATTAGTAATATGGAACCCCCTTTTTCCTCCTCATATTTCCCAGTTCTTTCTTGTCAAATAGCTGAGTAATGGATCAGAGTTTTCTCCCCATTCCTAGTAGCATCCTTCAAAACACTGCAAATGCCAAAAGCTTGTTAACTTACTACTAGTCACTATTTTTGATTGACATCACTTGTGCAGTCCATAGACACCTGTAAGATGTTCCAGTCTGTTTGAATTGAAAAGCCTGCCTGAAACAGTTTTCATTATATAAACTAGTATGTTTCCAGAGCTGTGTTTTTTCATGCCTATGCTTTCATTTCAATACATTTCTGAATATAATTAATTTAATACCTAGAGTAGCAGTGAAGGAAGATATATGCATATTAAAAATTAAATTTATGATGAAGAAATATACACAGTCTTTGGTGAGTGCACTTTAGATTCATTTGACAGCCACTAAATCACGCATGGAGTAGAAATTAATTCATTAAGACATTTTACTTCTGACAATATGCCTGTGGGGAAAATGGATTAATAATACAAATGGTTACTGGTTAATGGTATTTTTACTACTTAAAAATTACTCCTGCAATCAGAACTAAGAAGTATTGGAAATAAGAAAAGATAACTCTAAATTGTCATTATTTTAATTTGCTAATCATCTTTCCTGTAAGAAATCCTTGGAGGCTAATTGTAAGAAGGAATCTTAAAACTTCTCTGTATGTCTGAATCATGCAGCTAATTCAGGTCTCTTAGTTTTTTTTTTTTAATATTTCTCTCCTTCTAATGTGTCTCAGTTTATATTTGTCTAATGAATGGGCATAGTGGCTTCCATATTGAGCAGACTGAAGTGAAATAAAGAGGGAAAAGGATTGGACCAACAGGTTCACCATAAATTGAACTGAGAAGGTTAAAACTGCTCTTGCCTTGCCACGTCTATTCTGTCCGGTGGTGTTTACCACTTGTAAACTGGGATTGCCAAATGGTGCATTTGTTCAATGCAATATAACCAGTGGGACAAATTGCAGCCAGGGAAGTGTGATGTGTGCTAAATTATCTTTCACAAACTGAAGCAATATAATGCAAGATAGTTCACATTCTTGGTGAGTTTTTTTTAGAAACTGTCAAGAGTATCATGATAAATCTTGCACTGTAAAGCGTACCCAGTGATTATTGAATTAATTCGAATTAAAATTGTGGGTGTGTTGGAGTATGTTCCATGATTTTTAGAGTATTCTGTAGCCCATTGCTAGAATATGAAAACAGTTTTCTTGCCTTTTCCTTCTATTATCATTCATAGTTTTAGAGACTGAGATTGTTAAAAAGGATGTCTGAGGTTTTCTTTGCCTTTTTTCTTTCTTCTACATCTTTAGGTCTGTGTCCACTGTCTTTATAACACTTTATGTTAACTCATACAGCTGAAAGAGGTATGAATTTAAAGGTAATGTGTTTTCATAGGGACTTGATTTGTTTGTATTTTTATTTTGGTTTTGAAAAGAAGAGCCAATTAATGGTGAGCAAATCAATAGGTGTTCTCTGTGAATATGAAATAATTGCATTCCTGAAGGACATTTGCCAAGTCTTTACTGTGATACTGAATTATCTCTAGATCTTCATGTATCAGAGAGTGGAAATTAAAGATAAAAACATGATACCAAGATTTTAAATATTTTCTCTTATTAAAGTGATAGGTTCAGTCAATACACTGTAGAGAAAAGGTTAAAACAAACCAGCCAGCTGCTATAGATGAAGTAGAGAAGGACTGTCCAGTGGTGGAGATAAATGAGCTCTTGGGAAGAATGGGCTTGGGTGCTTCATGTCACAGGCACTTTTGGGTAGCTTGACATATTTTAGTTTTCTATGAGTAACATTAAAACTTGGTGAGGAGTATTGCATGGCTAAACACTGAACTTGTTTTGCATGTGCCATGATAATTTAATAAATACCTCATAATAGAAAAAACAAGTTTAATAATTTAGGTGCTGATTTGTCATTGTCACAGTCTCTGGAGGGTGGATAGCTGTGATTCAGTATTGTTCTTTTATGGTCTCTATAAAATATACTTATTCATTCAAGGCTATGTCTAAAACATCATGATTATTGTGTATTTCATTTTTTCTAACAGTCCAAATAAAGTCATTGATCTCCTGGAGATGAGTAACAACACAAAATCAACCTACTACACTGATTAAATCCAGCTCTTTTTCCTCCAGTTCTAGGACAGTAAATGGGTGTTTGAGCTAATTCAGGGGTCAGTGGTTTTGAGGTATTTTAGTATAGAGTTGGCACAAATGTTGTCTCCAGAAAACTTCTTGGCCCCTCAAATGTATTCTGCTGGTTAATCAGCTGGTGGTGTAAAAGCACGACATAATGTGGAGTTTTTGAATGAACCATCTCTAGGTAACCCTAATTAAGGGAGATGGCTCTGTGGTAGTGTTTGCGCCAACTCATTTTTCTTACTCATGCTGATCAATGGCAAGCAGACACTGGCCTATGAGGAATTTTCCAGTGAGCCCTTAGTTTTACCGGCTTCAGGAAATGAAGAAAACTGTTTTGTTCTAAGTGTTTATCTGTCTTCTTTCAGGGAATGGGCATGTCTTGTCAACTTAATCAAATAGTATCTCGTTTTACACTGTACTTTGCATGACTTTCACAGGAATTTTGCAAGGAGTATTACTATTATTTTTGTCCTTATATAGCTGCAGCAAGTAAGGAAAATGCAGGCACTGCAGCTTTCCTGGTTAGTTGGTTAGCAACAGTAGATCTGGAAATAGTGAGCATATCTATCTCTGTGTACTTTTAAGAACTTGGATAACAAAAATTCCATTGTTATATATAGTAAGTATAGATAAAATACAATTTTTAAAAAACTTTTTATGTCTAAAATTTTTTAAACACCTTTCTAAGATCATAATTTTAAGCAGCTCAGATGAATATTGTGCTTAGTGTACAGATGGGACTATATGGAATGAGGTGTGAGAATGTCAGTGCTTGAGAGGTGAGCATTAATCATTATATAAGATAAAAAGCCTGTAACTCTTTGTATGGTGTTTTTCTTTGGTTGCAATAATATTTTATTATTTATTCCAAGAACTTGCAAAATGTATTACAAAATGCCCCAAAATCACATAAAGGAAGAAATAAGTCTGCTCAGATGTTTTAGGTTGGTCAGTAGAGAAGAATGGCCTATAGAAGAAGGAACTTTTCCTGTTCTTTTCTAACTCTGTGTGGCAGACAATGCCTCTGCTGTAGAAATGACAATGTGATACCATCAGAGGTATCAGTAGCCAATGAGCAAATTTGTGCCAAAACTGTTGTGCCAGCCAGCTGTCTGGCAGGCTTGTGGTTGCAGTGAGTGACTTGAGAGAAGGGCTGACAGCTGCACAGGAGACAGGAGTGAAATAAGTAATAACAGTACAAAGTATTTCTCGTACCCTGCCATACATGTCTCTGTACGCCTCGGCAATCATGAGCCGCTGGGAGTTGCAACGCTGAGTTAGGATTTCAATCAACACATCTTTTTCACAACCTGAAAAGGAAATGATACAGACTCCAAATTAAAAAACTGGTGTTAATTACTTACATTTGTGATTGCTCAGGTTTTGTTTAAAAGCATTATACTAATTTTTTGAGAAAAAACGAATCAAGAGGCTAATATCCCACTAAATATTTACCAACATCAGTTATATTTACTGTGCTTGTGTATCTTGCACTTGCTGGTGTAATGCCATCAAAAAGTGAAGCAGTCTGTTATTACCAGATGTATCCTCATTTTCAAATGGATTTGAAAGCATCAATAAAACAGGGGCTTTCATGGGTTTAGAACTAGGCCCAGTAGCAGGATTTGTGGCTGAGCATTGGAAGTCATACTTGTGCATTTTGTTGATATTGATTAAATTGTCATTTAAGAATTAGGGATCTCTTTTATAGGGATGACAAATTGCTGTTAGACCATTTGTTGAAAAACTCAGTTATAATTTCAGAGGAACTGTATGAAGTTATAAAATATACTATTTTACTCCATTTCCAAAGGGCATTTTATTGAAGGTTGCCTATGATGGTTTGCTTGATAGGTAGAACATACTAGTAAATGTTGATAATGAATCAGTATTATTCCTTATGAAAAATATGTATTATTCAGAAAACTGTGGCATTTAAATTTTTTCATCCTAAGGGTTGGGATACTGTACATAATGATTCCTTTTACTTTTCAGAAAATGGCTATCATTAGGGACCTTTACAGCTTACATAGCCTCTCTAGTAAAAACTGAGCAGGATCCAGATAGAGGAGATTTTATAAAACATGAATATAAAACTTTTTTTACTTGTGTAGTACCACTGGTATCAGTGGCACAGCAGAGGTGACTGAGCATCCTCATAAGAATGAATGCCCTGTGCAGGATTGAGGGTCAGAGTGTCAGTGGCTGTGAAGGGTATGGTGACTTTACCTTCTCTGAAGATGAACTGTTTATTTTGTCAATTGTCCTTTAAATTGCAACTTTGTTCCATGTACTTTGATAGGAATGTTAAAATTAAGGTTGGTGTACTTGTACTTAGAGATTATATTCTTAATTTAATACTCTATTTTCATGTTAGCAACATTACCTTAAAAGTACTCTTTGAAGTGTAGGGAGATATGTAAAACTTATCATCTGTATCCAATGTGGTCATAAAGATACGTCAGATTCCTCTCGATGAGTAATGCTTATTGTGGTTCATTCGACATTAAATCTGAGTTTTCACATTTTCATTAAAGAAATTGAAAATAGCATGCAAGATTTGGTGCTGTACAATCTTGTGAATAGCCCAAAGGGTATAAAAGCTCTGATACAGAGAACAGTTTTAAAGTGAGGAAAACATTTCAGATAAAAAAAATAGATCAATATTTTGACCCTCAGCAATATCAACAAGGTTCAATAAGAAAATAAAAAATCTGAACTGAGAAAAATGCTTTTGTGAACAAAAGTTTTTTGGAACAAACACTGGAAGCAAAAATTGCAAAGATATATGAATTCTTTAAACTTTCTACTCCATTTGTTTTTATTTCTTATGAGTGAATAAGAGACTTAGCAGACCTTGGTAGCACTTAATTGTTGCAGTTACAACTAAAATCCTTTCATTTCTTGGCTCTCACTCTAGTGATCCAACACAGAATTCTGCCTTTCTTGTTTTCTCATTGAAGTGTTCATTACTGTAAGTGTTGGTATGGATTTTAGATTAATCTTGATCAACTCTTAGTTCCTGTAAATGCAAATGATTTGGACATCATCAGTGTGTCTTATTGTGATTCCTCGAAGAATCTGCAGATAGTTGGCAACAATTTTGTGAGTTTGTTTTGCCTAATATTTTCTGAAAAAAGGGAAACTGGTGTTAGAATTAGTTAAGATACTCACTAATTCCCTGTAGGGCTCTTCCTAGCACCTGGGCATCCATTATAGGGTTAAAATTTGGAGCGGGAAGAATTGTTCCTTGTGTCTACAAAAGGAAAAAGCAGACTTTAATGGAAATGTCTAACATTTTTAACATGATAAATGTAATTCTGTTGCAAACCAACAATCATAACTTTAAACTTTCTTTGCTTAATGGAGAGCAGGATATGTAGGTTTTGATTTGTGAAACAGAACTTAAGCTTGCAGTTGACCATAGAAAGAAAGACCATATTGGAGGAAGTTGCCCCTAGCATGAGTTAGGCTTGGATAGGGAAAAAAAAAAAGCGAGGATTTACCTTAAAATGTAAATCTCTTTGCCAACCTATTTAAAAAAAGTATTATTTTATATTTCAAAGTTAATCCATGGTATCCCTGACAGTCTCCAATATTTATTCCTCATAGTATTTCTAATTTGAGATGACTAATGAGAAAATTATGAATGAGATCCATAGGTTGCTTACAAACCTGGTGATTTATTAAAGCAGTGATATTACTGCCAAGTGAGATAGCTTTGAGATTGCCATGTAGAAGACAATGCGATTTTTCAAGTTGCTTTGTAACTGATTAAATTGTCAGCTCCTTCTCAGTGATATTTTATTTCATGTATTTTTTCTTATTCTTTCTAAGAAATTTGTGAATAATAAACTAATTTTAATAGAATTGCAGACCAATACAATCAGAAGAAAATAACTGGGGTTGGCAGATACTTAGCTCTATCTCCTGGTTAACCTCTTTAGTTCACCTGAGAATTCTATCTGCTTTACCTGATGTACCAAATATAAAGATTCTTTTATGATGATTCCTGAACTCAGTATATCCAATTAAAATGACACCATTAAATTCATATTTACATTTCAAAGAAAAATGGGATATATTTTATGAGTATGAATGGGGTATTGTTACAAATACTTCCTAGAATCAGAGCTTACATGAATTATGCTAGTTAGCTTGCTTTACATATACTTGAAGTGTTTTGTACATTGTGCCTTCTTGTATGGTGACATGCAAGTTTTGTGCATGGCCACTAATCACTCTTGCCTGGCTTGAAATCTAAGCAGAGGAATTAAAAAGCACTGAAAAAGAACAGTGTATTTTAGCTGAGAAGGAAGACGCCATTTCTTGATACATTTGATCATTGCTTTGAACCCACCAAGTAAAGGTAGGAACAGGGTAAGGTAGGGTTTGAATGCTAATTAAAAAATTATATAATTTGTAACCAGTGAATGCTCTGCCTCTGTTTGTTGAAATGAAACTCTCATGATCAGAGTTCTCATGATCAGAACAATTTTTGGTCTTTTGTGGGTTACAATATAGCTCATTACCCTGTGCAAACTTGAATTAAAAAATAGAAATACTTCACCTCGGTGTGTGAATTGGTGTTTACGCACCAGGTAGTGAGTCTGCATTTGGGACAGCAGCACTTCTGTCCTGTGGCAACAAGATGCTACACAGCAGGTGAGAAGGAAAGAAAACCTTGCTTCTAAAGTAATGCAAAAATTCAGGAGGTTTGTTTTTCTGAGCAAATGATCACTCTAATGCTCTTTGGTATAGTTATCTGGGGAGAATGAAGGGTGCTATTGTTTAAAGTTGTTGAGAAAGACTTATATTAATCTCCTGTGCTGAGACATAAACCTAAACATTGGAGCAGGCATTTTGTTTTGCAAAGATTTGTTACAATCTAGTCATACTTTAGAAGCATCTGTGCTTACAATGTTTTTTGCTCAAAATACCTCAAGAAGCTGAGGAATTATATTGAAACAATGTTATAGTAGGAAAGCTGGAGTTCTGCTTTGAGAACCCAGGGCCCAAGGTGTAAAATCATGTTTCCTCAAAATTTATACAGGCTTGCCCTGCCTAAATGTGCCTAAATAGCAGCAGTGTTCATCACTGCATGAACTGAGGGAGCAGAGCAATAGAGGCATTTGGTAACTGAATGAAATTCCAACAGATTGGATTTTGATTAGGGAACAGGCAACTACCTATGACTAGATTGTTCCTTTCTGTTATTTTTGGCTAGAGAATTTCTACTCTCCTGTTTTGAAGCAGGGCATTTTTTAGGATTGATTGAACACCTGAGTGTACTGTTATCTTGCTTCATTCATTCCCACTGAAGTCAGCTGTGGCTGACCTCTGTAAGAGAAGAAAGCTCAGTGGAGCTGAACAGGAGGAGTGTGCCCATGGAATCCAGGGAAAAAGACAGGATGTGGCTGACTGCAGCTGGTGCAAAGAAAGCTTATTTTAGCTCAACACAAAGCAGACTGAGTGTAGCTATTAAAATTTAAGAGGATGAACTGGTGGTATAAGTGTTTACACCTGACTTCACTAAAAGAGTGTGAATGTCTTCCTGACTTGGCGAGATGAGCATGGGGGGAGTGGATACCTGTCTAAGCCCAACACAGAGTATAAATACTAAAAAGGTAGCAAGACAATTTGGAAATAATTTAAGTCAGTTTAAGCTGACTTAAACCCATAAGTTCCTTCCCTGTGATGCCCAGCACTGCAGCAGAGAGGATATCATGAAAGGCAGTAAGGCAGATCTCATATGTATTGCATCTGTGTTATGTTTTCAGTACCTTTTATATTACTCTGCTAGAAAAACCTGTGTAAAATCACTGAACTTGATATTATATGTTACAGCCTCTATGGGTGAAATATCTGAAAGAACGTAGTGAGAGAGTACTGGACTCTGGCATCAGGATGACCAGTTTTGAGTCTATAGCCACTTCTGTTTTACTTCTGCAACATCTTTTTGCTTCCCTAAGCTCTGGAAAGCATAGGAAAATTACCAGTATGATCTCATGTTTTTTCTTTTGCATGCCTTAAGATGGTTCACTACAGGGATGAGCAGAAATTGCTCTTCATGGCAGAGTTAAATCTACAGAACTGAAAGTTGCATTGTGGTTGTCTTGGTGACGTCAGAAGTAGTTTATGTTCACTGAATAGTATTTCTCTAAATACAATGCTCTCCAACCCATCTGCACAAGTAAAACAAATTGTGACAAAGTAACAGAAGTCTTTTTGTAAGTTGAGAAGAGTAGGAACATTTTTGCACTGCTTAATATTCTTATTATGAGAGCTTTATCCTAATTTCACAGATAGCATCAATGAAAGTATTTTTATTGATTTCAGGGAGCTTTTGGTTCCTACCCCTTAATAAGTAAAGACTGGGGTAGGTGGCCTACCAACTCTCTACTTAACCTAATAATTCTATAATTTTTTTCAAATAAATAACAGGAATTTCTCCAATAAAAATTTTAAAATCAGTAAACATTATCAAACACCCATTAGTCTCAGTAATGTGAGATTGAGTGATAAAGAAACTTGCATTATGCTCTGGCTGTCGTCTTGTTCTGTGAACACTGCAGATAAAAACGACTTTTTCCTGTTTCTTTTGTCTCTGTTTCGCTACGTATTTGAAGTTCATTTCCTCTCCTTGTTCCATCTAGGAACAAGCCATGGGGATCTTTCTGAGACAACCGCTGGCTAAGTGAAATATGATTTGTCCCATGACTGGGTCCAAAGTCTGGATGTGTTATTTGGCTAATGCTAGGCCAATGAAATAAATTACTCTTGAGTTTCAACTGCTGTATTTTTTAAACTGGTAATAGAATTTAGTTTCCTCATCCCCCCTGAACAATGTTTCCACAAAGATTCAGAAGAGATTGAACTTTATAATGAATTTGAATCATATTGGTAGAGGAATGCAAAGTTACAGCTAGGAACAGGTGGATTGATGAATATAGACAAATAGAGCTAAATCTTCTGAATAAAATGGGGGAAATGTCTGGTATAGTCACTGAAACAATGTGAAAAATTATACAATTTAATTTTGATATCTGGATTCTAGCATCCCTCACAACATAGTTATAATTTTGCTGGATCTCTTATTGCAAGATTAGGATTCAGCATGACAGACTTTTCTGCATTACAAAGAAAATGTATTCAAAAAGCACCAGAGGAAAGTAATTTCAAAGTGCAATTTAGTCTTTCTGTAGGTTAGTTTAGACAAACTGCTGTATATGAACATGGAAAAATGGTTTTCATGCTGTCTTTCCTCTGCAGCATCCTAGTGAAGGGGGTATCTTTTTCAAAAGGAAAAAAAAATCATAAGTACTTTCCTTTTTTTCCTCACAAAGTGCTGAAGTACTTTATAAGGCAAGTAAATCTCCAAAGACAATTCAGTGATTTTTTTTTTTTCATTAAGATATTTAATCCTCTTTGATATCAGGATACCCTCATGTTCAAAGGCACAGATCTTTCTCCACAGAGGTGGCCCAGGTGGGCACTCTATACATATCTCTGTTTTTGCACATGTTCTTTTAGCTCTCCTGTAAAACTGATTCCAAAATAAGCTGAGCAAACATAACAGGTTTGTGTGGTGTTGGTGGAATGAATCAAAACAATGAAGAAGATTGGAAAGGGTCTAAAAATCTTATAATGGTTCTGAAAAATGATAATTGGAACTTACCTTCCTTCTATGCAAAAGCAAGAAAGTAACAGCTTTTTCTGACCAAAGTCATAAGCAGTTCAGCAAAAGTATCAGTAAAAGGTGAGGCTGCTTTTATCAAATTATGGTGTGCAAGCTTCAGGCAATTCAGTCTTGTGATGGAAAAGCATTCTGAAGTACGAACAACCTCCTAATAATATTTGTTCAGTAAGTCATTCTACTGATAACAAACAACTGAAGTCAGACTCCTTAGTCTGAATATTTCTCACGGGGAATGTCTACTAAAATAAAATGTTTTCTTTATTAGCTAACCACATACTATGAGCTAGCTATACTTTTGCAAAGATATCATTTGAGTTTGACTTTATTAAATAAAAATTTCATGAGTATTTTGGTTTGTGAGTTTATTGTATATGTTTCATTTAATTTCAAGACTATGTGATACAGCAGTGGAAGGGATACTTCTAAACATAGAAAATTCATTCTCCAAAGCCTTCCATCTCTCTCTGTATATGTATTTCAGAGAGATCAGAGACATCATCTTGTCTAGTTTCTCATTGTTTTACCTGTGGTATTTATTATAGGATATTTTTTGTATGTAATTGCTCATAATGATGATGCCTTGCAGGGCTGCTGCTATCAGTTTGTACATCTCATTCTTGATCTTGAAGGACTCCATCCTATCTGATTGATTGTTCACAGATAATGTATGTAATTACTGATATGGGTAGCATAAAATATAAAGATCATCTTAAAGAACAAAGCACATTTTGAAAGTAATACTTCAGGTTTTTTTTTTAATTATGCTTCTGAATTAATGGTATACTCAATGTTCTGGAATTACTTGAAAAATATCTAATGAAAAGTGTACTTCTAGAACTTTTTTGCAATCTAGAATAGTATTTAAGAATAGTAGAGAAGAAATTAATGCTACGGTCTCACCACTCAGTCCTGTATAAGCCCTGTTTTCTTGATTGAGATTTGCTAGAGTGATTTTTCTGCTATTTTGTTACTGAGTCTCTTCAAAGAAAACTGCCATTGCTTCATGACCAACTTGCTCTTGAAATACCTGCAGCATTCGGGGGAGAATGTTTACAGGCATCTCTGCCTTATGTGTCCCCATTCTGTGTGGATGCCTCAGTAAGGAAGTCTGTTCCTAGGATCCAGTGATCTAGTTCATATTTTCTCTCCCTTTCCATTCCATAACACATGGAAATTAGAATAAACAGTAAAAATTTACCTAACCTAGGAATCCATCCCAATACATTTCAGAGAAAGCCTGTAATCAGGTTTTCCTGTCTTTCCTGGGACTGATATGCTCCCCATTGTCTACAGTGGCTTCTCTACTCTCTTGTTTCTGTGATGACAAAACAACCAAGGGTATTTCAGTGTGCCTTTTTGTGTTTAGAAGAAGAGGGTATAAAGAGTTGATATTAAAACCATTTATTCTGGAGTATTTTGATGTAATTCAGTGTATTCAGAATTAGAAACTGATGTCCCCTCTGCTCAAGTAGTTCATTAGGCTAATATGTAAAAGTTCCATTATATTAAGCCTCATACCATTGTAAACATCTGCCACAGTTAGAAATTGTCTTATCTATTAACTTTTCTTTATAATGCTATCAAAAGACTGCATTGTTATTGCAAATAATAATTGCCAATTGTAATAATTTTAAGATTACTTCTTCTGTAAGTTATTTTATAAGGTACTACCATTAATTTTAGACAACATATTGTATACAGATGCAGTGTCAATTATTTAAATATAATTGGTTGCAATAAATCAGTAGAAGAAAAGAAACTCTATTTCTTGTCTTCTCCAACAGAAACTGATCTACTACCTTTTTAAGGTATAGTATTCTTTCTGTTGTCCTTAAATTATCAGGAATAGATTCCAAAATCACTGTAATTAAAAGGGGGGGGGGAAAAGAAACTAAAAAGAAAATATCTAAGTTCTTAACTGTCTAGTAAAGGATGCAAGATCACAATTTGCAGAAAACCAAACATTACTAATCCTGATTCAATAGCAATCACTTTAGAAAATCAACTATATGCTTTATATATATAATTTTATTAGAAGAAATATTTTACTGGAAAGATTGGAATAATTAGTCAATTATACTTTATATTAAAATAAGAAAGGGAAAAATATTTATCCTTTAGAAAATTCTATATTGATTTGTAAGTTTGTTGGGAATGTACATGTAAAAAGCCTTTGAAAGGAACAAATCATTATTCATATCAATAATAATTGAAAGAAAATCCTTAGAGAACATGATCAGTACTTAGAGAAATGTCATATTTTGTTGTCATGAAATAGTAACTCCAACAGTTTCCAGAATGGAGATTTAAAATATCATTAGAACCCGTTTTTTTTTCTTCAAAGAGCAGTATCAAAGCCATAACTCTTCCTGTGTTGTGGTTCCTGTAGAGGTAGCATTTTTTTACCTTAAAATATTTTTCACACTATGAAAAAAACATTTTTTATAAATGATAAAGCTATTTAGTTACTTTATGCATCTAGAGATGGTCTTGTCAAATTATAACCCCCCCAAAATAGTGCCAGAAATAGGCATCTTCTGAAAAACTCATATTTTTATCTTTAATACAGTGATAGTATGTAATTCAACTTCTTGTTTAGCAGCTTAGTGCAAGTATAGAAAACCCACCTAAAGGGCTTCACAAGAAGGCTTGAGTTGCTTTTCCTTGAAAGGTCTAGAATTATGAGACAGGAACTGATAGTTCTTTATATTTTAGTCTTTGTTTAGACAGTTGATATATATTAGACCCAAGTCACAAATTATCTTCACCTAATATTAATTTTTGCCAGTGAAGGGAAATGGATACCAACACATGATGACAACTTAAGAGAAATGAAAAGTTTGGGAAGATTTCAGAGAACAAATAATTATACTCACATAATCTCCACAATACATTTTGATACGTGAGTCTTCAAGTTCTGTTGAGATGGAACAGTAGCTTCCCAGACTAAAAGCAAGAGTAAATACAATTGTTATAATTAAAACTTGTTCTGTTTTGGGGGTTTGTGAGAAGCCATCCAATCAAACTGATACCAAGTGCATTAGGCTCCAAAGTAACAATGAAGCAGAACCTTGGTACCTTGTGTCCTTGGGCTTTATAGATATACTGTGTGCTTAGTCATTAACCATGCATTGAATAAGTGTGATTATAATGTAAGTAAACAGAGTCATTAGCCCAACACCCTCTGTTCTGCTGTGTTGATTTTAGGAATCAGAATTCAGCTAGTCACAGGATGAAACACTCACCTACCAAAAGTGCTTGTGTTAATGATTTACTTTTCAGATTGAATCTGGTCTAGTTCCTTTTCTTCATCCTTGTGCTGAAATCGCTTAGTTCATCACTTGCTCTAGTATCTATTTGTAGCTGGCATGCACAGGAAGATGCTTTATAGCCCTTATATGTCACCCAGAGTAATCAGGTAGTCTTAGTGGAACTCTGTAAAGGAGGGTCTTTCCATGCAGGTTAAAACTTGAAAAATCCTGCAAAGAGCTGATCAAAAATCCTGTACCGTTGCTTTATCCAAGGACTTGTACAGAATCCTAACTATCCAACTGACAGTAATCTCATTTTTCATAGCTAATACCATATTTTTCTTATAATAACTATTATTGTAATAAACCACTGATAAAACATGAAGCTTTCTTACACACACATGGAATATAAAACAGAGAAACATAAAAATAGAGGTGCAGAATCATTCTGCATATTCTCTCCTGCAACTTGAATAGAAGGCCTAGGCTACTGTTATCCTGATTAAGTCCATTTTATTAGAGGGGTAATATTTTCCAGTAGTTGTACAGTTACAGTAGCTCAGAATTAAATTACTCCAAATTTTCTTTGTTTCCTTAATGTATCTATCACAGACTTTGGAGCACTTACTAAAACACGCATAGAGGTTTTTTTCCCTTATAATTTAGGAATACTTTGGAAAGAATTTAAAAAAATACTTTTTCTTGTAGCTGTAATACCTTAGCAGCTCTTTTAATTATTTAAAGCTATCTCTGGACTTGTATAAACCTAGCAGTATTGATTTGAGTATAAGCTTTTTCATGTCAGCCCATGTTATGGGTAAAGGCATCCTTAGAAACAGCTGGAAGATTTTCACAAAGAAACACATAAAACATAGGCTTTACAGTGGTATGCCTTTACTTTCTCTTTTTTTCGTTGGGGCTGTGGTAGGTATTTTACTTTATTGTAATTGTATCAAGTACATACTTTATCTCTGTATCTCGAGTGCTCTTTGAGGGTGGCTGGGGAATGCAGTTCCACTGTACAGGTAAGAAAAATTATCCATAAAGAATCTGGTCTGGCTGGTTAAAGGTGCTGAAGATGGTACCTACAGTAGGATTCAGTCTCCTGATGATACATATTTTAAAGCAGTGATAAGAATAAAATAATATTAAGCCTATCTTTTTTACAGACTCTTAATTTTGTGTCTATTTTCTTGCTGTGATTAAAATGTAATACAGTTAATCTTCAATACAACAGAAAACAGATTGAGTTTACAGGATTACGTTTCAGTCTGCATGTGCCCAAATCTCTAAGAACAATAGGGTGTAAATAAATAGTCAAAGCCTTTTGTTCTATGAAATATTCATACCTGGCATATAATGTGACGAAAGCACTTAATTGATTACTGAACTAGATTGTTTTTAATGAAGCTTTCGGAGAAAAGCTGTGAGAGAGTCTAGAGAAAATAGGAGAAAGGTTTCAACCTCCTTATCACTTTGAGTGTCCTTTGGCTGTGCTTTCCTGCCTTCTCTCCCCCAAGGTGGGAGGCAGGGCTTACCAACAAGGAAATGAATAATATATTTGTCCATGTAACGCTCAGCAAAATGGATCCAGTGTTTAGAGTGAGCCACACCTTCAAATTTTCTTCAAGACTCAGTAGGTCAGAGGTGTGAGTTATTTCTAGGGGAAGAGCTTATCCTGTTTTAGGGGAAAGCCAAATGAGCTGTGTTCCCAGGGGTTTTAGCAATCTTGCTTTTGGGAAAAAAAGGCTACTTGGAAATACTGCAGAAGAGTAGCAATACTTATGTGGAAAGACAGGAAACACTTGGTTTTTTTAAACTAAAGAACAGTGCAGGAGACCTTAAAAGTCTCCTGAAAAAATAAAGAGAATAAAAGAATAAAGAGAAAATAAAAATAAAATAGAAAAGAAAAGGTCTTGAAAGGGTAAGGGGAAAAATAGTCTTTGAGTTCACAATGAACTGGACAGATTAAGGCCTATTTTTCTGTTTCACCTCTGTTTAATCTTTGCAATTCTCTCACTGTTACCAGGTAAAATTTTCATTACTGTCCTGGGCACTTGCTTTCCTTCCTCTTAGTTATTTTTCTCATTTTGTTACATATTCTTCTTTTTTTTTTTGACAGTCTTAATTATTTTCTGTTGAAGCAAGAAGGGGCTGGCTCCTCTTCTTCAGGTCCGTACTACCAGTGGAATTTCTCATGTGTGCTAAAGGTTTTTCCTCAAACTTCCCCTGTCCTGCTCAGTTGCAATGTTTAAGCATAAGCATTTCCATGTTGTTTTAATGGAAACCTTGAGTAAAAATAATGAAATATAATCAACTTTTATTAGGGATTCATCTAAAAATGCTTATGTATTTAAAGTGAGAAGTAAATATTACTAAATATGAAGTTATTCTATTTGTTTTCCCTGAAAATTAGCTTCCAGTGTGTCAGTTGCATATAAATTAAAAACAAAATTCACATTATTGGTATAATAATCTTCAGGTATTGCTCTGGAGTAGTCAAATAATTGCAATATTTGTTCAGTATTACTGCATCTGCAAGCAGTAAAATATGGGACTTCATGCTGCGGAGCATGTAGTTTCTGTGGTGGAAAGAAAATTTGAATGTAACTGGAACTGGTGTAATTTCTAGCTCTCACCAGACCACAGAATGCATGAGCATGGTACAGAGGTCAAGAAGAAGGGGTGGAAAGGTAATCTCTAGCTCTAGTGTAGTAGTACCAGCCTTTAAAAAGGGCATTTAAAAAATGTCTCTGGGAGCATATGTAGAATGTGTGGAGCATGTTATTCACCATGATTAAATGAAGTGTTTGATGTCAAATACCTTAATGCAGTGAATCTCTGTAGGACCAATGACTCAGATTTTAACTTTTGCAACTCCCAAGTCTTTCTTTATATTACTTAAAGAACTTGGACAATTATCTACCTGCCAATTCCCCTTAGGGTTGCAAGGGCCAAGTTCTTCTTTCTGAGAAGAGCTCTGAGCACAATATGTGTACACAGGAGGGAATTTGAGATCCTTTCAGGAAAGAAAATGACATCTTGTGATTTTAATGAGGATCGGTTTGGCAAGCTTTGGTCCATATCCCTTTACTTGATGGCATCCCATGCCTTTTGATGGTTTTCATTTTGGCGAAGTTTTTTAATTTTGTTTTTTGAGTATCCATGTAATTTCATTCATATCTTCTCTTCTATGGTCCATCATATTTTTTCCCCTGATTTTGCAACATCTGTGAGGTTAGTTTTAGCATGTTTTTGTCCTTTTTACTGCACCTCATTTCATCCTGGTCCATTTCCTTGTAGTCACTGAATTGCCAAATTTTCTTTAATTGCATTTCATTGGATCATAGCTCCTTTCCAGAGTGTTTGTAAGGCTTTATTTTCTGTTTTCAAGATTTCATTTCCTTTTGTGAACGGAACTGTGAGGGTGTGGTGCTGTTATGCTGTGCCTTGGGAGGGTGACTGCCAGTTCCCATTTGGGATATAGTGTTTGGCAGAAGGCTGACCACATGAGGTGATAGACTATTGAAGAAGAGAGCAGGGTTTGAACAAGACAGTGGGTAATGAGAGGTAGTAGTGGGTGTAGCTTTATAGGAACAGCAGAAGCACAATGACTTTGTGACTGTAAAATTTTGGTTTCACTATCGTGTCAATATGTTTTCTGGGTTTGCGGTTTCTGGGTTTTCGTGTTTCTGTGGTTTTCATGAGTGGACAAAACTGAAAAAACCTTGGGCCTACAGATTACTTCTTAGTCCTGAATGTCACTGAATTGGATACTGGGGAATTATGCTAAACTTGCACTGATATTTTTGACTTTCTGGAATTATTCACCAAATATAAGTATATTCACCATAAAAAGGAAATATTTGTATGAGCTAAGACAGATTTCTGCTGACATAGAAAAACTGGCTGTAGTCCAGCACTCTATGAGCTATTTCTTTAGTGACTTTTTTTTATGAAGGTTAGCTGTTCATAGGTTGGTTAGGCAGGAGAGTTAGGATGATTTTTGGAGAGAATTATTTTTACCTGAGAGACAAATGTAAAATTAGAGAATATACAGAATATATCCATGATGTATTCAGGAAGTTACATAGTCAATTAATGGAAATATGGGTGAGTGGAAATTAGTCTTCCTAGGAGTTTTTTCTTCTGCTTAAGCAGAATTGTTCTGAATACTATTTAAAAGAGTCTCTTGGATGTTTATCGTAATGTTCAAAAATGCCTTGTTTTATTAAATTTACAGGATTAGCTTTTGCTAGAGAACCATAGTAGAATAAAAAGGCATTCCTTTGAGAAAAGATACATTAAAAGGAAAAAATAATAAGAAAATTAAATAAACTGCATACTTATCCCAGCAGCAAGGTTCTTAAAGCTGCTGCTAAAATATTACTGCAAAATGAAAGGGAAACAGATACCAAATCTCTTCAATACTAATTTGTGTAGATGGCAGCAGTGTTTCATAGTATTCTTCATACAATGGTATTCCAGTTTAGATGTAATATGGTTTTATGAAAATACAAGTATGAACTTTTAGTTCTGATTAACAAAGTATTTTATTAGTAGCTTTATTAATTTCATGGCATATGAATTGTAGACATGTTACTTATCCAATAACAGTTTCAAAAATAAATCAGATAATTATACATATATAATTTACTGAAAGCACTTGAAGGATCTGATGTTTTTATGGAGAGCATTTAAGAATTACTTTAGCTATACAATGAAATGCTCACTGTGCTCCCATAGCAGATTACTTTTTAAATGAAATGTATACAAATAAAATATAATATTGTGAATTTGGGCAATTTTTTAAGCCCAGATATGTTTGGAAGCTGTTGCTCTAACTTTCTACATTAATCCTGATTTAAATGTTGTTAAATCTTATCACGTGTTGGGAGTTATGCCAAAATCAGGGTATACAATTAATTAGTGATTATAGACCACTGATTTACAGGGACACTTGTAGAAATCATAATGAATGTATGATTTCTTGTATGCTGTCAAATTAAAGCACTGTTTCCATTATGCAAGCACTTGATCTTGCAGATGATGGAACATTTCCCTACTGTATGTTTGTACTGACAATGAATTTTGCTCCTGTCCCATGCAATCACAGGAAGAAGCAAAGTGGCTGTGGGTGTGTATGTGGCGCAACCATGATTGAGCTGGAGAGAGTGGCTTGTTTGTGAGCTTTTGTTTCTTGTGAGGGACTCTTCTGTTGTAATGACATGCTTAAATCCATTTGCATGTCTCTCACCATACAGACTGAGAAATACAATTAGCAACTTGTTTACAGCAGAACTGCAACTGCTGTGACTAAAGTATTATTGATAGAGTGAATGAATTTGAGAATTGTTTTCCAAAGATTAGTTTAATAAGGCTTTGATATGATGCTATAATTTTAGCCTTGATTAGTTCAATGTAAGGCTTGATATTATTTTTTCACTAATTGCTTCACATAAAAATGACATGATATTTTGCCTACATTATTCCAGATAGTTAAGCCTGCTCTTACCACTTTTAATCCTAGCAGTTCTATTAGCCTTGGAGACTTGAAACTGCTTGATGCTAAACAGTGTTGAAGTTTCATTTATTTGGGTGCTTGAGTCTGAAGGAAGGAATGATAACTTCCACACTTAAGCTAGAACAATTTTCTGCTAGTAAGTGAAGTCAAAAGGATGCAAGTGAAATGTAGTGCATACAGGAGAAGAAAGAGTAAAATTAATGCTGTCTGTTTAATAGCCCACTGTCAGTCATCTGGTTTTAATTTCTTTGCCAATGCTGATTGTCAGAACTCATGTATAAACAGGAGCTGATTTTATCTGGCTCGTGCATTTTGTGAGTGTGTTCTTGTTGCCCTAGTAACTGGAGTAAGGTTGGCACTAGCGTATGCACTTTCATCTGAAAAATACAATTATTTTTATCTACTATGCCTAAGGGAGAAAGCTTAGAGACATAGCCTGTAACATAAGCCAGACTTTTCAAAGTTGGCCATGAAAAGAAAGAATCATCTTAAACCGCTCCCCAGTGTTGAGAACATGGCTCTTTTCTGTGATAATCTGAAGTTATGATTTCTATAGTTTGGTCATAATTTTCAGTGTTGTGAAAAAGACAAAAAAGCCCCCAAGAGGACTTTGGGATACTTGGTTTGTGTTCTTAGGCATGCAACCAATGGGCTGAGGCTCCATAGGAAAGCTAACCTTTCTGTCTGTCTCCATCTTCCCTCCATAAGTAGGTATAACATTACCTTTTATAAAATTCCTTAGATGCTGTTCATGAAGAGCGTTAAGAACTGGTACATGTCTTTATCTTGTATGCAATACATTATTCTGTGAGTATAAATAACTTAAAGTCGGAGGCAGGAAATACTACCTTAGGCTGAAAACAGTGTACACTTGATTTCCAATATCTCCATGGCAAAGAAGGTATGAGTACCCTTTATTTTATTGTTCAGAGGCAAATGGAGGCTTCACTTATGATTTGATCTCTGTATTGAAAGATCACATTAATTTTTGCACACTGTCAAAGGTAAAGGCCTCCAGACTGCAGAATTTATGTACACCCAAACGCCATTTTCATTGTCCTCTGTATGTAGAATCTTATATTTAAGCCTGAGGATGTACACTGCTGTACAGAATTTTTATCTTGTAGAAATTTGCAGAGCTTGGATTATACTTCTTTCTTGTTTTTTCAAAGCCATTACATTTTTGTCAAAACAAGTTATATGTTCCTGATAACTGTCTCTTTACAAAGAGTAGCCATTACTGCATAATGCTGGGAAACTTATTTTCCAGATATATTTAATCAGTATTTTATAGTTATTCCTTTACACTTGACATCTTTTAAGGGTTTAAAAAATACACAAATCCTTTTATCTATCAAGAAGAAACCTACTCAGTAAGTGTCTTTGCATTTTCTTGATGTTGTGCAAAATCTCTAATAAAAAGGTAATTAGAGTCACTTCAGTAACATTCAGTCCCAATTCTGCAAAATCTGTCATCAAAACTCTAGTCACCAAATCTTTTTCTCTATTCTGCTTTTTTCCCCTCTTTTCTATTGTGTACTGCTTCCAAATGTACAGATGACCCATTGGAACATTTCAGCCTTGAATATTATAGTTTGTTTTCAATATCCACGATCTGATATTTTCCTCATCACTGACTGATTGACTGAAAATTTCACGGAAGAGACTATAATTTGAGTACAGCCTTATGTTTATACTCCTTATAGCTTGTTTTTCTTTGAACCTCAAATGACCAAAATTTTGATTACAAATGTTTCCATGTTTCTCTGGCCCTAGTGTGAGTCATGGGTTAACTTTTCTTGACAAAGCACAAAATCCAGGCAAGGACACAAAGAAGTGACTTCACATCCTTAAAAAATACTCCTGCTTTTCAGCATACAGTGGGATTAGTAATTCCAGTTGATGATGATGACACAAGTTATGAGAAAACTGAGTCTCTGCAGCTTTGTGCTGGTGGTTAAGGCTGGAGGTGTATATAGCAAATGTGGGCACAGGAGTGTTACTGGCCAAATGAATCTGCTGACATACTACCAAGCAAAAGCAGAAAAATTCAGTTGATACAGGTACTGTTAGATTTTAAAGAAAAAAAACTAGGTAATACTCATCTGGGTTTAGGCTGTTCCTCTAACATGAGAACAAAGAATGAAATTTTGAGCTCTGTGAGGACTTTGACTAAGTAATAGTACTATTGGGATGAATGCCTTAGCCACTTTCCCAGGAGCCCTGGCATAATAGGTATGAGGATCTATGAGCAGAACTGAGCAATAATGATGGTTAACAAGGACTATAGTTCATTTCGCTTGGAGTTGTCAAAGTTGCCCTATGCCCTGCTTCAAAACTGCTTCCCTAAGAGATCAGTCATGGTCAAAGGAGACTCCCTTCTGAAGGGAACAGAGGGCCCTATATGCAGACAGGCAAGTCTGCTGGCTCCCTGGGGCCCAGGATATAAATGTGAATGGCCTTGAGATTATTATCCATGATAACAAGAACAAGTCTGAGGACAATCAAGAGAGACTTGAGGGCCTTGGGATGACTGGTTAAGGGGTCAGGAGAACAAGTAGTACCCTCCTCTCTTCTTCTAGGTGCAGTCAAGGATGGAGAAAACAAAAAGAGCCAGCAGATTAATACCTGGCTTTGAACCTGTTGTCACAGGCAGAATTTTGGGGCTTTTTATCATGGGTCAGTTTATGCACACTAAGCCTGTAGGTGACAGGTAGGGTACCACTAGCTTAGGAGTTAACATTGAAAAAAAAAGCTCATTGGAAGAGCTTTAAAAGATTTGAGGGAGAAAAAGGATAAAACAAGGCTCACTAGAGGGGTGTGTGTGTGCAGCATGCCAAAGTTTGGTGAATGGTGTTCTAGCGAGGTCCTTGGGTTTGCTGTCTCAGTGGATGGAGATCCATGAGGCAGCAAAGGCACAAGGAACCAGGGAACTGCAGGCCTATCCTTGGTGCTGGGGAAGGTCATGGAGCAGATAATTTTGAGTGACATCATGCAGTGCATACATGGCAAACAGGTGATCAGGCCCAGCTAGCGTGTGTTTATGAAAGGCAGGTCCTGCTTGACCAACTTCTGTGACAGGGTGACTCACTTAGTGGATGAGGGAAAGGCTGTGAATGTTGTCTACCTTGTCACTAGTAAAGGCATTGACACATTTCCCACAGCATTCTCCTGGAGAAACTGGCTGTTCATGGCTTGGCTATAAATACACATAGGTGTGGTGCTTAGGGAAATGGCTTAGTGGAGTTACCAGTTTGACTTGATGACCTTAAAGGCCTTCTCTAAATGATTCTGTAAGTCTATGATTCTCTGATTCTGTCATAACAGAGGTATTATGGTTTTCAAAAGGATTTGGGAAGAAGATGCTGAAAAATAAATGTGGCATGGACAATTAAAATTCGCTTCATACTTACATGGTAACTGACAAGGGCCTATCCAGTAGATGTAGGGCAGCACATTAGTCAGACAAAATGCATTAAGTTATGCATTACTGAACAGCACTTCAGACATCATTTTGTATAATAACATTTCTAGATACTGCCTGGTGAATCCTTATAATTTATTAATTTTGGCAAACAGGCCTTTGAGGACACTGTGGACCTTGATAATCCCAGGAGTAAACATTAGAAAAATTATATTGCTCTTAATTAACAATTTACTGTTGGTCATTACTAGCCAACATAATGGATTTGATCTTCCTATGGCTTGTAATAGGCCCATGCCTTCTTAAGGCTCTTCTTTCCTCAGAAAAAAAGAACTGAAAACATTAGGAATTCTATGAAACAAGTCTGATTAAAACTCAGGTTTGCTCAAGCCCTTCTATCCATTAATTTTCCTCACAGGTGTAAAAATTGCTGACCCTTGTGCTGATTTTTTTTATTTAGGCTAAGATCTGTTATCTTGATTTTTGCTTCTGAGTGAATATTTGTTCTCAGCACATTCACATTTCTAAATGGCTCATCAGAGTCTCACTTTTGTTTTCTTGTAATGAAGGCTAAAGGCAGGAGGTAGAGATGGCAATTCTGTTTCATAGTACTTCTGAAGCCAGGTCATAAAAGATAAAGTATCTGAGAAATCTTTTCTGTTTCAGTAGTGATCCACAGGCTTTTTGAGAAAATAAGTTAGATGAGTATCTTTATTGTATTGGAATTTTGTAATGAAAAAAAAGTTTAAACAAGCACCACTGAAGGTGATCTTTAGCCAGAGGTATAATTTGCACAGCTTGCCTGGAGCCACTGAACTGGCTTTTGTCTGCCTGTCACAGTTCTTATCTTGCCTTGGTAAGAGGAATAGTTGTGTTTGATAATGCATCAATAGTTGTTAGCAAAGTAAGTATCCAGAACAGTAATGTAGCATTGGCTGGTGTTGTTGTGGGCTTCTCTTGCTCTCCTCTGTTTTCTTGTTAGGAGAACTTCTTTTCCCTTTTGGGTTGGTACTTTTGGGCAATTTTAGCTGATGCATATACAACTCAAAAGTGAAAAGCAGTCTGAGTTAAGGTGAGGCAGCTGTGTTTAGTCATAGGTAGGCATTGACTTTGTTAGGCAGCTCACCACCAAGACTGCAGGTGGTGAGGAGCTGACAGCAAGGATTGCAGAGGAAGGATTACAGCACAGACCCTTGTATCCCCTGGGCCTGATCAGGATATGGGGTGCTGCAAGAGCAATACAACTTCTGTAATGTTGTTTGAGAAGTACTGTATAGTCTAGTAATTAGATTACTGAGAATAAATTGTTATTAGGCAAGGTTTCACCATGAAAGAATAGTTTTATTTCATCCTATTCATGTGAGAATGAAAGCATTTCTGTGATGAAAATGGTTGTAAAGCACACAATCACATTTCAGAATATATTTTACAAATTTGTTTGCTTTATTTATTTTTAGTTGTTCTTTATTTGCTGCAGTGTTTTCCTCCTCAGGAGGATGACAATCTAAATGCACTTTTGTATCACAAGGCTGGCATTACCTGTGAAATTCTCCCCACCCTCCCTTCTTCTGTTGCCAGATTTCTGCTGATATCCTCCACTCACTTTACCTGGAAGTATGTGCAAAAAACCAGCAGCTTAGTGAATCTTGCTGTTTCGTGGTCAATCTGTAAAACATGAGCTTCGTTTCCAGTCCTATAATGAATTTTCATTTTTGCTCCCCAGCAATGATTAGGCAATGGGAAATCACAGGACAATAGAAGTCTTCTGTCCAGCTGTTAGTTCTGCCCTTCATAATGAAGTCTTCTGAATTAACTATTTTGTTGTGTCTCAGTTAGTGCATGTTTTTCAGCCTGGCTGTTTCTGTTACAACTCTCTGAAGATACAATAGTAAGCTTCATAGTCACCTTACTTGACTCACTCCTTCTTCTGTGATAAGACAAATATACCACCATGGATAGTTACAGAAGGAAAGATGGTGTTGGCACCCATGTTCAATTAGCTTCACTGGGATCTTTTCTGACGACTCTTGTCATGGTAACAAATCCCCATTATTGGAAATTTAGCAATGGACTATGTGCCTTGTGCAGATCACTTGTAGCCAGGATCTTCCTACTCTCAGGGATCAGGACTGTGAACCCAGGAACTATTTTTAAGGAGATGAAGTCAGTTCCAGTTGAAGCAACTTGCTCAGCATTTTCCAGCTGAGGACAGGCACCATTCTCAGCACCCCAATTAGCAGTTGACAGTGTAAGAAGACTGGTGCTTTCTGGCACAGGAGGGATCATCTGCTGCTCTGTGAGCCTTCATGCAGATCTCCCCTATCATTCCAAAATTTTTCAGCTGCTATGAATTCTCAGAAATGCAGTTCAAACCCAGTCCCCACCAGCATTATTTCATGAGTGCAGAAAGAGCATGGCACTTAACCATGGCACAATAGTAAAATTGAATTTCTTTCATGCAAATGTGCCCTTCTCATCTTCCTTACTGATGTAGTTATCATCAGGGTCTGTGCTGCTGGCAAACTCACTGTGAGAGCTCCTTACATGACCTACTGCAAAACAACTGACTTAGAAATACAGTTCTGAAATCATATCTACATATTTGTGATGAATAAGATTACCACTGAATCTAGGTCCTTTTGTCAGTTATTCTATAGAGAAGCATCTTGAAATAGCTAAATAGGATTTAGAATAGCAGAAGAATTGAGATACTTGGAACTTTCTTTTAAATTTCATAATTATTTATATTTGGCTTCTTCTACAATGGAATGGTTCTTATAGTTTGAGGGGAAAAGGCCCAGAGACATTATTACTTGGTCTTCATTAAAAGACTCTTGGTTGTGCAGGAACTGACATGCTGTTCATTTAAAAGCAACACTTAAGTATGCTACAATCCAGGGGAATTTGGTATGTTGTCAGATCTTAGGAAAATAAAATACATAAATATACCTAAATATTTTTCATGAAACAGAGCTTTCTCGGTAAAATAATTTCCTTTTAGGTTTAACCAGGTACAGTAGTTAGGAAAGTAGCTTGTTTAACATAGCCATCCTATAGTTTTATTTTTTTTAATTTTTTTAATAAGAATTATTTTCAACTCATGCTAATCTAGTTCTAATGAACGGGTCTTAAATTTGGCTAGATGCCAGGAGGATACAACCTTACTGGCTTTAGAACAGAACAGTGGAAAAATAAACACCTGAATAGCAGGTACTTGCAGAGCAGCAGCTTCCAAATCAGTGCAGCTGTGTAGAAACACATCCTGTATTGTGTGTAGTTCAGCAGATTGCTAAAAATACAGGGTTTGGACCTGCTGTTAATGCTATTAATCTCTGTTAATAATGCTGTAAAAATATGCCTAAATATTTAGAGTGATATGTACTGTATATGAAGTTAAACTGGTTTTATAATATGCAATTTGTGATGATCTGGGCAATGCTTTAGAAGAAAATGATCCATCAGCCTGTTTATTAAATAATTACACCCATTTTGCTAGTTAATGTGGAGTAGTTCATTGGAGTTTTTCTGGCAATGCTTGTGTGTTCAGAAAAGGTAAATGGAAACTGCTGAATCCTTAAAGGTTGAAGTGCAACATATGACAAATATTGTCTTTGTCCTCCCACAACTATTTAATTATGAACACTAAGTATTGGAAAGGAAGATAAAGCTTCTTCCCTATTCTGTTAACATCCCACTTCTTAGTATAGGAAAAGAGAAAAGTGTAGGCAACATAAATGAATGTTTCATTATGTGTCTTGAGGGGAAATGACACTGTGGGCTTGTAATTCTGTTCCCATGATTGACTCCTTGGCTACAGCTATAGGCTGTATTTCCATTGTTTCCAGTACTGGAAAGAAGAGAAGGTAAAGAAACGAAGAAAATTTCTCTTAAGGAGCTGGCAGATAGGTTTGTGGGGTTTTTTTCCCTTTCCAGGTTTGGGGTGTCTTTATTTGTGCATGTATAGTTGGAAGGTAAGGAAGTGAAAAATCCAGCAGAGCAAATAACATTTTCCTTGGGAGTAAGGTAGTGCTTCCATTGGATTTTGGGGGAAAAATTAAAGAATTAGGTCATCAGCCAACATGCAAGCAGACCCAAACCTACTGTGCCAACTGTCTCTGTATTTTTCTTCTAATTCTACACTGTCTGAGTAGGATGAGGAGAAATATTCAAAGATCCAAAATACTTTTTTGTATTCCAAATATTCCAATAAGCATTCCAAATGGTGTGTTGATGAAGAAATAGCAATAAATTTCAACATCCACTGCATGTGTATCCTTTCAATGTAGAGCTATGTCACTTGAAACCTTATCTGATAGGCTAAGGCAGAATTCTGAGTATTAATATCCTAAAATTTTGATGTGAGAGCAGCTCACATGGGTCTAATTGAAAATGTAAAACTGTGTGGGTTTTTTTCACTGCTTTCATTTATGCTTCTCAAAGAAATATTTCTGAAGATCTTAATAATGTTATCATGAAGCAGAACTCTGATATGAAGTTAATTTGATGATATACTAGTGAATTTTCTTTCCAGGATTTCAGAACTGAAGTGCATACATATAGCTCCCAAATCTTATTTTCATGCCTAATTAGGTATCCTGATTTTCAAAGTTCCTGCACTTCTAACATCTCGCTTCGAATCTTGGAAGGAGCATCTATAAAACAGGTAGATGAATCACTCTTCTTAAAAACTTGGCTACCACCAATTAATTACTTGGTTAAAAATACCCAAACCAAAACACAACCTTAATCAAAAAACCTTAAAGCTGCAAGAAACAGAAGTTTTGAGTCTGTAGCAAACAGGTTTTGAAGCTTAAAATACAGAAGCATGTGGCAAATAGTAATTTTGAAAGAAAAGCTTTTGTTTTCTATATAAGTAAAAAATTTGAGCAGAACTTTTATAAGATAGAAATATCTTAGAAGTATGATGAGATGCCATTGAGCTGAGAACCTAATCCTAAGTAGCTAAAATGTTAAGTGGAGCTGCAATTGATGTAGTAGGTGGGATTCTAATTGGTCTCTCTCCTATGCAGCAATGAAGAGGTGATGTAATCTTCCGATACCTCTACCCAATCAGGAGTTTGAAAAAAGAGAAGTCAGTAAATACAAAAAAAAGTGGATGTAGGGGTTTACTTTAGCTCTTAATGATCTTCATGCAATCTATATTGATTAATGAGGTATAAATCCCCATGGGCAAATAGATAAATGGCTGCCCTTGCCCTGTTTTAATTTGGAGATTGTTGGTCTGAGGAATTTTCTGCATCTGGATTAGAAGAACTGTAAAATGATGGAGACTTTCAAACTGGTAGAAAGTTTTGCAAGAGAACATAATCAGAAAACTTGAGATCCTCTATTACAAGTTTAATAAAGCCGCAGTGACTCTTTTTATCTGGGCCTAAACAAAAGAGAGCTCAAAGCCATTTGTTTTGAGTAAGCACTTACAAAACTGTACATATTGCTTCTTCAGAGATTAATTTAGATACTCAGCTTCATAGAATTCCTTCAGTCTTTGTTTACTTATGTGACACGTACATCTAGAATACCTGAATAAATAACTTGGAAGCTCCCCTTGATTACCATGACAACTATTTTGGGAGTCAAACTTACAGGATCAGTAGTTCTGGCAACACCAAGCAAAGTGACAGAGAAAATAATTACTGAAGAAAGATGTCTGATTATAAAAATTTTTAACACCACTCATTTGTTTTTGACCATGACTGTGAAAGCATGTCAGACCTATAGTGCATCTGTTTCCCGACTCTAGAGATTGGCCAACAGTAAGTGCTTAGAAAAGAGTGCAAAAGTAGGCCAAGAATGTAGCAGGATTTTTTCTTGTAAAATTCTTTGTTTTTTTCCATATATTTTTGTGCTCTTTTATTGAAATGCAACGATTATATTCTCACTTAAAGAGAATTTGGGGCTGAGGAACAGAGGAAGCTTTGGGAGGCTGACATGGAGGACTAGGAAGAGACTCATAGGGATTCTGAGGGTCTGCTGGAAGAACATGAGGGAATCTGTGAAGCTCAGATGTTATGCTGAGATGTTAAACTGGCCAGTAGTTCATGGTGGATGGCCAGAGATTGCTGGTGAGGATTCTTGGTAAGGAAGATGAGCTGGGAGTGCTTAGAGGGTCTTCAAAGACTGAGGAATAGTTCCCTTGTCTTGTTCTCAGGTGGGCCTGTTCCTCTCCAGTGCCCTTCATAAAAAACTACTACACCTGCACTTGCATAACCACAGGAGGATGCTTGTATCTCCCAGCAGCAGCTTTTGTGTCTCCTGGGTGACTGCCGTGTGAGGGAGCAGCCTTCCAGATGGAAGCTGTCCATAAGGCTTCTGTAAGGAACCCAGGCAGATGTTTTCCTGATGCTGCCAGGAGGGGCTGGGGTAGCAGCTCTTGCTGATGTGGGAGGCTGCTTCCCAAAATAGTAGCTAGTTCTGACTGCAAATTGCTAACACTGCTCCAGAAACTGCTGAAGGATAGAGACCAGTTGGGCTGTACATGGCACTTAACAGCTAATCCCTATTTCCTTGGCACAGGTGAAGAGCTGGTCATCTGTGTTTGGCTTGCGCTTACTCAATGCACCATTCATTTTCTCTGGGAACCCAGGTATTTTTATCTTGATCTGATCTGAATTAGCAAACAGTAGCAGCATAGTAAATGTGATTACCTTGACAAATCTTTATTTACAACAGAAACAAAAGGAAAAAAAGGAGAAAATTTAAAGTAAAAAGATAATTTTAACTGATGTAGATTTTGATCATAAGCATATTCTCCAAAATAAGGCAGAAGTCAAAGGAGGTTAAAATATTTTGCTATATATATATGTAGCTTTTAATATATTTTTGTCTGTACATTAGTTGATGTACAATACCAGCTTAATAAGAGACCCAATAGATAGTGATAGATTTTAAACAAAGTATATGACCTTACTGAGATCTAAATAGCTGAGTAAGAAGTAAAAATGTTGGGATATATTGGCAGAATGGGTTAAGGGTCTCCATTTGCTGCAATTATTTATCTGAGACAAAAGTGGAACTGAGGATAAAAGTATCCTCTCTGCCAGGTTCCATGGCAGGCACAATCTGTGATGCTTACAAAAGATAATGAGCTGGTTTTTGCAATCTGGATCACGTGTGACCAATGCCTACACATTGTTCCTGTGCTGTTATACTGCATTGGAAAGCTGTGAAAGTGGGTATCACTAACAAAAGTCATGTATTGATTAAAAGAAAATGACAAACCTTTCAGCCTAATATTTGCTTACCTTGTAGTGGTAGCCAGTGGATCTACTTGTGTAGTATACCAATTTATTGGTAGAGTAGCAGCATGTAGGAGCTCCAGCAGAGACCATGCAATAGCAAGGAAGTTTACTCACACAGCATTTTTGAAACACATGGGAAATACTGAATTTGGGTGGAAATCTGTTCTTTGTCCTGATAGTTTCTTTGTATGGACTGAAGTGACCAACCTGAGGCCTCATTAAGCCCTGCTTACCTAATTATTTGGCATTATCTAGCTTCCATATTTCACTAGTTACTTCATGGTCTATAAAATGATGACATTGACATTTCCTGCAGATGTTACATGTTGTATTTTTTACTTCTGCAACCCCAGTTTATTATTGATGTTTACAGCTTCTCAGTTGCTGCAGTTCTACTCTGTTCCTCTCTAAGAGCTGCACAGGCATATAATACAATTTGTAACCAGGGAAGTCTTGTTTAGCTTAGGCTTCTGAATGTTGTACTCCGCTTTGGCTTTCTTGTTGTTAAATATTTGTACTGTGTTTCAGCTGCTTCTGGTTCATTTAGTCTCGCTAGCCTATATGCTGCTGCAATGTCCACTCATGTATGAATTCCTCAGGAGCTGGAAGGGAAGATGTTAGTGCTGCAACCTCAACTAGTTTTGTAGAAAGGGGGATTCACCTTTGCAGGAGTCCTCTACAGGCCAGGTATGATTAGCTGACTATGCCATTTGGAAAAATGAACTAAACCAAAGACAGCTGGCAAGTAATGCTCTTGTTCCTTGGTTAGGAATGTTGATTATAACTGCTTAGTGGCAATAGAAATGACTAATTAATGGGGCTGGAGAATGAGAGGGGGAAGGAAACAACAAATTTTGCAAGGTTTCATAGATATAGTTTGTAACATTGAAAAGCAATATGCTTTACTTTGTGTGTGTGTGGTGGGAGGGGCAAACAAAATCTCTCATAAAGGTAGCTCCCAAATACTTTTTCTCTTTGAAAAGTCTAGAAAGAAGTATTCCTGATATCTGTGGAATTCTGTGACACTGTGTTTGAAATGCTTTATCTGCCCCAAGATAAGTAAAAATACTATGCAACTATATTTTGTTTTCACTGTTTTGACTTTGCAGGCATCTTTTATGGCCTGACCCTGTGACAGAAGTGAGAGCTTATAGCGTTAAACATCTGACCTAAATACCATTGAAGTTAAACTCTCTGTTCTTCTGGTCTTCTCTTCAGTAACCAGAGAAGATCTTGTGATCAAGTCCTTGTAGCCCTTGAAATGATCCAGACCTACGATATGCTTCCCAAAATTTTCTTTAATTTTTACTGAATTCGGTTTCCTGACATTGCCCTTCATTTGTACTCTTTGTTCAAAATCTAATTTAGTCTGTTTAAGCAACAACAATTGAGGCTCTGGGCAATTTCAGGGGATTAATGACTGATTGAGAGGGTTGATGGCCTGAGGCAATGGCTCAGGGCTATTAATTTAATCTACAGGATGTGTTTTAGACTGAAGTTGTTGCTTGACAGTGCCTGAATAGAGGGAGGGTGGCTCTATGGCAAAAACAATTGCCTATAAAGTCAGAATGGGTTTATTAAAATATACTATTACAACTTTGGTTTATAGCATCTCTAAAAGGCCTGTACTAAAATGGAAATAAGACGGGAAAGTGGAAAAACGTGTTGTTTGGTGTGCTGTGTGAAAATAAGGTAATGGACAGCTCCTCTCAAGAAGCTTTTGTTACCTTTTTGAAAAAATAAGAATGTATTGTAGATCTTCATAAAGCAGGTGATTCCAGTTTTGTCTATAATTTTAAATATTGTTCTATTCAAAAGTATTCCAAAATGGATGTCTAAAACAGAATTGTTTTACAGAAGTATGATATCCATGACCTTTTCAAATCATGTTTCCAGGTTCTGAAATATTAGTAGAGAGATACAAGTAATATTGTGTCCTTACTCCAGTTTGCAGATGGCAGTCAGATTGTTTGAATGACCTGCCAGAGGTGAAATAAATTACCTGCAGAGCATGCAGAATACTTACCCTTGGAGCTTTCCAAATCTTGGCTGGATAAGACCCTGAGCAACCTGCTCTGTCTTCAGAAGTGACTCTGCTTTGAACAGGGGCTTGAGTGAAATGATTTTCAAAAGTATCTTCCACCCTGCATTGTTCCATGATTCTTTGCTTCTATGCATATGTGATGAAGCCAAGACTGGAAGTTTAATCCTGTTGGTCCAACAGGACTTTTAATAAAACGCTATATAAATATCATAATAATCTTCCTTAAGTCTCTGACTTCAAATGGGATATGGGCTTATATAGTTTTGAGCACATTTTGAAATCCTTCCCTTAGGTGCTTTGCTTCTTTTATAAGCTAAGGAGATGCATGCAAAGCTGAAGTGAGTGGTTATGCTCATGTTTTTTCTTCTGCTGGTTTTCGTAGTTAATATCAATTACTACAATTACAATTGTTAATGGTATCTTAGTTTTTTTTTTCAAAATTTGTCTTCACTGCAGGTTCTGTTTTGGGACAAATTCCTGTATTTGATAATTGGTCATGGCAAAAATGCTAAAATGGCTTTTCCCAAGTAAATGTTCAAAAGTGCATTTGGAAATATTTGTGTGTGCAAGCAGTGAGTTTGCAGTGTAGCACAGCTCTTCGCAAGAGTGCCATTTCAGGGGTGCTGCCATGAGCTGGCCTCTTTGGGTAGAGCATGAACCATTTACTTCCAGCTTTACAGTGCTCCTTTTCTATTCTTATGTTTTATATTGTCATTTCCCTCATGTGATACCTTTATTATAATGGGTTTTCTGTCAGTGAAGCCTGTTACTTTTGATCTGGGATAGGTGTTACAGCTAAGAATTATTTTCAAAAAGTGGGCACAAGGATTTGATTAAAACTTGAATTGAGCCTGTACATTTTGCTTTGATTTTCATTTTTTGTTCTTCACTTCTTTTTGACAATATTTGAAAAGAGAGAAAAAATATTAGGAATAGGTATTGCATATGAAAAAGCCCTAAATATCTATACCAAGGAATTATATGCCTAGGTTTTTGACTAGTATTGCATCGAGAAAACTTGGGTGAATACAGGCCAGTAACCTGTTTACTGCTTGTCCAAATCAAAGCCTCAGCTGACAGTTTTGCCAGGTGTTCAAGAAATATAAAAGTGACAGTTATTATGCATCATTCCTCACTTGCTAATACATACTTAAACAAATGAAGAAATGTATTACATCAGTATTTTGAGTTTTCTACTCTTCCAATTGGCAGCTTTTCTGAATTTTCATTCTTTCAGACTTTGAAATGCATTATCAACATTTTAGTGTCATTTTTCTTTACCTCATTGAATATGAAAAGACTATATATTGAACACCAAGCTATGAAAATATTTCTCTGACAACACAAACTTAATTGAAAGAATTACGGATTTTTCTCCCATGTTATTTTGATAGTTTTAAAACTCCTTAATGATATATGTGAACAGCAAGCAATAGAGCGCTGGTCTGCATGTCATATGGGTATTTTTTAGAACTAAATCACTGCATTGAGTTAAAGAGGATACAGAAATCTCTGAGAAGTGATACAAAGTTGGTAGATTAATCTTTATTTCTGACCCAAAAATGCTTTGAGGGGCCTGTTAAAGTAGGGAAGCTCTTACTAGTTTTTTAGTGTATCTTCAATATTTAGCAGCTCAGCCTGATCCTGAATGATTATGCAGTGGAGGATGAGGGGCATTCAGTGACTGTGGTTTCTTTCATTCCTTTGTTGGCTTCAGCTGTAGCAATGTGTGTCACACCAAGCTGTAAGATATATTTCTATATGGGATTTACTGAAGAACTGACAAATTGCATACAGTTGTAGATTAGAACAGTGAGTCATCTCTCCAAACACCACTTGCATGTATTTTAGCGTCAATGTGGAACACAGAGAAAGCTGATAATATTTAACTAAACTTTACTATAATCAACAAATGGAGATTTTACAGAACCACTGCCTTTGTGTCTGATACACCTGATTATTCTGCTTTCCTTTCTGATGTTCTTTATCATAAATCTTCTGGAGTCTTACTTTGTTTTTTATCAACTTGGTAAGTTCAGGTTTAATTCTACAGGTCCTTCTGTAAGCCCTGGCTTTTCTGGGGTGTGAAATGTACCTGTGTTTTGCAGAGGGCGTACTTGGTTTCATTGTGCAGATGTTGAATGAAGGTACATGTATTTCTCTTGAAAGACATTGTTTTCTAGTTTCACTGCTTCTCTGACTACTCTCATGAGAATCTCAGGCTATGTTGTCATTGTATCTGCATAACAGCACGTCATAATGAGTTTTGATTGTATTGCTTGAAAAGTTTTTTTCTGGTTTCATTTATGCCAGATGATGGCAGTAAAGGACCTTTGCTCTTTCAGCGTTTGCTATGAAGTAGAGAAAACATTCAGAGTCCTAGCCTGTCGCCAGGGGAGGGGACTCACTTCTTTCATTCCTGTTGTTTCTTTGCAGGTTGTTATGACATCCATTGCAAGATGGAAAAAGCAGCATAGCTTGGATTGTAGGCTGCCTGGGTTTTTCTGTTCTTCTTAATACTAAAAGCCATACCTGTTTTTCACTTTCCTTTCTCTGTATTGGCCTTCTCATACTGTATATTCTACTATAACTTTTCAATGTATTCCATACAGTACAAGCTATAGAGTTTGGTTTTGGGCTGAAGATATTTAAAACTGCCCCTAGAAGTTTAGCATAGATTGAATGTATGGGGACAGAATGTGTCCCAGTGAAGCTGTTTATCTGGGATTTGTCACTCAGGCAGATGGTAACATAGTGATGTTGTGTCAAAAAATATTTTCAAAATGAAAATCCTTACAGTGAGTCTGGAGTGTACCTGATGGAAATAGAATGAGTCAGCCATAAAACTCTTTTATTGATGGACTAATTGAAGGGAGGGGGTAAAAAGGCCAGATCAGAAAACACAAATTAATTCCGGTTGCCCTTGAAACTTCCTCTCTTAAGCTTGTATTTAGTAAGCATAGGACAGGATAGAAAAGTGACTAGCTTACCACTTCTCAAACAAGCCATAGCAATGACTGTTAATAAAGAAACGTACATTGCCAGTAGTTTTGATTAGTGCTCTCATGCCATCAGTGAGGGGAGTGAGCTAAATGTTTTTCATGCAGCAAAAAACCCATCTCAAACTGAGTGTAGTGTAAGATGATCAGTGCTGTGATGAGAACAGTCTCATGTTTTAATTCAGATGGAGAATTGTTGGAAGTCACCTAAGTGCACTCTTGTCACAACAGTTAGGCTACTCTTGTTCATGTTTTTATTCTGAAAAGACATTTCATAAAGTTTCTGTGCAGCCACCAGACACTGGACTAGTCTGTTAAGGTCTCTCCTTTTGCATATTCAACTGATGTTATTATCTATAGTTATAACAGAAGGTCATTTGTGAAGCTTCTATCTTCTTATGCTTGTGTTTGGTTATGTTAGATCTCATTCAACTTATACTACTCCAGTTTTTCAGGTTATCTTTATTTTTCACCAGAATATTCCTTTGTATCCTTGTCAACTCTCTGCCACTAGTCAAACTCTTCAGCATGCATCTATTCCTCCAGCCAATGCCATGAGTGAAAATATTAAATAAGACTGTTCCCTAAACCAACCTACTAGGAACTCCAGTAGGTTTTTTCTAGGCTGGAAATCTGCATTTTGACCTGGTTGATTGATGTAACTGATGTAGCCACCTTGACCTTGTGCAGTGAAAAGGCTTAATATATATGTCACAGAACTTCAAAAGAATTATTAAAAAAAAATTAAATCTGTTCTTTAACAAGAGATTAATTACTGATGCACACTGTCAGGGAGCAGCAGGGGCTGTTTGCTCCATAGAGGGTGGGAAGCTGAATGGGATAGTGTGGCCAGCTGAGGACCTGGATCAAGCAAGCAGGACAGACCGGAGCTCGAAGACAAGCTTAAGCAATAGCTGAGACTTCCTGCTGGGTTTGTGGTGATAAGGCAGACAGGCAGTCAGGCTGGGAAGTCAGTCGACAGGTCAGGGTCGGGACCCATAGTATGGTAGAGCTGGGAACTGGTACTCCTCTGATTGCCACCCAGGGCTGAGATGAAGTAGACTCTGGAGCTGACCCCAGAAAAAAAATTGGCCAGAGCCATTAAGACATCTAAGTGTCAGGTTTCTGGTATACGTTTACTTCCGGAGGTTGGAGTTGATGATCCTGAAAATATTTTCCAGCCTTACTGATTCTATGATTTCATGATTCTAATTGAAGCTGTGAAAAGAAACATATTTTCATAATATGAATTTGTCTGTGAAGTTTCTTAGATAAAGTACCTATAAATATATTTGGGGTTTGGGTGTATTTGAGTGTTTGGGGCTACAACTTCCTGTGGCATGAAGTAATTCTTCCTGGTACAGTCTTTTAATCCCTATAATTTACCGGAGCGAGCAAAGAGAGAAATAAGGAATTACAAACTGATTTCTTGTTCTGTTTACATTAAAGGCTGAAGGGATCTGTCTATATCTGGTTTTTAATTTGCAATATAAGATTTCCTCTGTAGCTAAAGGCCCAGGCTGTGTGTATATAACTGTGTGTATGCCCAGGAATGTTTCTGAGTACTGATACCAAGTAATTGACATGGAGTAGCCTGCACTGCTACTTTTAAACTTAAACCTGAGGCTACCAGCCACTATGAAACTGCAGATTTTATAGTGCTCCCCCATCCTGTGCTACTGTCTGAACTCTGTCCAGGCCAGGAATAATTTTAAAGATTTCTGGTTAATGCTAGGACTGCCTTTAACAGTTTAGGAGATGAGTGGTTTGGGCTGCTTTATTTTATGGGCACATACAGGCACCTTTCAGTTTTTGATGTAAATATATGAAGCAAATCAGCTAGGCAGGAAACTCATGAGTGCTTAGAATGTCAGCTAAATACTTGGGAAAATATTCAGTTTCTTCACCTGAAATTTTTAAAGCATACAGTTCTGATATGGGTAAAGTGATAAAAGGTGATGTGAAAAGGATGCTGTAATGCTGATACGGCAATTTCATCTACAGACAGACTCTTCTCCAGTTTGTTGTTGCAAGAATGCCCATTAAATAACTACTTAATTAATAGGTCTTTGCTTTTTCAGCGTTGCTTAAAGCCTCCTGATGTTGAAGAACTGTGTATAGAATTGCATGGATTATGGATTTGGCGGAGTGGTGTAGACCTTCGATTATGAATATCAGCATAAAGCTCTGGTGATCATTTTCTATTTGGCCAGTAATAATATCAGAAGAAAAGTCAAATACTGTACTTCGGAATTGCTTGCTTTGAGGTCAGTGAGAGGCAAGATCTTCAGCTGCAGGATGTTAATTGTTTTGGATTAATAGAAGAAGCTGGAAAGCAGGCTATCAAAGTTGAAGCTTGAATACTTTTTTAGTGCCAGCTGACCTGACACTTTTCATTGACTGGAAGGATGACTGGCCAGTCAAAAGAAACTGCAGATGATTCATATGTATGGATTTCAACAAAGCATTTTACATTGTGACACATGGGAAAGCAGTAGTCAGATTAAGATTGGAAACTGTTAAAATGGGAGCTAAAACATGGAAGTTATGTATGGAATAGATTAAGCAGGAAGTGTTATACTTATTAGTAAATGATTAAAATAAAAGGAGCTTTCAAGTCAGGTTCCTCTGAGCTTAGGGTTGGGACAGATAATATTTAATAATTTCATAAGTGATTTAATGATTTCATAAGGCATAAAAGTACACTTTTAAATGTTCTGCTCAATGTATACTTGCCATCTGCTGACTGATCCTCAAAAGAGTGTGGAGAGCAGGAGGAAAAGAAGCTGGACTGTGAACAAAAGGAATTAAAGGATGATGTAATTAGACAGTAAATCTAATTGTACAAAGGACAAGACAAGCACTTAAGGATTAACAGTTAGGATTGATAGTAAGACTATCAGTTCTTACTCATGTCCTGAACAGATGGAGTTTAACTGAAATGAGTAAAAAGAAGCATTAATGGTCTTATGGAAAAATAAGATTTCTATCAATGGGAAAGTTAAAAAAAGCTTTCCAGCTTGCCAAAACAAAGGCTGAGAAGTATGATAATAGCCACTCAATTTTTTTAGAATTATAAACATGGGTAGCGAAGATAATTTTTGGGTAATGAACAGTCTTGATATTAGAAGAAATAAGTACAAAAGATGAATAAATATATTTAGACAAAACATAGCTAATCTTAGTAGCAAGAGTAGTAGGTTTTCTGACATACTGACCAACTTTCTGGCATATGAAGGTTTTTATTAGATATTTTTCTGAACTTGTTTGAAAATAAACCAGTATACCATGAAGGAGAACAAAATACAGTGTTCTTAGAATTAGAGATAGTCTCATTTATGCACAACGTTACAGAAGTATTTGGGAGAATAAGGAAAACATTTGAATAACTGTTTTCCCTTTATTAAATATTACGGAATAATTGATTAGTTAGATACAGCTACTCTGCAGAAGATGACCTTTCTTTCACATTTGTTTCTTTTTTTTTTTTTTTCAAAACTACTGTGTAGGTAGAAATGCCAACTACTGTTGTACTACAAACTTTGTGGGCAGAAATGAGACACACCTCACATAAACCCAGGAATTTATTGCTAATGTAATTGAAATCTTAACAGTCTAATCTTAGAACCATTACTGGTCCAAATGCAATTATTACATGTATGCAGAAAAGTTTAATAATAATAACAATAATGCAAAAAAGAGTTAAAATGCACAAGATTATAAGCTCCCTGACACTTCTGGACATATCTCCAGTAATTTCATTCTGGTATTGGTGAAGGTTCTACAGGGGTTCCTCAGCCTTTGGTGGGAATAACATTCATTATGTTGGATATGATTTCTTTTTTATTTCCTATACCCCCTTTGTTCAGTTGCAGGCCCACTTTTCTTTTAGTGACCATTGCTGAGTTCATAGCTGCAGGATTTCAGTTCCAGATCATCTTTTACTTTCTCATGCCTGTACTACTCTCTGCTCCACCATGTTTCATCACTTCTCAAGCCTCTGCTGTTGCACCAGGTCTCTGTTTTTCTGTATTATGTTATCCATAAATGTCTCATTCTAGATGGAATTCCTTGTTATTTCTAGCTGTATAAAACTATCCTGATCATTTGGGAAAAAGTGCTGTTTGTGCTATAAAGTAAAAAAAGATTGCAGGCAGGTCAAGAAAAGGTTAAATAGATAAAGCTGGACAAAGCTCTGTTCTGATGTCTTGCAGCATACAGTCCATTTTTACAGGACAACAGTTACCCACCCCATCTTTATCCTGAACATGGTAGTTTGTGTTCTAACAAGGTTTTTACACAGCAGTTATCTTTGCAGCTGGGGTGTAGGGGAGGCAGGTGTTGAAATTTTTTTGCTGTAGGGAAGTAGTATGGTAATTTTCCGTTGCTTTTGTCACTTGAATAATGTAGTCCCTAGGCCCTTTGGACACCTTCATAAACCTATTTTGTTTCAGTCTGTCCTTGCTATCCTACTGAGATTGTTTTAACCTGTCAAACTCAGTAGCACACTTAGGCAAAATTCTTTTATTGCATGTATTCTGAATTTGACTCTTGTTCTATGGGGAATGGAGTGCAACTGCCAACAGTCATTTTATTTGTCACCTTTAACAACCATCATGAAAATGGAACTGTCTGTGTATGATGACCTGGAAGGCACTTATTCACCCTTAAGCTATTCAATGCGAAGTCCACCTAGACCAGAATTGTACTGTTCCTCTAAATGACAGTGACATCTAATGCAATAACTCAGAATGTATTAACTGACTAAATGCATGCCATTATTTTTCTGTGTTAGTTTGGCTTTAGACAAGGAATAATCAAAGCCAAAGTGAAACGTCATATTATAAATGCAGTAGAACATGTTTGGAAAACCTTCAGAGCTTCATGATCTATTTTTATCTCTAGTATCTTGCTAGTTTTTCTGAGTATTCTTGGCAAACCTGTGTAATAGATAGAGTAGCCTGAACAGTAGGTGCTACCATGGTACACTGAAAGTGTCTGGCAAGTTCATCTCTGCAGTATGGCAAATTCCCTCAAATTTAGGATAACCCTCACCAGAATGCTGGTGGTCAGATTATTATAACCTGAACAATTACAGACTATCATACTACTTTATCTTCCTGCTCACCAAGATATTTTAATTGGCTGTGTCAGCTATTAAATTCAAAGAATTAAATTTCTGCGTTCTGTTAACAGTCTGCAGAGGCTTTTTATTAAATGCTTAGTTAAAAACTTCTTGTGTTCTATGTCAAACCCCAAAGAAGGGAAAAGCTAACAATATGGTAGGGAACTTTTTTGGCCTGTAATATTTTCTTTAAGACACTTTTTCTGTGTCAGGAGTCACTGTATTTTGACCCAAGGCATTCCTATGCAACCCTTGTTTCAGCTATGTATATATTAAATAAAAATGAAAACAGCTTGAGCCACCTGTCTTGAATGGCAAGACTGTCTTGGAGATCTGATGCCCAATTACTCTTATAAATTTCCTATTAGAAGTCCCATGGTCTGGTTTAGTTGCTAATTGCTGTACCCACAGTCAGTTGGGTAGCAGCACATAAATCTTACTGCTTTTTGGGTCTTCACTGATTTTCTTGTATTGTAATAACAGCAGGTCTGATAAGTACTTGCAATCAAACTAGACAAAGCAGAGCCAACAATGAGCAAAAGAAGCATCATATTAGAAATATCAGTATCTGGGAAGTAGCAGATACCTTTCTAGTGTTAACAAGTTTAGAGGGCACATTGAATAAGAGAAATTAAATAATAAGAAGAGGTAACAGAAGGCATAACAGAAGCAATGAAGCTTTGAAAAAATAAAACTGAAGTGAGAAAGAAATGCCAGGCTACAGATGTGACCATCTCCATGGAGAAATTTCTGACTATATGAATGTCCAGGATTTTAATGGTTTTTCTTTGTTTGGTTTCTCTGTACAGCCTTCTTCCAAAATTACCTGTTTGGAAGAGAGAAAAACACTTAAGCATTACAACAGTAATAGGAAGTAACAGAAAATTAAGCATCTGAGATCTACAGTTTTGCAGAGACTGGTTGAGTGAAGACTCTTACAAAGGCTTTGCCTCAATGCACCTCAACATAAGGCCTGTTTTTCATATGATTGCAAAACTTGTACAGTTCTTCCTCTTAGGATTTCACCTGTGATCTAAACTCTGGATTTAACTAAGCAAATGCATCACCTGCAACTTTCCATTCTTAGCTACCCAGGAACAGCTCTGCTAAATTGCTTCCATGTCCTTTGTGATGGTCTTTGGCCTTTTTTTTTGGTCTCCAAACAGCCTTTGGAAAGAAGAAATTCACCTTTTGTTATATCTCCCTCTACTACTGCTTTGAGAGAGTTATGCTTAGTGGATGGTGACATCTGTGTGTCCTAGCAAGATACAGAATCACAGTGCCTCCCTTTCTATTTTTCAAACAGTTTTTAGAAGTCCAGTTCCATATTTCTGCCAGCATGTCAAAGAGTGGGCAGCAGATGGTGTCTTAGGGGAATTCACATAAATATGATGTCATAGGTTTTGTTTAGAGTGGAACACTTTCTACAGAAGAGACTGACATCACTGAGCAATCATCATTGACAACAAAACCTGGTTAGTCAGTACTTCTAGGTCATCTCAACTCTTCTGCAGGACATCTTGTCTAACTTTCACTCCTAAGTCCTTGTAATCAAACAAAGTTAGACCTGAAAATAGAAAGAGGCCAACCTAGGAAATGAGTAACAAGACAGAAATTCAGCTTGTGTTGTGATATGTGTTCAGCATAAGCGACAATTATAGAGAAGGATTTGTTGAAATCTTTTGCTAGTAGAGTGTCTGAAAGATAGCGTAGCTTGACATCTCAGGTGGTGATGAAGAGCAAGAGTACACTTTGTTTTTAAAAGCAGGTCTAACTATAACTGCAAACAGTGAATTGCCTAGGGGCTGAAATGCTTAGGCCTACTGTAAACATGAAATCAGTGTTGTTATTTTTAGACAGGATGAAAGACACCCATATCAAAAATGTGCTTGTTCACAGTGCTCATTTCATATCCACTTAGGATAATAGTTCTTTGTGTCTTATGAGAATATCAGTGTCTTGAGTGAAATCTTTTATTCAAATGTTGATATTGGCTGAATTAATGACTTCTGGGATCTATCTGTACATAGCCACATTCAGTCTTATTTTGGGATATGAAAATGAAAATCTAGCTGAGTGTTTCAGCATCTGCCTGTCACCCAGTATTTACTTACAAATGCTGTTTAGCTGCCTCTTCTTAACTCTCTTTGCAGCTGATGCCATACAAGAATGATGATGTTTCAGCTGTTCTAGTGAGGGATGAGCTCCTTAAGCTTGAGCTCCTACTAGAAGGCTTTAGTCTTGGCAGGAAAACAAGAAGTCTGCACCTTAACTTGATTCATAGTGGGAACTGAAGCTACTTTTTACTTCTTGACATTTTCCCCTCCTGATAAAACCTGCTGACACATCATCAAAAGATGGCAGGAAGACTTAAATAAGCAAGCCAAGCAAAAACCAGCAGGAAGAAATCTTGAAACTGCAAAATTAAATAATGTAAAAGACTACTCCATATCAAGGAAGGGTAACTGAATTTGTGAATAGGAGGCAAACAATGCCCAGTTTAAAAAAAATGCTGAAATCAGGTATTCTTAAAAAACAGGATACAGGGTAAATCATTGGTCTTAAATTTCTGTCAGAAGAAATATAAGGCATCTTTGGTAGGAGGCGTTTGCTATACAAAAAAGGTAACATCAGATGAAATATTAATGAAATTACTCAACAGAAAAGGAATAGGGGAAAAAAATAGTCACTTTTCTCTAGAAGTTTATTCCTTGGAAGGATCTTGGCATTAAGAAAAAGCAACCAAAATGGAGTATAAAATATTCTTTTCCTTCCAAACTGACAGGTAATACTTGAACAGAAATATTACCTTACAAAAAATTCTTAAAAATCAGAAAATTACCTCATATTATGCACTGTCTACTATTTTCTTACATATAGCTATGTAAAATAAATGAATGTGTGATTTATCTGAGAACACATTGTATGTAGTATGAGAAATTTCAATACTAGCACTAGATACAACATTATAATCAACTTAGAATACAAATTCTTGACCTAAATAAGTAGAAAGACTGCAGTATGAGGTTTTATGTGCAAACATATGTGCTAGGAAATCATTACTATTATTCTGGATGTCAGTAGTACTTTTTATTGGTATTTTCCTCCATGCTATGCAATTTTTTTTGGTGGTACTTTCAACACTTATTTGAAATAAAATAGTCTTGTAAGAAAAAGGTTTAATATACAACTATCACATGATCAATATTTACTCAAGAATAAGTTCACAAATTATTTTTGTTGTATTTACATTTGTGCACCTATGCTGCATGTGGTCATTATTAAAAGAGCTCAGTATTTGAAAAGAATTTCCAGGCAGTAGGATTTGTGATTTTATGTTTCCATTACACTGTTTGCTATTGCCTAAGTGATAGGGAGCATTAACTGAACAGTTTGTACAAAAATCCAACTCCGTAGAAGCACCATTAAGATCTTCCCAGAACACTGAAACCCTAACGAAAGGAGGGCTAATAAAAATAAGGGAAATAAGCAGTACAAACTATGGTCACATCTTGCATGGTCATCCAAGTTGCAATTACATGCAGTGAAACAGATAGTAAAATCACAAAGTAATATATTGGTTTTTTTCTTCTCTTCATATTTTTAGTACTTGGAGTTCTGGGCATAATGTTTCTATAAACATTTCCAGATTTTTAACTGTCTGAGGAGAGTTTTTTATTGAAGTAGCTTTAGATGAACTACATAAATCTCATCATGTATTTTAGTTTCTGTGAGAAAGATGTGTGATCATTCCATATTTGACTCTTTTGCCTGTGTGCATACCTGTTGTGCATATGCAGTCACATTTTAGTTTTGAAAACAGTCTGCATTACATCATGTTTTCAGATCACTTCAAATGTGTGACTGTATAGGAGGAAAGGAAAAATAGTGAAGGGCTGAACAGTTATGCAACTAAATTAACTATACTATTTACCCTCATGCTTATTGCTTCTACCATGTTGATTTCTCAGCTCACAAGGCCAAATCACTCCCAGGTGTGGAGCTAGCTACAGGTATGGTTTGGGTCCGAACTTCTTGGAGCAGATGTTCTTTCCTTCAGGTTAAATGAGGGAGCAGTTCAATGTTCTTCTGTTTAATAATTGGGAAATCAATGGAGGCTTCAGTCAGTAACACGAACCTATGCAGCTCAAATGAACGTGGAAGAAAGGATATGGCATGGAACTAAATTTTTGAGATGGAGTGCTGGTTTTCACGGGGTAAAGACAATTTTCTTCCCAGTGACTGGTATGGGGCTGTGTTTTGGATTTGTGCTGAACAGAGTTGATAACGTAGGGATGCTCTTGCTATTGCTGAGCAGGGATTGCACAGAGCCAAGGCCATTTTCTGCTTTTTGTACAGCTGGGGAAGAGACTGGGGGTGCATGTGAGGCTGGGAGGAGACACAGCCAGCACAGGTGACCCCAACTGACAAAAGACATATTTCAGGCCAAATGGCATCACTCTCAGTCTATAAAGTGGGAGAAAGAGGAAGTGAGGACTATTTGGAGTGATGGCACTTGTCTTTCCAAATCACAGACACATGTGGTGGGGCCCTGATCTCCTGGGGACGGCTGAACACCTGCCTGCCATGGGAAGCAGTGAATTCATTCCTTGTTTAGCTTTGCTTGTGCAGCTTTTACTTTCCCTATTAAACTGTCTTAATGTCAACCCATGAGTTTTCTACCTATTACATCTGATTGCTGGCTGTAGGTAAGCCACTACAGATGGTGGAGAAATGGAAAAGAGCTCTGAAGAGTTAGCAGCGGGTAGAGCTGTGTATATGTAAGAGTGCCCTGGAGAAGCTGAAGCTGGGTTCTGGCTAGTAGCACCATGCAAGAATGTGGTTCCCAGGAGCTCTGAGAGGGCACCAGCTTTGGGTGTGGCCCAGACAACCAATGTTTGACAAATTAAATGGCTGAAGTGGGGTCAGTGTTGTGATTTTTGAGAAACTGCCAATATTTAAAGGAGTAAAATATTTTTTTCTCTATTCTCCCTGCATTTTTAGAGATAGAATGTTAACCAAGGTGAGGCAAAGGCAATGATTAAATTTGCATAATGAATTTGGTTTTATCTTTGTGGTACTTGAAACCCTCGGAAAAGCAAACTGATTATTTTATCACATATGGCCTTTCTGATAGCTATCATAGACTTAATAGCTGATAGTGACGGACCAAACTACCAAAAACCTAGTGTTTTTTGTCCTTTGCTCTACTTAATAGACTCATGATCTTGAGTTGCAAGATATACAAAGCTAAGTAAAATAGACACACTAGGCAAACTAATCTGATTAAGATAGTAATTAGACATACAGCTAATTGCTTTTTACATGCTGTAAAAAGTTTTCTTAAAGGAATTGTGACTATATTTCTTTTAGCAAATATAGTTTTGTTTGTTTTTAATAATATCTAGACTGGCAGTGACAGATTCCTAGTGACTTTTGCTAAAAATAACTAGATGGGTGTACAAGTTATATGATTAAAAGATAAATTTGGCTTCCTGAGCATAATTTTTTTTGTGAAGAGGACTCCAGGCATAAAAATATTATAGAGCAACAGGAGTACTTGAGGAAAGCAATCTGAAGAGAATGCCTGGAATAGGAATACCAGCTGTGAAAGGGAGTAAGTCCTGGAAGTAACTTCCTTCTATAAACACATACATTTTTGGAATAAATAGAAGAAAAATTGGAGTGCCTTTAGCAGACTGGCTGGTTATTTTCTGTTACTCTATTATCATGCTCCTAGGAAAAATCCAGATCTCTTGGTTCTGGATCTCCTGGTTACTGTCAGTGTTCATTGGCTTGAAGCTTCCAGTATTTAAGTTTTAAAAATAATTTTTTCCTTTTACAGCTTTATAGTCTTTAATGTTTTCAGGGCCACATAATAAATAATGGTAAAAAGGAATTCCGCTGATAATTATTGAATTAAAGTAAGTGTGGAAACATCAGTGTGAGGTCTGAAAACACCATTTGGAATGGTTTGACAGTGGTATAGATTACCCATCACAAACAACCTGTCTTGCTGAACAGAAGTGTGCTGTGAAGCGATATACTATATATGGAAGTGTATAAAACAAACGAACCAGAAACTAACAAAAAAACCTCAACTCAGAGGAAAAAACCTTATAAGGGGGGGCTCAGCCTCCTAAAGGTAGCACAGATGAAAAGAAATAAGAATGCTTGTCCTTCAAACCAAATGTCTTGAGGCTTTATTTTATTGGAAAATTAAAAAATACTTGTTTGAATGCAGTTTGTTAATCCCTGGGTTCTTTTTATTTTGTACTTTTAATTTTGTTTGGTTTTTGAAAATGCTGTGTGCATTCCTTCTGTATATTTTACAGCTCTTAAAATATATTAAAAATATGCTGCTGTTTAGAATCATATTGAAAGGTGACAGAATATTTAAACACTTTTAAATTTAAAAAATAGTTTTTCCAGAACTTAAGTTGTTCACTAATTTCTGAAAATTTCAGATGGAATTTACTTGTTCAATAGTTACCATTTTACTTTTCTTGCTTCAAAACGTGATCTACAAGTTGTTTAAAAAATAGATTGAAAAGTCATCTAGTTTAATTACAAAGTAAATTAATCAGATGCATCTATATTTCCAAAACCTTGTAGACCCATACAAGGCAGTGACAACAGATCTACTTGGGCTTTTTATTCTAGTTCATTCCAGGGCAGAGTGGCTATTAGAAGCAAAAATTCCTTTTAGGCAAGGGGCTTATGGACCTATTTTAGAACAGACTTCAAAACTCAGAGAGGTGTAATAAATAAGTTATGAGGCTGTGATGAGCTCTCAGCCAATGCAGATACTTTTCAAGCTGGACCTGAATTTATTTAATACTCTGGGTATGTCCATTTGACATCTGTTCTTAAGTTATTGTATGTTTCTGTATTGCAAAATTCTAACCAAAGCTTTTTTGTTTCTTTAGAACAAAGTTACTATATATGCTAGAAATGTTGGAAATATTTTTTTAGTAATTTCTAAAACAAATGTTGTTACCAATGAATACTTCTTTAAATAGATCATCTGTCCTGGATCTTTGTTTGTTGCAGTAAAGTGGTACAGTACTCATGGATGACAAAAGTAGCTGAACCCAAAACTTACAGTTGGATTTATATTTTAAAAACGAATGTGTGAATGAAAAAAAAAAAAAAAAAAAACAAAAAAAAACCAAAAGCCAAACCACAAAAAAAAACTCCAAAGAGGAGTTGGTATGTGTATATAAGTGTGAATTCCCTCATCAAGGATAGTTTTGAAAACACTTTTGTACTCCCAAATCAGAAAACTGAATCAGACCCGTCAGGTTGCTTGCTGCCCATGGCAGTAATGTCTAGTTTGAATCAGTTCAGCTACAGAGTTTAGCAAGCCTGTGTGGAAGAGCTGAATCTCCTCAGTGGTGTGCAGTAGGCATAACTGTAAAATCCAGCCTTCTTTAAAAGCACGCTGATGCTTTTTCTAGTGGGCCCTTTTCTTCTGTGAGCTACATGTGCTCAGATATACAGCTTGGTTTGAACAGCTGCTCCTGAAGATTGAAGTCTCTTTTGTTTCCCCCTCATGGCTTTAACTGCAGTTGTAGTTCCTTTTTCAGTTTCTGATTGAAGACTTCTACTAGGAGTTGCCATGAAGAGGAAAACAGTTTGTGACCTGGAGGTTGGTACAATGTATTGATCTGCCATGAGCGTTGCTCAGTGTGCTGGCTCCTGCTTCACAGGGATGCGGTGCTTCCCCAGCAATTCAGCCTCCAGCTCGGCTTATGCTTTACAACTTGCACACCTGCAGGTTCTGAAGTCACTGCTTGACAAGATGGTCTTTAGGTGAGGCTGAGCTCTGGAAACACTGTCTACATTAGTATGGAGCTAGGAAAGCTGCTTATTATTCATAATGTTTCTTTTAGCATAAATGCAATTTCCTGTAAGTTTCCTCCGTGAAAGGGTGCACAAATTTAGGTCTGTGAGGGTTTGGTTCTAGCACATTATATTTTAGGTGAGAAAAGAAATACTCCACTATTCAGTCATCTGGGGAAAGAAGAGAATTGGAGTTTGATTCAATGAGTGCTGTTGTACTTATGCAGATGTCTGCTATTCACTAGATTCTGCTATAATTTTTTTAGAAAATATTCTTTTCTAATTTATAAATCAGTAATGTTTTAAAACCTATATTTACATGGCACTCTTTTCTTTGCATGTAGCAGAAACATTACTAATGTATGAAGACCAGTGCAAAAACTTAATTTGCCTCTGTAGCCAGACACTATTTTTCTCTGTAGGTGGAAGATGCAAGCACTTGATTTAAAGAAACAGCAGTGATGTGCATGCAGCAGTCAACACAAAAATCCCTTCTAACTGCGCAAGACAGACACTGCTATTTATATGATGCAGAAAGGTTTTACTTCTCTTTTTTTTGAAAATAAATGTAGTTGCTATAGAGATATCTGAAACTCATCACTGTCTCTAGCTGCATTCTGTGACCTATTATTCCTGAGGAACAGTCCCCAAAGCATCATAGCAATTGGTTACAATTTTCCTCTTCCTAAAAATTGCCCATTCCCTCTGCATGAATTGCTCAAATAAAGGGGTTGTCTGCAGATGATCTGGGCATACTTGTAGGAAGTTATTTTGCCACTGGCAAAACTGTTGCTGTATGAAGAGAAACCATATATCTGAGAAGATATTTTCTGCCTTTGTTCTGATTCTTTGGCAGCCAGGAGACTCTATCCACTGATACAACTTCTGATCTCTAAGTGTTCAACTTGTCAGTGCCCTGCTCTGCAGTGCCAGGGGGAAAGGCACAGTGCTTATTCCAAGTGTGAGGAGGGATCCAGTTCCCACGTATGGTATTCTCATTTATTGTTGTAAAAGCATATTAGGATACACAAAATAACCCTTAATTAAGAAAATGCTGGCAAATGTGTTGCTGGTCATAAAATGAAAAAAACAAGTACGTTAAGCTGGTCAGGGATAAAAGAGCTTACAGAAGTTGATCTCATACACTACATATACATGTGTTTATAAAAGTTTGATTAGTGGCACGTTAAAACTACTGTACAACAGAAAATACTGGGTATTGAGGAGAATAATGGGAGGTATCTGGGAGGAAAATTGTCTGATATACAATTGCCGAAATTAATTCATTTTTCAAGTTCTTGTAGCTTGAGAAAATTTTATGGTGCTGACTCTCAAACGAGTTTGCATTGCACCTCTGTGATTCTTACAGGACAATTTACAGCAGGACATAACGCGCTGGGCATGGATCCACCTCCACTTCACAGAGAGAAATGAAGCCCCATTAATCTGCTTCTCCTTAAGCTCTGGGTCCTTTTTATACCAGTTCATAATGAGGACTCTTTTCTATAAAGGCTTCCAATATAGTAGAATGGCACATTTCATATCACTAACCCACCTGAATGGACACTGTGTGATACCTCTTTGTGGTTTGTTTGCACAGAAGAACACCATTTTTACAAATAAAGCAACCAGGACAAGTGAAATTTGTTATGCAGTTATAAAAGAGATGTAAAAGGTAAATAATGTAGGCAAATGTAGGGAAGAAAACAACAAATACCACTGACAAACTTCTGACAGACCAATGTAGTTTGATATATAAATACAAATATGTAAAAATTAATTTCTATTTTGATTGTCTATCAGTTCTGTTAGCTGCCATTTAATTGCTTGTATTATGGCTCTGCTATAATATAGGTGGTCTTCAAGGAGAGTGTAATATAGTATTTTAATATTTTCAGTGTTCTATAATGCTAATATACTGAATAAAAAAGTGAACTTAGAGAACTCTATTTTAGTTATCCAATCTGCATTTTTCAGTTCTGAGTCTTTGGAATTCCATATCTAATTGTATATGCTGCCAAGCAATCCCACTAATTTTCCTCACACCTTTGTTTTCGAAGTAGGCATCTGTTTTTAAAAGTTATAAGATCACTTTGTGTTGGCAGATGTGTATGGCCGTTTCTGTGAGTTCAAGGTTAGTTGGTGGGGGAGGAATCTTCAATTTCATATCAAATATTTACTTGACTTAATGAAACTGCTCTTTCTAGCTCAGCAACCTGCTAGGTAGGTGTACTCTAGACTGAGAACAAATGGGGGCTCAATTATCAAAACCATTCCTTCAATTCAGAATGCTGGTTTGTGACATTATCCTGCATACTGTCTAAATTTCATGTGACTGCAATGAAACTACTGCAAATAAAAACAACAAACCAAAGATGTCTGTATTTTATACCTGTGCTTTATCATGTGGTTATACTTTAATTTGTTAAAAATCCTTACCCAAGAAATGTATGCTGCTCATACACAGTCTGAGCTTGGGTTTGTCACTTGCAAATAGCTGCGTTTTCTTTTACACACTCAGAATGTAATAGTGCTAATTCAAGAGCACATACAACACAAAGACCTGGAAAGTGTTAATTTGCAGACCTGGTTCAGGACATCTCCAGGTGTTCCAGGGAAGGTGAAAAGGAACAGGTGAAGCTATTGCAATGCAAAGGAGGTGGCAGCAGGAATAATTACCTCAGTTGACTGTCAGGTAGTTATGTCGGCTGAAGTACATTAAAGGGGTGGGGAGGAGAGTGGGGTATTGGGTGTATTATTTTTAAGGTATGTTTATCTGAGTGAAGAAAACACAGTCCATCATAGTTTTGTGCCTACTTTAGGAGAAAACAAGGGTGGTAGTTCATATTTGTTGAAGGTTTTTTTAGGTGTATGATGGTGCCTGTGATTTAAAGGAGTAGGTAGGGTTTTTAATTTTATTTCACTGTCTGCATTCTGCTGCAGATGTTTCTCCCCACTGTATATTCCTCTCGTTTTAGGCTTCACTTTGAGCTTTGTATCACCTTACCATTTCTGTAAACTAATAACTCAGATTAAGTCACTAAGAGTTGTTCTTATGTGTCCTATAAATTTGGTAAGTAAAATCATCAGCTAAATACTGATTTAGGAAACCACCTCCTGTGTCTGATTTTTGAGTTTAGTTGCCTCTCTGTTTGTAAATGTTTGCCATCAAAAATCACATAAAGCATAGGAAGGCAGATTACAGTTGGTGAGTTTTTTTGTGGAGTCCTAAGAAAATAAGCCCTGATAAGATGAAATAGAAGGTGTTGTTTTTTATTATAGAGTGAAAGGATTCATTCAGGAAAAAGTAACCTCCAAACTGAAGGGGAGCAATGTTATTTAGAACTGGAGCGTGGCTTGGCACTCTGCTGAGGGTAAGTCGCAGGGTATTGATGCAGCACGGCAGGAGCAGATTGGAGAATCTGGCTGCAATCTCCTTTCATTTACTGTCATGCTGGGTGAATAGGGTAAAACACCAATTGCTTATATGACTAAGGAATATTGAGAAAGTACTGAATGAATTTTACCTGTCTTCTTTAGCAATTTAGCTGCTGGAAATTATTGCAAGCTAGTATCATAAGATCAGTTAGAATGAAGAACTGTTGTTGGAGAACATCTGTGTTTAAATGATCAAGCAGTGCTATCATAAAGACTTTTAAATTCTTGTGCCACATATATTTATGTGTGAATAGCCATGAGTAATAATAAGATAACAGATGTTATTTATTTTTTTAAGAGTTAAGGAAGTGGCCTAGATATGGGACTTTCCAATGAAGAGGCAATATAAAAAACAGAGGGTGGTATGCTGCTGGTATATCTGAAAGGCTAGATAAGTCAGCATACTGCTTTAATGTCTGGAAGAGTTCCAGGTTTAATAAGCATTTAAGCTCCTTTCTGCTGTGGGAACAGCATAATGAATACTGACAAGCCTGTGTTGCAGGTTGGCTGACACAGCTGTCCTCAAAATTCAAGGGCTTTCATAGTTGCTCGTTCCTGAGTTCTTCACTGTTTTTGAGTAACTCCCTGGCCCCAGACTCAGTATTCATCCTGACAATGAAAGCAAGTAAAAGACTTGGAAAATTGCTTTCTTGACACTTCTGGAAGTGATCAAGTGTAGTGTCATCTTAAAAACTAAAACCTCTCCTGCATTTCAGTGTGCTGTGCATAAATGTCGATTTTTGTTATGTACTGTTCTGTACATACATATTTGGGGAGGAGAGTGATGGAAATTCAGAATGCTGCCATTGCTGAATAATTGTAGAGTAAACTTCTTTTACTGAGTATAACTTTGAACACAAGTGAAAGGAACCAAATGTGTTGCACAACACTGCTCTTTGTCCTTATACTGACAGCAAGTAGGGCTGTTTTAAAGGAGTATAAAAGAGAAATAGCCAGGGTAGCTATCAGATGACCTATGATGGGCTTTTGCTATGCCTGTATATTCTACTACGTAGTGAAGGCTCAATCTTCTCAAATGTGCATGAGCCATCAGAGAAGAATGTTATTCCACAGAGATGAATTTAGGGAGAAAAGTATCAACTACAGTGAAATAGAGAGGAAAAATGCGAATTTTTATTTTAGTTGGGAAGGGTACACCATGTAAGTCTGTGGATGCCTAGGTGTGGGTTTTGTATGTATTTAAGACAAGTTGCTCAAAATCCCCTCTTCAGCAAGAAATACTTGATTGTGTACCAAACCTGATGATCACTGTGAAGAAAATGCTCTTAGAGGCACCTGAAATAATGAATTACTTGCAGGAGCCAGTCCTAAGACCTGGCAGTATGATTCTTCCCTCATTTAAGCCTTCCATAATGTCCTGTGCATCTATGATTTTTAGAGCACAAGCTGAAACTCTCCTGAAGATGACATAATTTGGTTCAGACCAAGTTTTAGAAAGAATTTGAAGCAAAACCTGTGATGTAGTATTATGCTGGCTTTTTTACTAACTCTGTCACAGCAAGTGAATAGTAAAATGTAGCTCCTAAAAGGTGGATCTGATTTTTAAATAGCACTTTGGCAGGTGATACATCTAAGGGGCTTACAAGGCTTACATCTGTAACATTCAAAGTACACTTCTGGAACACTGGGTCACCTTAAAAACCAGTAGGTGGTAGCAAGGTTGGTTGACTGGGGACACTCAGAGCACAAGAGCTTCCTATGTAACTTGGAACTGCATTTGCTTTGGACAGAAATGATTCTTGAGTGGCTTAGTGTTTTGAGTATTAGGTATTTGGTGTTTTTTTTTTTTTTTTTTCCTTTTTTCTTTAAGCAGTTGATATGAAAGGCTGCAACAAAATCAGGCCCCTAAATGTTGAATCCACCTTTTGTGTGTAAGTTGCTAGATTTTTATTCGACCATTCATTATAAATCATGCTTGGCGTAGGCTGGAAAGGGCCTTTGGAGCTGTCTAGTTTGATCCCTGATCAACTTGCTTATTTTTACTTTGCAGCAAGAAAGAGTATGTAGCTTTTTGATCTAGTTCAAAATATTTCAGCTAAAATGTACTCAACTCTAGACAGCTTCAGTAAGTAGTGTGACTAATTCATTAACAATACCTCCATTTCACATTTGCTTTTAACTTTCACTCCTGCCAGATGACAAAAGAAATTAGAGGTGTGAGAGATGAATTTTTGGGCTTTGTGCTGGGAACTCTCTTGTCCCCAGTGTTCCAGACTATGTGTATTTGTAATTTGATCTGGACTAGCTTTTATGTTCCCTTCACTTATTAGTGATGCCCTTTCTCACATGACAGCAATAACCATGAGAGGAGAAATTCAGCTTGTGAATTGTTCTCAAATCTGAATCCTACAGAGTTAAACTCATGTCGAGTAGCCCTGTGCCTTTCCTTCAAGTGCTTTGAGGCTTGCTGATCGAAAACACTCATCAAATTGAGCTAAATTTGTGTACTACAAATTTGGTATGCTCAATTTAGCATTACTGTAAAAAATCCATTTGGGATAATAGACTTTGCCCCAGGGACTTAGAAGGGCCACAAGGAAAAAATAAAGTTTGGTCTTGGATTGCTAATTAAAAATCAGTAGCATTGGGAAATGTTTCATGCTTCAGTCTAATTTTTGACAAATATGAATCACTGAATATCCTGAGCTGGAAGTGACCCACAAGAATCATCAGAATCCCACTCCTGACCCTGCACAGGACAGTCCCAAGAGTCACACCACGTATCTGAGAGCCTTGTCCAAACACTCCTTGAACTCTGTCAGGCTTGGTGCTGTAATCACTTCTCTGGGGAGCTGTTCCAGCGCCCAACTGCCCTCTGGGTGAAGAACCTTGTCCTAATATCCAACCTAAACCTGCCCTAACACAGCTTCAGGCCATTCCCTTAGAGGAGAGATCAGTACCTGTCCTTCTGCTCGTGACAAAATTGTAACTGCAATGAGGTCTTCACTCAGTCTCCTCTTCTCCAGGCTGAACAGACCAAGTTATGTCAGGTGCTTCTCATATGGCTTCCCCTCAAGGCCCTTCACCATCTTTGTTGCCCTTGTCTTGATTCTCTCTAACAGCTTGGTATCTTTATATTGAGGCACCCAGAACTGCCCCCAGCACTCAAGGTGAGGCTGTTCCAGCTCAGAGCAGAGGAGGGCAATCTCCTCCCTTGTCCTGCTGGCAATGCTGTACCTGATGCCCTCCTGGCTGTCAGGGCTCTGCTAAATCCTATTCAACTTGTTATTGACCAGGACTCCCAGTTCTCTTTCTGCAGTGCTGCTCTCTAACCTCTTGCATCCCAGGCTGTACGTGTGTGATAGATCCTCTAGATAAGTTAATGCAGAGAGATATTCACGAAGACTAAGGAGGTCTGTTACAGTGTCTCTTCTGCAACACTAGCCTTGAAGTGCCTTTGAGTCTTGCCTTTCTCTATAGATGACCTGAGCTGAAAAATGGGAACAGTTGCAGGGCACAAGGCTGTTGGTCTCTAGAAGGGCTGTTAGCTTTGCGGATCACTGGTGTTTAGAAAAAGGACTATATTAACAATATAAAGTGCAGCTATAAGACATTGAAATACTAATGCCAGAAGAAAAAGGTAAGTCTTTGCAGTAAGGTGTACAGTCTTGAAATTGCAGTCAAAGCTGCTTTTCATCCACCATTTCTGAAGGCCTCTTAGGACCCAGATTTTTTTGATTTTGTTTGTTTTAGCAAAATTGAGTGTATCTAGGCATGTCATTGCTCTTTGTTAATATGCAGAAGGGTTAAATAAAAGGAAAAGAGAGAAGGAAGTAGACAATTAAGACAACTTTGTGTAAGGAGACAATGGAACCAGGCTACAATTTAGGGTACAGTCTAGCTGTAAGAGGAAATGATTTTTGTGCATAACTTGATGGGAGTGGGAGAAAAAGAAGTCTCAACTTCTTTCTCCACGAGAGCCCTCATAAATCTAGAGAATTTCTTATAATTGACTTTCCCAGCACAGAAATTGTGTTCATGATCTAGGAGGCCTCTCCTAGTCTTTATTAGCAGAAACTGTCTTGTAGTTATATGATCTACTTGGCTTTACCCTTACAGGAAAATAACAGAATACTGTTTATATGATCTACTTGGCTTTACCCTTACAGGAAAATAACATAATACTGTTTAAGGGAATATTTGTAAATTCTTGTCTAATAAATGATACATATCTCCATTTGTGTAAATAAGCTTGCTTCCATCCATTGTGGGGAACATGAAAATAATTTTATTATCCTCTGTGCCAGAAGAGTATTCTGAATTATAAATACATGTAGTAATTATACCGTTGATAGCTATAGCATAATTTTTCTGCTATATTAGTGATTTTAGTCACAAAATGTAACTTTTAGCTAATTGTCATGGATAAGAAAGCTGAGTAAAATACTGGGAGAAGAAAAGTATGATGACAAAAATTGGAAAGCCTTCTACCCCTGCTCAACCCGCCACCAAAGACTGTGTGTGTCTTCATCATAGGAAACAATATATTGTGTAATGCAGATGTAAATCCTGTTAATTTTTCACTGAAGTTGCACCCTCCCTCCCTGCAGGGAATATTATTAATTCTGAGTATAGTGGAGATTGGCACCAGTGTAACTATGCAGAAAATCTTCTTGTCGTCACTTTGAATGCTAGTTAAGCTGCTGCTTCTATTTTCCCTGCTACTGGAGACTGCAGTCTACTGAGCTCCTACTGAGCACACAGGAACACAGTCTGGAGTTTGTGTACATTTCAGAATAGAAAACTGAAGATTGTTGTTGGAAAGTGGAGTAAAAATTGTTGTGACTCCAGGCATTGTTTTCTGGACTGGATCTTTGAGGTTGGATTCTGTATGTGAAATGCTGCAAAATAATTTATTGATGATTTCAGATGCTTTTGTGAAGAAAGGTTTTGCAGCAAGCTGAAGCAGGAAAGTGCTTCTATGCCCTTACGAATGTGGAAAAATATTTAAAAGAGGTATATGTTAATTTTAGTGTAATACAGAGCATGAAGAAAAATCTTAAAAACATCACTTTCTAAACAAAGAATGCTTTCTAATGCATCTAAAGCACTTTAATCAAAGCAATATTACTTTTATTAAATAGTCTCAGGTTTATGAAGTCTGTTCTGAACTAAAATCTGACCTACACATATATTCCTGGAAACTTGCAAGTTGTGCACTTCTGCCCAGCTCATATTGCATTCAGCCCAATGTAAAGCTAAGCATCCTGGTGACTGAATATTGATTTTTCTGGGAGAGCTGCATTCCCTACACTTCAATTTGGATTCTATGAAAATTGAACTCCTGTTTGGATGCGAGTGCTCTCAGAAGAAAACCCATTTTTTTTATAAAGAAGAGTAAGTCTTATAGAGAGCTATTAAAACACAAATAGAGTATGTATTTTTGGAGAGAATTTTATATATTGGTGTGTTTCAGGGTTTTTGATATAACCAGGTCCCAAACACTGGTTGCTGCTGTCTATGTTCTGTCCAACTCCTGCCTCTCTGGTGTGCAGGACACAATGGCAGCAGTGGGTCTTCAAGTAATGCTGTCTTGCTGCCCAGAATGTGTCAGCACTGACCGAAAGTAACATTGGTTAGAAATTTTGAGTCTTGAATTGAAGATAAAGGCTTGGCTCTTTCACAGAATGTTCATCTTCACTGATGCCAAGGCTGCTATTGATTTTAAAATCAACTTAAGGCTCCACATATATTTTTCTATGTTTTTTAAATGTGCTAGATAGCCAGCATATAAAAGCTAATGAGGAAAGTATTGCAATAAAGCAAAATGATCTTTTAGATGTGCAGTGCTTGTAAAGAATACAATTTAAATTTTTGTGATGGCATCTTTTTTTTGCCTCCCCTGTGTTTTCAGGGAGCAGTCTCCTTTTCTAGTGAAGAAAAGTCAAAAAGCCTTATTTATACTACATGCATGCATATTTTTTTGGCATCTTGCTTTTAAACAAAGACTTCAATATGTTTTCTGTAAATTACTCTTTGAAAGGCAAGTTCTGTAATACTTTAAATACATGAGAATAGACTTTATTCAGAGTCTCATGCTTCTGTTTCCCTTATGTTTTATAAAGGTATTTTTGGGTATTGCATGCTTTTGGATGTTGTTTTATATCAATCATTGTATCAGTTGTGTTCTTGATGATAAAAACCAAAGCACCAGGCTAGTGAAAGTTTTACTTATGTTACTCAACTCTATTGTAGATTATTTGAGGGGGAAGTATGTTGATCATAAAATTGGCCTTGTAGAGGTCACTGATGGTCATCTCCCCAGAATGACTTTCATTCAGAAATCTGGTTTAGGTCTTGAACAGGGTTACAGAGCTCACAGCTATGGGGAGGATGGCCATTAGGCCCTCAGGGTCTGGGGTGTCTGCATACCCTCACTCTCAAGAAGGGCTGGTGCAGCAGGAGGGGTGCATGCAGCAGCCTTTGCCAAGGCTGGAATTCCTGGGTGGTCAGCCCTGAAGCCTGAGGGGTGGGGTTGTGTGGAGGCTGGGATGACTGGAGAACCCAGTAAACTCCTGGGTATGTCCAATAGGTTTAGAAGGCTTGGCAGCCCCCAGGCAGCTCTCCAAAGAGCAACTCCCCAGGCAGATGGTGCCTGACTGGTCTGGCTCTTCTTTCTTAGGTGCAGGGCCTTGCATTTGCCCCGACTCCCCAAGCTTGTCTGGGGTCTTCTAGGTGTCAGCTCTGCCCAAAACCTTGTTTACTGCCTTTTGGAGAAGAAGTGCAGTATGACCCTTGGTTAGGGTAGAGCTGAATTGGTGAAAATCTAATTGTGAATTAAATTTATTCCAGTGTGCATTCATTTTTTGTTTTCACAAGCTTTGACTTCAAATACATTTTTGTGTTTTGGCAGAGCCATTGTGAAAGGAATTTGGGATTTTGTTTGTGCTGTTTTGGTGTTATTTTTGAGAAGCGGAGCACTGTTACCTAAGTGACAGCAGTGAGAAACTGGGTGCTGCTGCTTAACTAGTGCAGGCTGTTACTGGTGTAGGGGACAGTTCTTGTGGGCGATATGCCAGTAGGTGGAAAAGCAATAGCTGCCCTACAGCATGGGCAGCCTGGAGTCCTATGCAAATGTTACTTGGATGTTCAGTGGTATTTGATATGCATCTCTTGGGGTGAATGTTTTTAAGATGAAGTAAACAAGAAAAGGTCTGCTGGACTCCAGCCTTAGTGGTATATTAGCAGGAAATACTAATGAGCCTTGCAATTCTGTTTACAATATAATGTTTGCTTTTTCTAACGGGTTCTACCCTACCTACCTCTGCCAATAGGATAATGTAGCTCTTTGCAATGATAGCAATAACATTATTTTATGAGAAATAGATCTGTGGAGCTGGCATATTTTATAGAACTGTTTTTATTGATAATGTTAGTATTCAAAATCCTCATATGGGTCAATCATTAAAGCTCATTTAGAAACCATCGGAGGGTTGCTTATAGCTCAAATAAAGTGCAAGGAATTTAAATCTTAATTATGTGCAGAGAGATATATGAAATAGAATTTGTAGTCACAATGCATTTCTTGATTGTGAATCCATAATATATTATTGTTTCTTCAGGGAGTTGAAGACATGCCATTAATGTAAAAGGTGAAAGTGTTCATTAAATCAGTGGTGCAGCACTAGGCTCTTAATTTGATAAAATGAGACTTAGAATTGGGTAACTGCTGCACTTCTGGCTTTTTTTAAACACACTTGCTGGTTGTGGCAGTGAGTTCAGTGTTTTGACAAAGTGCAAAACTTAATCCTTTAAGGCATATTCCTTGCTTTCAGTGATATATGAGAGTGATAAATAGCACTCCATAATTAATCCATAGGTAAAGTGTAGATTTTACAGTAGTTGATGATTAAGATTTTCTTGGATCTTCTTAGTGTTCAAGGCTAGATATTAAAAAGATAGTTACTAAAGTTTGATAATATTCTTCTTGTTTTATAATATAATGATTGCATTTCTAAAATCTCTGGTTTGATTCTATCTATTCTATATAGTTGGTATGTATGAGCCATACTGTTTTTGACATTCTTATTTAGGCTTAACTGAAATATTTAACAGCCCTCTTAGAAGGTGGAAGGTATATTTGGCAGGATACATGAAGCAGTGTGCAAGTTTGTTTCTACTCAGCTGGTTAGTTAGAAGTCCTGAATAATTGAAATATTTGAAATTTTTAGTTGTTGTTTTTCAAAACATACAAAACATATGTAGCTGAAATTTTTTATTTCAGTGTTAATTATTTATTTGAAAGAGCTTAAAGCCTGCCAAAGTTCTTAATCTTGGTTGAGCGAGGGACTTTGGCTGTAAATGGTATTATACAAAATGAAAAAAAATGTTTCTCCCTGTGCTATGCTGATCCACACATATTCTTCCTCTTGCTCTGCACTAAAACACTGCTAAAGTTTGAGTATGTGGAAGGTTATTTGTATTTGTATGCATACCAGTACAGGATCCTTACCGTATGCATGGAAAATGAGAGTATCCGCATGGAGACCCGGAGTTCAAGTTCTGCTCATGTCATTGATCTCACTCTGGAATGATAGTAAACATTGGCTTGCTAGCAAGCAGAGTGAGTGCATGGGTTCAGAGCTTTGGAAAGGATCTTTTAAGGAATAAATTGGTCTGGTCTTCATGCAGTGTGCACTTCAACATATCAGTGGGGTGCTGCATTTGAAACCACATCTGAAATGGGGCACTGGGATCCCACTCTGCACTCTGTGGAAAAGCTGTAAGGTTCTCTAGGGGCTGCTGACTCTGGGCACTTCTGTCTGTGACCTCGGGTTAGAAGGTGGTGCAGACCTGGCTGCTGGTTAACAGCAATGTGGTGGAGCTTCGGGCTGCAGCACATCAGAACAAAATTAACTGTGCTCATTGTACGCCAGTTGTTAATGTAGAAGCACCTGATAAGAAGAACTGTGACTGCCTCTCTGGTGCTGATAACACACTGTAAAGTAAATAAATAGAATAACTAGTTTCTTTGGCCTCAAATATTTTAATGCCATGCTTTATCATAGGGAGCTATTTTCTAATTCAGAATAACTGGTTTAGTTTATTTATCTAGATTTTGAGGAAAGTACTAGGCTATATTAAATAAATCTGTTTGCTCTGACCCAGGGAATATTGTTCTCTGTGTGGTTTGGGGGGTTATTTTAATGGAGATGAGTTGGAATTGAAATACTTACTAAAGAAAGGCAGCTATCCTAAACCTCTAATTATGTAGAAAACTTCAGGCTGAACATTGAGCACTGTAATTACCTGAAAATTACTAGCTGAGTCTGGACAAAATATTTTTCTTTGGCATTTTGCTTCATGCATCTAGCTTGAAAGAGAAATTAAACCTGCAAATGCTGGAGGTGCTGTCAAAACAAGATAACCAAAGCAGGAAACAAGATGCTTTTTAATTTCTATTGATTTTTCTCAAACTTTTTAAACTTGTCTTCTGTAAAGTAACTGCAAGATGCTATATAATTTACTACTGTTCTTAATTAAACTTCAAAGTACTGAGCAAGGAGGTGAGGTCAACAGATGAAGCTGAACATAAATAAAAAGTCCAGATTCTGTGAGCAGATAGCACTGAAGTACAACAATGTTTGGAAGTTTTTCAGCCTCTGTTCTAGTCTCAAGGACAATTTGAAATAGAGAGCCTTGCAATTGGCTGAGAGCTCCTTTCTAAAGAGACCTGTGAGACACAACTGTGATGTGTGTCTTTTTTTCTCTCATCTCTAGATACAAACATACGAGGTTATTGGTAACGTAGTCATGGACTATTTATGTCAAGGAAGTATGAACCCAAAAAATGCTAAGTTAATGACCCTAAGCAAGTTGTAAATTTAAACTGGCCTGGTACCAGACAACAGCTGACTGTGAATGGAGCCATCAGTGAGCTTGAGTGTTTTCTGGTCAACTGGAGTTTAGACATTTCTTCTAATTTTGATTCATAATGGGCACTAGTGGACTCCCAACAGCTCTTCAGATGTGATTGATGAATATGGGTCTGTGCTCGGACAACATGCGAGGTTTTTCAAAGTGGGAACATGTACCACTTTGGCATGTGCTTATTGACAGGTGTAGAACACTCTTCTCTGTGAGGCTGGTGTGCATGGCATCTAGGAAGAGCACAGAAGAAAGGAACTGTGAATCTGGTTTCCCCAAGGGCACGCCAATCATCTGACCTTAAAACTTGTTCACCATTAGAGAAATCAGTGTAATGATGGTGTTGCTTGCAGAGATCTTACATTAATCTTTCAATAAATGTCTAGGTACAAAAACTGTAGTCTGGTCTTTTTTCAAAGCTGAAAGGGTAGTGCCTGAATGTGATTCTGTGGTTCTATGCCATGATTCTCTATAGCTGAGGATAAAACTGAAAAGCAGTGCAGGTTTTCCTGGAGTATAACTTATCTAATGGGATTTTATGTCTTGACTCTTATGTACTGTTCTTCAGATGTTAGCTTTTAGAGTTTTAGAAAATACCTGTGGAATCACATCAGACTTCTCTCAGTGCTGCTCCATCAATTTCCATTCATATATTTTAGGTTGTCAGCTGTTCCTGATGGATCTGTGCCTGGGAGATGTGGTTCATAGTCAACCCTCCTCTGCTTAGAGATGGTTTTAGATGGACAACTGAATGCTTTGGTTAAAGTGCAGGAAATAGAAACTCTTTCTACAGCATAATGCTTAGCAACTAATGTTTTGTGACACAATACTTGTTTTTTTGGAGGCTTGAATAACACTCAATTAGCAGGTGAGGAAGAGGAACATAAATGCTTGTTTTGATGGTTTTGTAGTAATTTACTGTTTCTTAAAAGTGTTTAGTACAAATGATAGTGTGATGAAATGTCAGTAGTATCAGTGAGTTGAACAGAAAGGCAATGTGTCTGCTGCCTTTGTTAATAACATTTTCTTTCAGTCATGGGGCCAAGATTTGGACTGAACAAAGTGAGAACTTTTTTATCAATCATTTTAGAAGGCATAGAAAAGACAGAGTAAAAAGTTGTCAAGGACTATTGTGTGTGTAGCAACCTAAAGAAATCTGCATGATCATGAAACATTGTCAGGACTTCCCAGGTAGCTTTTTGGTTTATTGTTCATTAATCTCTGCAACAAAAGCGAGATCACTATATTTATTAAAAAAAAAATCTTCCTGTCACTTGCTTTAGCTGTTATGTGGTCCCTGAGAAAACCCAGAAGCGTGAAGGATGTTCGTTCTTCCTGAACTATTCAAGAGCAAATGAGTAGGTTGTGACTTTCAAGCCTGAGCAGCCTTTGTCTGAGAGACCCAGCAATAGTGTTTTCTGGCCAAGAAGGGTAGAACATGTGCAATCTAAAGTCTAAATAAAAAAACAAATCAGTGTTTCAGCTTGAGTGAGTAAGTCCTCTGAGTTCTTCTAGGAAAGAGAAATTATGCTTTTGTAAAATGATTTAAACATACCTTTTGTCCTCTACTAGAGTAAAGAGTAGGAAACTCTTATAATATAAGTCAGTTGATTCAAGTAATGAAGAATGGAAATTCTGCTTCCTAAATGCTTATTCTGCTTAAGTTTATGAACATGTTGCAGCATAGATTAATTGCAGGCTTCAGAACTATTCTGTTACTTACAGATACTTACAAACGATCTTGATAAAGCTCCTTTTCCCATGAGTCGCCTATCAATGAACTCTGATGTCACTTCAAAAGATAATTTTAAGGGGAGATTTGTAATTGATAGCTTCCATGATTGTAACAGTGTTTCAGGGTTGTTTTCATTCTAGAGTGTTGACAGCTTTTCAAAATTTAAACAAATCCTGCCGGTAGAAAATATGTACATGTAGGAACTGGATAGATGAATTTAAGGGAAAAATGAGTAACTCCTTCGGTTTTCTTAATTTTAAGGAAAAAAGTTGCAGTTATTGAACTTTTTTTTTTATTAATTCAATCTCTCTCACTAGAAATGCAAAATTTTAAAGATGGTATGTAAGATTTGTAAATACCTTCTACAAATTGTAAGTAGTATGAAAACATTTTATAAACCAAGTTAAAATAATTTTGCTTATAGAAAAATTTAATAGTTTTTTCAAAGCTTTTGAAAAACACTTGTTACCAAAACATTAAGAAAAATGTAGTTTAGAGGTTTGAACAAGAAAAGTCATGAAGGAAGAATGTAATTTTGAAGTGGAAAACTCCTTGTCATTGTAGATGAAACTGGGATTTGCTAGACCTGGCATCCTGTCTCCAGCATGCTGGGCATTGTTGGACTACCATAATTTACTGAATTTACACATTAGCATATGAGTATTTGAAAGGACTGTGCATAAATTTTATAGGGATATATATATATATATCTTGTATATATAGGATGTATATATCCTGTACATCTATACAGGATATTACTTTGGGAAAAGAACTTTTGTTATCTTTATAATGACTTGATTTTTTTCTCAGGTGTAGTTATAAACAATGTTATTCTCTTCTCTACATAAACCAGATGTAAAATGTAAACTTCTAGTTTAATGTAAAGGATTCAATTACATGTTTTAGTCTTCCTGATATGTACCACTAGAATGCTTCAAAGGACATATGAAGTTATTTTTATGATCTTATTTATCTAGCACATGGTAAATGTTAGCTCTAGGATGCAAGCTCGGATTTCAAAAATATGCAAAAAAGTTATTGAAAGAAGCCTGTCTCTTTCTGTAAGGAAAATCACAACTTTCCTTTAACTTCTGAACATGATTTTAAAGCTCAGCGACAGAAAGAAACATATTTGAAGTGAAATATCCTATTGTGGTTTCATCTCACCCTTTGAAGATAGTGGTAGGAGGAAGTAAGCATAACTTCATTGGCAGACAATGACAAACTACTTTTTAACCTGTTTAATTTTTTGCATCTGAGATTAGTTTTCTACTGGAAGGCTTCATATTCTTTTTTCTGTAAGTCTTCCAGCTTATATTTTCAAGCAAGCTCTCCTGTCAAATTTAGTTTTTGAGGAATCTCAAATACCACACATCTCCCTGCCTTATGCTATTTCTAGCTTTAGTAAGGGAGGAGAAAAAAAGAAAGAAAAACAAGAAAATAAGATATTGAGGAGATATATCTTCATGCTACTTTTTTCATTAGATAGGAAAGTAAAACCCAGAGATCCAGCTATGCTGATACTTTGCCTCTGACAAAGGCCACTATCATATGCAAAGCCAAAGCAGCATCTAATTTTTCCTGCTTTATTGTCCCTGCTTTCAATATAATCATAAGATGGAGACATCATATCCAGCTACAGCTGTTATTTATTACTGTGCTTTCAACTGAGTAGGGCAATTGCCTATGACAACAAAAGATTCTCTCACAAAACTGGTTTGTCCCACTCTGATCCCCTGCTTATTAGCCATGGCAAAATAGCTTGAGCTTTCTTTCTACAGTTGCCATTTTTAACAACCTGCTGATCCACACTCTTTGTACCAAATTAACTGCTGATCATCTCCTTTGCCACTCCTTGCCTTGCCATCTTCCAGGTAACTCCTATCCAATCTAAAAATGTCCCTGGATTAAGCATCTTGTATCAATTGCTGGATACAACCAGCCAGAGTCCATACTGTTCTTTGTGCTCTTGTCTTTCTAGGGAATAAGTTTACAGGGTAGAGAAGATTGTCTCACATTTTTTCTCTAAGGTGAAAATGCATAGTGAAAATGTGCCTTTTGGTGCTGCAACAGTAATAGGAAAAGCTTTGCAGAAGATACACAAAAATACCTTCAGGATATAATTCAGTCTCAACTGACCCAAAATAAAAAAGAGCTAGCATAGTACAGCTAGTGTGGAAGTAGGTTGGAGCAAATTTGACAAATGAAACCTAAATTATAAATTTGTCCCATAATAGGGGAGGGAAAAAAAAAACAACCCAAACTCCAACCCCCTTTAATCTACACCTCCTGCCCTCCTTTAGCCCCCTTACCCCTGCCAATTTCTTAACTCATGTAAGAGAACACAATGTCTTATTAAATAAATGATACAATGGGTATTGGAGATTCTATTCCCAGCATTTTAGACTGGGCAGTAGTCAATGGAGAAGCAGTGAAGTAGGCAGTGTGAATTCATAGTCATAGAGTAGCTCAGGTTAGAAGGGACCTTAAAGGTCATCTAGTTCACACTCCCCTGTCCCATGGTGTAGGATGCTAATTTCACTAGGACCTTTCACTATACCAGGCTGCTCAGAGCTCCATCCAACTTGGTCTTCAACACTTCCAGGGATCAGGCATGTGCTCTGGGCAACCTGTTTCAGTGCCTCACCACCCTCACAGTAAATAATTTCTTCTTAATAGCTAATCTAAACCTACCCTCTTTCAGTTTGAAGCCATTGCCCCTTGTGAAAAGTCTATGCCTTTGTGAAAAGTCCCACCCCACCAAGCCTTCTTGTAGGTGCCCTTTAGGTATTGGATGGCTGCAGTTAGGTCACCATGAAGCCTTCTCTTCTCCAGGCTGAACAATCGCAGTACTCTCAGCCTTTCCTCATAGAAGAGGTGCTCTATCTCTCTAATCAAATTGGTGGCCTCCTCTGGACTCACTACAACAGGTTGATGTACTTCCTGTGTTGGGGAGACCAGAATTGGCTGCAACACTCCAGGTGGAGTCACATGAGAGCATGGGGGAGCTTCCATCTAGCCAAAGCAAAGGATGGGCATTGGCATTTCCATAATTGCCTCAGTTTGGGGTGTGGGAACTTGTGCTTTCTTGTTCCTATTTGGTTTTCTCTTTGATCAGTTTTGACACTAAAAGCAATAGTGTGAGCATCTTTGTTCAGAAAAATGACCTCTAGGCTTTGTGCTTTACTGGTTTAGTCTTTCTACTTCTCTGAATTTGGCATGTGCATAGAAGATGTTTGGTTCAGTTAAGTTCCTTTAGGAAGAGGTGTGTGTTTCCAGCAGATCCTTGGTGACTGAGCAGTCATTTTTATTCCTCTCCTCCCCACCCTGAAGTTATGTACAAACACATCAGCTAGTATTTATCACTTTGTAAACATGATATTAAAATGGAAATAAGAGGGAAAAGCAATTGGGATGGTAATGGCTTCCAGTGGTTGTTGCCTGTGTTTTAAAAAGCAGCTAATGAGAAGCTAAGGAACAAACTGTGGTAAGACATCAAAAGAGCACCAAGTAAAGCTGATAATGGACAACCTTAGAAGCAAATTATGGAAAGTAAAAAAAGTGTGGAAATGGAACAGGAGAATTGGTCAATTTTTGATGTAAAAGGTATTGACATAGCAGATCTTTGAATGTTTATCTTCCTTCTTGGGATATGCGCAGTATGAGTCACTGAATTGCTTCCTACCTAGTGTGATAAGATTAAAACACTGGGGAAATTTAGAAAGGAAATTACAGACATTATACAGAGAATGACCTTTATCAAGGATGCTTTTATTCATTGCATGAGATGTAGCTCCTTACCAGTAGGGAAAAATTAGCATCCTACCCAGAGAAATAGGAACTAAGTGTGGAAAAGATTTTGATGAGTTTTGGAGCTGACTCTTCTTGTCTGATATGGTAAAGAACCTATGTATACTTCATTTCTTATTATATCAAAGAAAGATCACATAGGTTGGAAATCACTGTTGCCTTGCAAGATATGGAAAAATAAACTCCCAAATCATTCAGCTGCTGTGCAAAGCAACTGCCAAAATGCTTCAAAAAATGGATTGATTTTTAATTTTTTTAACAGGGTAGTTTTATTTTTGTATTGAATTAATGCCTTAAACTGTTTCATTTGCAATCCTGTAATCCTGGATTACAGAGAACACCACCATAATAATATGTCTAGATGTGCTTTTTTTTTTTTTCCTTCTGGTTTGAGAACCTATTATTATTGTAACTTGCCAGAAGAAGCCTAAAGCAGAAAAAATATTTGGCAGTCATGGTTATTTATGGACAGCCCTGATGTACAACAGTATGAGTGGACTGTGTAACTTTTTCTTTTTGTTCCCATCAGCACAAATCCAACTATTCTTCTGGTCTGATCAAATGCTCTTTGTTCAGGTAATTATTTAACATAAAAAGGTTGGAAGCTCTTGATGTCAGTTTATTTCATAAAAATACAGCTTGTTCCCAGTCTGCCTTCCTCTACAACTGGCATTTTATCACCTATTACCTGTGCAAATTACCTGTTATAAAATTTGAAAAGTACTGTGAAAGAAGACTGTGGTAGATACCTGGACCTTTGCAGGCAACACTTCTGGGAGAAATGGGATATACAATCCTTGAGCAGGGTATTATGCTATAGCTGACTTCTGACTGGTTGGTTTTAATTGGCTGGGTTATCTGAGCACTTTCTGGTTACTAAATACGCATTTTACAGTCTCCTTAGTAGCATTGCCCATCTTTTTTACCCTTTTCACAAATGGAGGAGGGAATTCACCCCAGGGAAGAGAAGATGCTGGTGGAGAGGAAGGGCATCCATGTTCAAAGTGTCTGAGACACATCCTCTCACCACCAAAAACCTTTTCCTCTTGCTGTTGAGTGACTCCTAATGTTTGAATGGGCAAAAAGAGAATGGAACAATATCAGAAATTTGGAGCTTGTATGGTGGAGAACCAAACTGAGATTTTTGTAGGTAGCTTTTTCAGCAGATTAGGTAAAACATAAGGATTGCACTAAAAGAAGCGATCACTGAGAAGTGTGTGGTTAGCATTGCCAATATAAAAAGAGCTGAAAGGAAATTTCTAGATATGTCAGACTGGAATTTTTAAAGTGCACATAAAAGAAAACTGGTATTCCAGTAGAAGCTAAAATAATTGCCTCTGTATTTCATTTCTGTCATTCTTCAAAGCTGCAAAGTGGTAAGAAATTACAGTATTAATGTTCCCACTAAAGCTGAATGAAAGCTGACTCCGTTTCTAAGGAGACACATCCACTATAGTAATGTTGCTGTAAAGTAAGCACTTGGAATTACACTTGTAGAATTTATAATCCAAATTCAAGCAGCCCCAATCCTTTCAGTGTTTTCTTTCTATGTTCATATTTTAGTATCTCTGATGCTGATATTATTTTTATTTTATGGGCTTAAGGGAATGCCTGCTCTAGTTGGAAAGTTTTCAGAGAATAAAGTTTTATTTTTAGATAAAGTGAATCTGACCCAGATAAAATCTGGACTTTAACTTGGCAATTACACAGTTTCAAGCAATGAATAGCACATCTGAGGAGAGTGATGAGTTGAGCTACGGTGGTTACCTGCTACGACCTCAAGCCGTCGAAAAGCACTGGCTAGTGCTGCCTTTGTAAGGCCGTAGCCGCCACGTGAGCAGGAGCTCTAGGGTTATGGTGTTTGCCTCCCTGATAGTGCGAAATGCCTCAATGTGGGTAATGCAGCTTTGGTAGCTTCACGCTGAGAGGAAGCGAAGGGACGAGAGAAGGACGCTTTGTTTGCTGGTCCGAAGAACTTTTTATTCCCCCATGCGTGAAGGGATGCTAGTGGACTGCATGCAGTGACAAATGTCGACTGAACAAAGAACTTGTAACAGATTAAATAGGGGGTGGACGGACAGGGGTGGAAACCTGCCTTGTCTTATGAGGACAGACGACAGGGGAGTGACATAGATCACAACAACCAATGGCAACATAACAGAGGTGGGTACAGTGTTCTGGGACAAATAGCAATGCTAAGGTGGGGTGATTGATGCAGAACTTTCATGAAGAAGTAGGGAGTGCCTACAAGACTGACACCCCAACAAGAAGTGACAACCCCTGACAAAACCTTGTAAGGAGAAAACTGTGTAAGGTGAGAAGATTGACATGTCTGAGTGACAAGAGCTCCTGTGGTAAACAACTTGGAGCAAACCACTGTGAGGGAAAATAGGGGTACAGAGAACCAACCTAACTAACATTAATAAAATCCCTGACTAAACCAACCCAACCTACAACACTGAGCTTTTTATTTTGATAGTTATTTGATATGCAAGGATGTATCATTATGCACAGTGTATCTTTCTTGTATTGGCATATTAGTTTGTGGAAAACTGCAATATAGAGAAAGCATAAATAGGCAAAATATTAGTGTTTTTTGCTTAACAAGAGCATAACTAATTGCATGTTGGTTTAAGTAACTCAGCAAGATTTTTTTTAGTGGAGGAAAAGGAAGTGGAGACTTGTGCCCTTTATGGGAGGGAGTGTGGTATTTTAGCCATTCTGGACAGCATTTAGTACTAAGCCTTACTGCACCTGGGAGGCACATCTGTTATGTGGTTCCATTGCACTTTTGCCAGTAATTCTGCTTTTCCACAAACTATCTAAAAGTAATGAGGCAAAAAAAAAAGTCTAATTCTCAGCCTTGTAGTTGAATTATTTCTAAACTTGACACATTAATGGAACTCTTGGGACGTGACACGTGATGTTTACTGGGAGAAAGTGGTGGTGTTCTTCTCCACATAATTTGTTCGCTCATGTTTGAGTGTCAGTGTAGAGGTGAGTGGTTATGAGTTACAATGAGCAAAGTGCACAAATGGTTCCGTGGAATGTTGCTAGCTGATGTATTCTATGGCACTGAGGTCTTCTACCAGAGAAAACTCTAGACTTAAATATTATTGGTTTACTTAAAATTTCTGTTTCTAAAGGGATGCCAATAGAGTTAATAATGTTTCTTCCTGCTGAAATATTATTTAGAAGAAACAGTGACTTGTTCACTAATTTCCTTGGTTTAAAATTTGGATTTTCAGGAATTAATGAAATTAAATTTTTTGTTCTTACAATTATTTGTAAGTATATTTTTTAAGGGTACAACACTTGGTATCAACACTCCAATTTCTTGGCTATTAGGCCTTCTATGCGGTGAGATACATTTCTTTTAGTTAATTAATATGCTTCAAGTAATGCTTTATGCTGTGTACTCATAGAAGAAATTTATATTTTTTAATATTAAGAAATTGAGCAATAAAATTTTTTTCCCATTTCCATAAAGAACTAGTTTAATCTTCACAAGATAGTAAAATTACTGCATGCAATGGGCATTCATTTGTTTAGAACAAAATGGCAGCCAAATCAAACCTGTTTTGAGTCTGTAAGACAAGAAATCATGATCTCATTTTGAAAAGGAGACAATTAAACTTAGAAATTAATCTAGCAAGGTTAAAAAAGCTTTCATGAGATCTGATGAAGCTGGTCAGCACCTGTCTCAGTGTTAGCAGTGTAATAGAGTGATAGGACCTTTTCTTCCAGACATGTTACATTCCTGGTGTAGTATCCTGCTATGCTGAAAAATCTGTCTTATCTCCAATGCAGACACTCAGATTTAGAACAGCATGAATGCCTTTGTTTTTAGCCCCTATAAATTAGAAGAAATTCTTACAGTTGTTGGTAGGGATCTTGAAGCAATTTTGTAGCTGCAGTCCAATCAGATAATGCTACTCTCTAAGGGGTACAATGAACACAGAGAAGAAAATATTAATATCACAGCTCACCCCAGAGGTGACTGCATTTCAATTTGATAAATGGCTTTTTATCAACATCATCTTATCTGTCAAGCTTTGAGTGTATTTTGAAGACTTTGGGAAGAATAAATCTCTATGAACATTGCTCATTGCCATTCACAGCAGTATGCCAAATGACGTATGCTCTATTAGACATAGCCCAAAAAAACCTAATTATTGTGTTGTGGGGGGAAAGAAAAATTTTTTTCTTAATTGTTTTGTCTTCATGTACTTGTTTTATTGTGGTGATTCCAGAACAGCAATATGGTATTCCTGCAACAATGCCTCCTATTTACCAGCCTTAGGTGCCTGCATCAGCCTCCACTGTCATCAGAGCAGATTAGTGAACTTGCATTACCTTAAAATGACTGTAATAGCTCAATCAGCCTCAGAGTTTTGTTGCGAAAATTTGATAAACATTCATATTGAACATTAAATGACTGTTTTGTTTTACTGTCACACAATTTTGAGTTAACTTCAGTGTTAATACATAGAATGCTTCAAATACAACCAGGGCTGTGCAAGTTTTCAAGTCCTTAGCAATTATTTGAAAATTATGCCCAAGAAATCTTTAGCCTTGAAAACTGGTAAACTGACATTTGAATGTAGCATAATGCTTTCCTCTAAACTGATTGGGTTTTTTTTTTTTTTTGTCTTCATGCATGTACACACACAAATATGTAAATCTAAACTTTTTTCCTTTTTTTTTTTTTTTTTTTTTGTCTGTTGCTATGATTTGGCAATTATACTGACCAAAAGGGATTTGTTTCAGGAGGTATAATGCTTAGCAATATACTTTCACCCTTCCAGTGAAGTATGCTGCATGAGTGTCAATAAGAAAGAAGATGCTTTGGCACTTGCTTGACTGAAAGTGTTGGTTGATCTAAGTTAATTTAAAAATGAGGCTTTAAACTACATAAGTAAAACATATTCAGCATTTCAAGGCCAGATGTCTTCTGCAGTTTTTCCAAAATGTACATCCTCTAATATAACTAATTTTTGAAATTTTGCCTAAAATCTAGGCAGAAGCTTAAACCTGTGCTACGTAATAGTGATCCATTAAGTTTGTGATTCAGTTTTGTACTGCTCTAAATATAGTTTGGGTCAGTGTTGGTACCTCTGACTTTGCTTTAGACAGTTTGAGGAAAATGGCTGTGTCTACACTTAAGGACGCGTATAGTTGACACAGTAAAGCCTCATTCTCTGGTAAACCTGGAAAGGGAGGATTGCAGGGAGGTGCACAGAAACTTGCAGCTCTTTCACATGTCTGGGTTTTCTGCTGTAGGAAATTAAAGTGCACCTTCATCTCTTATCCTGGCATGCAGTTGGCCTGTGGTCAGGGTATGTGCTCAAGCACTGGGGCTGAGATGGAACTGGTAAAACGCTGGGCTCTAAAATTTTACAAGATCAGTGAAATTGCTTGATAAGACTTAAAAATAATAGTTGTGGCTTATCTCTGAATATTTCTGTCACCCAAAAAATTAAGTGAAACCTTTGAATATCTACCAGATCCTTTACAAAACACTAGAAAAGGTAATATTCTGTTTTATTTGAACATAAGACCACAATACTTCACAAGGGACTCCAATATTAGCCATTTCCTTACCTTTCCAGGTCAAAAGAAAAAAAAAAAGTCCATATGTCATGTTCTTTCTCTTGAAACTACTTCCACTGCTTGCTTTCCTGGTGCCCTTGTCTAAGCTGTTAAATTGTTTTTTAATGAATTGATTGCAGCTCACTTAGTATAAAAGCTCATATAGAAGTTGGCAGATATGGCAGGAACTTCTACACATCTTCTGTTCCTCAAATTTCTCAGGAATTCAAGTCAGTTTCCTTGTCTTGAATAGGGTTGAAAATAAACTGTTGAAAATTATGACAATTCATTTATCATAATCTTTTCCTATTTTTTTTCTGAGCTTTACAGGGGCTTTTGTTTGATATTTGGCAATGACACAATTTTGCCATGCAACACTACCTCCTCTTAAAAAGTAACAAATAAGTTCCTTACCTATGCAGGATGGTAATGTTAGGACATAATGAAAGGTATCTGGAATTAAGGCCTTTCTCATATATAGTAACAAACTGCTTGGCAGGTAGCAGAGCTGTTGTGAATAACACAGAGGTATAAAGCCTCTTTCTGGAAGAGTTGTTTTGGTTTTTTTAGAATCTGTCTCTCTAGTGTATCATAGGCTGGTTGGGCTTTGCCTCTTTGGTCTGATGTAAGAGAGAAGGAAATGCATACCCACTTGGAATATGTCTCATTCTGATGACATTGGACTACTGTCTTTTACACTAAATTGCTAAAGCTGCTTGCTTGTGCAATTTGTTGTAACCTGGAATCTTGAATTACGTGCATCCTGGTAACCGCTTCATAGTAGATCAGTTTCTGGCAGATAAATATTTTACCTGTCTTGGAAGAAAATTTTAACCTTTTTTTTTGTCCCTGCTCTTTTTATTCTGTTAAATTTGTTGGGAACAGCTTTTTACTTCCTGATGATTTCTCGTCACAGAAGCCATAGCAAGATATTTGGATGAAAATAGCAGAACAAGTAAATAGCTTTTACTACTAGCTTATTTCAATAGCTTTTTGTAGTACTCTAAAAACTGGCCTGCCACCTCTTCCCGATTTGTAGTAAGATTGGTTCAGTATAACTGATTTGAAGAAGTTTGGAAAGTCTCTGAATTTTAAATGTTTCTGATGAATGTATACGTGATGTGTTTCAAGCTGTAATCCAACTCCCATTGAAGTCAATGGCAACGCTGCCATCAATTCCTATGGTGCAGAAGTGGACTTATAATGAGCTATTTAATGTTTCACTTATCCAAATTGTCACAGCTTGAAAGCCATAGCAAAAGACTGGTGGGGTTGTGGAATGACTGGAGGATCTGTAAATGTAATCAAAAAGACCAGATTGTGTGTGAGAAGCTGTTTCATCTCAATCTCTTTCATCTACAGAAACCTGATAGAATTTGTTTAGTACATTCTGGCACACAGAAATGCACAGTCAAGTGCAGTATTTAGAATTGCTCTTCAGAACAAAAGCAGATAGATGAATCATTTTACAGTTAAGCAGCTATAATTCAGCAGTTTTAAGTTCCTCACATTCTGTCACAAAACTCCTGATGCAAAAGTCTTGTTTGTAAACCATATCTAACTGGTTTTCTTATCTCTACAATTTTAGAAGCATATATTTGTTTCTTGGAGGAGACTGAAAATACATGCTCTAATATTTATGGAGTGTTATAAATGAATGAAGATTATATCTTATGATATCTAGTTTAATATAAAAATATTTTTCATATATCTAATCTTAATTTGTTGTTCAGAATTCGCAATAATTATATAATAACTGATCTCAAATGGTGGCTGTTATGAGGGGGTTTTTTTGTTTGTGTTTCTTTTTTGTTTTTGTTTTTCCATGAGTTTCTCTCAGCTGTTAAAATCCATTGGGATTAAAAGCAATGAAAGGTTCACTAAACCAAATGAAGAAATAAATGGATATTCTTTAAAAAATTCTGACAAAATATGAATGAATTGTAATAATATTAGGTATATTTGCTAGTCCAGTAAATTAAGTATGAAGAAAAGTGCATCATCTTCTTTTGAAAGACTTACAGACTTTAATGATGAAAGGGCTAATATGTGTACTGTGCATGTTACCACAAGCTGTCAGCAAATCATCTGCAGCAAGATGGGAAGAGGTGCAGTGTATATGATGTAGAACTGATTTCATGATTGCCTGGTGTTGTAAGCAAAAGACAGCTTTGAGTTCACAGGTAAGCTTATATAATGTTTTCTTTGAATTTTGCCATTCTAAAAAACCAGTGTGGAACCTGTGCAACAGTAATGATCAAATCACAGCATGGGCAGGTCACAGCATGCCTCTTCAACCACAGTGAACTGAATTGTGGCGAACTTAAAAGTTGGTGCTGCTAGAGAATTTTTTAAAATTTAATAATAAATGAGGTATCAATGAATGAATTATCCAGAATATTCTTCAGTATCTTCAGGCTTTGCCATATTTTCCTTTCTGTTACTGAGTCAAATGCATTGCATGTGATTGTGTTGACTTACAGCATTTGCCATATGTTTGTAATAACAGTTTTGTAAAACAATGAATGAATTATCCCTCTCCCCCTTTTTCCTTAGCTCCGAGATATTAACCTAAATTTCCTTCACACTTAGTGTCCTTCACTCAGGCATGATTTTGCACAGTTATTCTAGCAGCAGTTCTCTTCTCAGACTACCTTTCCTTTCACCATCCTGCCCGCTGTTGATTTAAAATGTTAACTGACAAAATTAGGTTTTTGAATTAGGGTTGCCTTGTGTAGAAAAAATTTCCTAGTAAAATTCTGCTATTGAAAAGTTAAAATTTAGGGGTAGTATGTATTTTAGGGGTTTTGTTTTTTAGCATTGATGATTTGGTTGCAAAATGAAAAGAGTACATGGAATGATAACTATTAAATTTGAGTCATATATTTATGCCTGTAGTAGAGGATAATAAACAAAATCTATTTGCTCATCTTACTGTGTAACGTTGGTCCTATGAGCTAAGTTCCTGTATCTAAGCAATAAAGAGGAAGAAAAAATATTTCTCCTGAATTTTTCAACTTTCCACCAGCCCTAATAAATGCTAATCGTAGTTTCTAGGAAAAAAATGTGTGAAAAATCCTGAATGTATTTTTTTTTATTATTCAGGTGTTTTTTCATATGTGAAAGAAAACCCAATGCTTCTGAAGACCATTCTGAGTAAACTATTTGGTAGGATATGGAATGATGTAGGAATAATCTAGAAAAGCAGTAACTTGAGCTTCTAACTGCCCTTGAAGCTACAGAGGGAAGTAACTGGTAAGAATTAGACTTTAAAATAAATTACCAAGAAATTGTGATATCATGGGACAGTATATATCAGAATCAGCTAACATGCTACGAGAAAGGTCATATAATGAAACTGTATTTTATCAGGTTGAAAAGTTTGAATGTTAGAGTGATTTATTTATGACACTGATAAAGGATAAGCAAGAGGAAATATGGGCCTCAAATTTATATCAGCCAGCTGAAGGAAAATTGGCATGGATTCCTTAAAGGATGGAATCTGTAAGGTTGTCCTTAAGGCAATGCTTTACAAATTTCTTGTCACTGGGTGAAAAAAATGCCAGAAAACAATGTCAACAAATCCCCCAAAGGGAAACTGTTGACATCATCAGCATGTTCTTATCTTGTGTTCTTAATGGCAGCATCTGGTGCACCTGAGCATAGAATATGACTTATAAAGTTACTTACAAGTAGCCTTTTTTTGTTTGCTTGTTTACAACTGAGTCATGAAGCAGTTCTAAGCACAGTGAGTGGCATGTAGTCTGAATTTGGATGACTGCAATCCTGTTATGGGACAAAGCCCAGGCAGTAGGATTAACCTAAAGTTTTGGAACAATTAGATGTAGATGGATACTTTATTCTAGATAATAACAAAGGAACAAACTTTAGCAATAGTGCATCTAGATAGCTTTTTCCTTTTTTTTTCTTTGCCGAAGATGTCTCCATATTCTTAATGTTTGACAGCATTGGAAGCTCACTTGTTATGTGTAACTGTAAAATCCAGGAAAGCACAATTCTATGGCAGAATTAAAGAAGAAAATGAATTATAGGGAACATAGGGACCAACTCCTTCAGGATGATTTTACCATTAGTAATGTTGAACTAGGCAAATGCAACAGTAAAACATTAATGAGGTAATTGATACTTTGTAACAATGTTCATGCACACATATGTATGTAAAAATATGTGTAGATATATAGCTCTCAGCTCCTGGACACTTGCATGTCTGTATGTAATAAATTTTCTAGCTCTTTTTGCATGATAGTGCTACTCAAAATATCTTCTAATATATCTGCTAAGTTATGAATGTAGTGTATCAATGACTCTTATGGGCTATTTAATCTGTTTTAACAGACCCAAATCATTTGAATATTTGTCTGAGAGGAAAACCAAGTGTATCTTAAAACTTTCATTTCCAATTGTTAATCAAAACTGTAATCGGTCCCAAAGGCTGTTGAAGTGAATATAAGTTTGGGGTTTTTTCCCCAAATTTAATTTTAAGTCTGACCTGTATGGACTCTACACTTTAGCGTGAGATATCTATTTGTGCAAACAAGGTGAGGGAAGGTAAAAACAGCTTGCCTCTGAGTCATGGGATTTTGACTTTCAGAAGTAAAATGCAATGTTATTAACCTGGTGCAAGAAAACAAGAGGTGAAAACTTGAAATCATTTATTGAGTAGAATAAAAGTGTCCTCATTGTCAGTTCAGAAGTTCACAAATAAGTTGTATTTTGTGCTAACACAATTCTAAAAAAACCCAACAAACCTATCATCACTCTGTCTCCATGAGCAAGTTGATTCCTTACAGCAATTTCCAGTTAAAAGTACACATTCCCTGACTGAGGCTTGCAGTATTTGCAGATAGTGTGACTCTAGCCACTCTACTGTTAAGAATGACATGACTTTTAAATTTTGTTTAACAACTAAATCTTAAATTTACTGTATCCTTTCAATTTTAATTTTATTACTTCTGTTTAACTAAAAATAGTCATTTCAACACACCCAATTATATAAAACAGCAGCAGAGAACCTAGCCTTTCGAAACCTGTTTTGTGTGTACACAAACATTTCTATGTTGTGTGTATAAGTATGTTTTGTATATGATCCATATACATGTATTCATGTGTGTTATATTTTAAATTAACACAGTATTTTCATAGCATTTATTTTTGTATGCAGCAAAGTTTTCCCCTAGTGATCAGCTGCTATGCTAACTAAAACTGGTTATCTAATTAAAGAGATCTCAAATTTGAAGTAGAGTTTTTCTTGAGAATATTTATAAATATCTGGGTCTTAAATATAGAGAAATGTTTTTCCCTGTAGCAAGTGCTCCACATTGATAATCAGTCTAGTGGAAGGAAGAAGATAGTTTTCTGGGGGTGTTTTGGTGCCTTTCTGCAGGGTTTTTTTGATAATTGTTTGCAGTTGAGTGTTTTGGGTTTGGCCAACAACCAATCTCTGAGCAACAGCTATTTTGGAAGAAAAATTCCCCATTTTTACTGTTGAACAGGATGATATATGGCATGAACTCCTTTGGCCAGTTTGAGCCAGCTGCACTGGATGTGTTCCCTTCCAAATGCTTGACCACCCCTAGCCTACTTGCTGGCAGAGACCAACAAAGGAACTGAAAAAATTTTGGGTCATGCAACTACTTCTCAACAGCCAGAACTTCAGTGTTACTCTGTTTAGCCACAAGTCCAAAACATTGTACCACCAGAGCTCCTATGAAGAAAATGAACTCCATCCCAGACAGACCTAGCGCAACCCTCTGCTTTTCTTACCCACCATGGGTATGTGTAATGATAATTTCTTCTTAGCAGCATTTCCATATTAATTATTTTCTCTCAAATAGTTTTTCATATCTAGAAGTATATTTTGAATGTTGTCTTTCTCTCTGAATGATTTTTTTCTTGTAAAATTCATTCTCAAATAGTCTGACCAGAATAATGCTCCACCCAAATGCATGTAAAAACATGTTCTTCTCCAGGCTGAACAGACCAAGTGACCCCAGCTGCTCCTCATTCAGCTTCCACTCAAGGTTCTTCACCATCTTTGTTACCCTCCTTTGGACACTCTCTAATTGCTTTATATTTTTCTTGTATTGTGGTACCCCAAACTGCACACAGCACTCAAGGCCACCCCAGTGCAGAGCAGAGAGGGACAATCCCCTCCCTTGCCCAGCTGGCAGTGTTCCCCAGGACACGTGTGGCCCTCCTGGCTACCAGGGCACCATGACTCATGTTCACTTTGCCATCAACCAGGAACCCCAGCTCCCTTTCCACAGTGCTGCTTTCCAGCATCTCATTCCCCAGTATGTACATACATCCAGGGTGGCTCAGAATGGTGCTAGTGGTGGTGGCCCCGGTGGTGCAGAATCCAGCACTTTTCCCCTGTTAAATTTCATGTGGTTGGTGATTGCCCAGCCCTCTAATTTATCAAGGCTCCTCTGTGGAGCTTCCCTGCCTTTGAGGAGTCAACAACTCCTCCCAGTTTTGCACCATCTCCGAGCTTGCTTAGTATCCTCTCTTTAGCTTTGAAAGCTCCTCCTTCTGAGGACCTAGCTTTGTGCTTTAAGGTGTGCTATGCAGTAGCTTAGAGTTTCTGCTAATTGGTTTTTTCCTGCAATTCTTCATAGGGTAGATAGAAGTCCAAAGGTATTATAGTGCAGGTGTAATACAGATGTATTTATTTGAAAAACTACAACTGATTTTTCTTTAAGTTCTTAATTTCTGGATGGGAAAAAAAATCACTTCAATTTTTACCCCCAAGATTTTTTTTTCTTTTTTCACCTACATCTGCTTACTGTTGATATGTTATACCAACTCCTGACTGAGAAAAAAATTATGTATATACAGACTTAAATTTAAGCAGTTACTGAAAGTCAAAAGATATTAAAGCATGTGTTTGTAACTCTGAACTGAACTGCGTCAGCAAGACCTTAGATAGTAATATTCCTATGTTACTGGTCAGAGGTCACATCACTTCTTATATGTCCTTTGTCATTTTTAGTTATGAGGTTTGCTGATGCAAAAGGACTTAGTATTCATAAACTATATACTCTATACTACATGAACAACTCTGCCTTTGGCACTTTTAATATTCTGGATGTTCTGCTATGGTATATTTGGTGCCCTGTTACAGCAGTGACCTCAAATGAACAGCACACATCTCAAATCACGTTATTTTCTTTTCTCAGTTATTCAGTGTTTCTTCACCTCAAAATCTCACTCTGGCTTTGATCATCTGTAGTGCTTTCTATGGCACACAAAGGTGAAATATACACTTACTAAGCAGCAGTCACTGTTGCAAAACACTCTCACATCCTCCAACAGAGGGCTTCAAGTTACTGTGGTGTAAATTCACAAATGAGATGCTGTAGGCCAGATGTGGCCCATGAAGTATTTTATGTAGCATCACAGGTAAATTTTCTTTCCAGTCTCCCACACGTAGAAGACAGTGGCGTTGCAAATTTAGTTGCGGATGATTTATCAGGCTTGCTCCTCACAAGCATTCATTCTGATGATGTGTGGCCATCACTGCAACGTCTGGAAGAAAAAAATATCACTAACTCCCTCTCATGACACTTCTGAAGATCACAAACAAGAGGATGATTTCTGAAACATTAAAAAGGGTTTGATGCAGAACATTGTGGTCTTTTTCATAGGGCCTATAAACCAAGCTGGAATGCAAGTCTGTTTGACTGATGTGGTTGAAATTCTCTTTTGCCATTAGTCACAGACAGCAGGTTGATAGTGGGATGTGTTTAGACTACATTTTTGCACATGCATAGTATTGTTTCCTTCATATACCAAAAAAATGACGCAGCAATTCTGGCTATTTTTTTGCAAATAAGTTTACGGGAAGATGAATAAAAACCAATTACTAGTATGCTGTTCTTAAGTTGGTTCTTGTTTGAAGGCTTTGCCAGCTCTGTAATTGCTCTCAGACTAATCAATTATACAAATTTTCTTTTTACAAATTAGAGCAAACTGCTTACCTAACTTCCTGATTATTGTGCTTTTATGTTTTCTTAAAGCTTTTAGATTAATTAATTCTTAGAGGAACATAATTTAACAATTAATTTTTCAGTGAATGTTTTCTGGAAAACAGTTATTAATCATAGCAATGTATGACCTCAATCATACCTTGTCTCTATCTTATGCTTTTATATTAATCAGTAATTAGCTTTGCCTTTTATTATGGTCTGCATTTAAGAAGCTAGCTTTGGTACTTGTTTGTAAATAAATAAAATACTTAGGAACTTCTTATGGTACCTTTCTCCAAAGGTGTTAAATGTCAGAAATAAATGAAGGAAACTTGAAGATACCATCTATGATTAATTAATTGTATGGGAAATGGTGTGTTAGGCATAATGTTCCTCCTGTGTCAGCATTGACATAGGTGGAGCATGGTATGCACTGCATCAGCCTGCAAATTTTAGTGTCAGACTGCCTCTGTTGGGTGGTTTGTGAGCTTCTACTGAGTCCTTAAAGCCCAGCATTCAAACCCAGTTTGTTCATCAGCCTTAAAACTGCTTATTTCTTTTTAACATTACAGCTGAAAATATGGAATTGTTCTGGAATTAAAGGAAATATAAGGTATTTTGAAAACATGCACAGATATATGGATATGTATGTAAGCAAGTTTATAAAGTTTGTAAATAGACAAAATATTGTCTATTTTTCAGGGTTGGAAGAATCTACTGGCAGGGTCTTCCTGACTTTGTGTGACCTTGAGAAAGTCTCCTAAGATATCTCCTCTCAGCTTCCTTAATTTTTAATTGAGAGACTGATACACCCCTGCCTTACATTATGTGTAAGTTGCATCTTCTCTTGTCATGTCTTTTAAGGACTTCTGGATTAATAAGTTTAATTGGAGAGGAAAAGCAACTAGCATCTTCTGTCTTCCATTTTGACTAAAATCCTCTCAATGTCAGATAAAAAAATAAAGTAGAATAATACAGATCAGAACTAGGAGCACAGACCTTCTATTTGTTCTACATTTCCAGATTTGTTTTGACTTAAGAGTCAAAAGAGAATCATGCGTGTGTGTTTGTGGCTACAGAGCAATGAAAATTTTTTTGGTAGTCCAATTTTTAAATGCAACCAAAACTATTAAAAAGTATAGTTTTTCAAAAAAGATCATGAAAAAAATCTGTATTTTAACAAATCTAATGCACATGTGGAAAAAATTCTAAGAAATAAATATGAAATATCTCCTAGTGAAATGCTTTTATTTTGATTCAAAATGAATGTGTGGAATTTTGGTCAGTCTCTTCTATGAAGGCCGAGCTACTTAAACAGATGTAACTTGAGTGAAAGTAGCTCGCATTTCAGCCCTTCAGCTGTGATTGGCATGCTAAGGTATTTCCTACCATCAGATGTACTTCTAGCTTAGGTACAGTGGGAGTGATTTGTTTCTGAAATATTTTAATGGAAAGCAGTTGCAGTCTGTAGAAAAAGTCACTTTTTAGCGTTTGTGTTGCATGTGTTGTTCATTCATAGGTTCCCAGATAAACAAAATCTTGCTGGAAGAAATATATTTCATTCTGGTATAAAAACTAGGTGTCTCATAAAAATGGTATTAGGTATGAAAATTGTTATCCCCTCAGTGGATTTTTGTCTTGTATGAAACTCAGCATCCGTGACCTCACAGCACATCACTGCATTACCTTTCAAGAAGCCATTATGATGTTGGACTAAGGGTGTTTCATGAAAGTGACATCAGCAGGCATGAAATATTACTACTGTTATAACAAACCAATTTGGTGTCACTTCTAGAACTGAAATGTTAGGTTTTGAATGAGCTGTTTCAGTAACTAGATACAATTATTTAATCTAGTAAATAAAATTAAACTATTTACTATGGATATGAACCTAGCTCTTCTGGCATCTTTAATATAGTACACTTTTACAAATATATAATTAAACTGAGAAGACCAGTTCAGGAGTTTAAAATAACAAAACCAGCTACCATGGATTTTTGATCAAGTGACAAGCATAGATATCTCAGCCTAGGGATCAAACTTGTTTCCTAAAAACATGAAAACATTTCCCATGATTGTTCATCTAGACTGGGATATAAAATGTTATCTTAAGAGCTCACAATTTTGGAATAGAATAAGCAGACAGTACTATTGGATGGAGGCTGATGTGAGACACAAGACAATCTTCACTTGTTTGAACTTCCTACTGCTGTTATGATATAATTGTATCATATTTCATCTCTGAAACTGGACTTATTTTTCAATGGCTGAAACATCTTCTGTGATATTCATTTAGGAATGTTCTTTTAGAAAACAAACTTGTTAGCACAGAAAACAGCTTACTGAAATGAATCCAGAGGGCTTTTCCTGAACTAGATGTTACACGTGTGCCACAATGGTACATCTTAAGAACCCCTTCCTTATGTTCATTAATACATATTCAGCACTCATCAGTCTTAATTCTAAATTGTATTTTAAACTTTACAGCATTGTAAAAATACCAATGAGATTGATGAATGTGTTTCAAGACACAGGGAATCTGAATCATAAAGTGTAACTACAAAGATGTGTTCTTGTTTCTGGACCCACATTATTGTTCATAATAAATTAATTTCTGTTGTATTACACAGTTTATATTTCCATTACAGTAAAAAAAAATGCATATAGTCACAGAATAGCTCCAGAAAGCTGCAAGTATTTTTAGTTTTAGCATTTTATGTCCTCTTTGCCATTGAGGATACCCGATCATTCTGGAGGAGGGAGTGAAAGATAAATAATTTAGTAATGAAACTATAGATTGAAAAATGACCTGCTGCTTCCCTCTTTTATTACATTTTTCCTGCAACACATACTGTTTATGAAGTTATGTGAGTGGAAACATGAAGTGTGAATCCTCTCTCCTTGTCCATCAGTTTTGGCTCATAATTCTCTTGGCTTAGATAATTCTTTCCTTTTAAAAAATTGCCTTTCTGTTGTCCAATAGCATGGGTGGCCATTTTATCTCAGGCATGGCTGTACTCCCTCATTTCTGTAATGTTCTGTTTGTTCTTTTCTTTAAGGTTTTTGTTTTATCATTAGTTATTGCTCAGATAGTTTCATTATTTTTGTCAAACTATTTTTACAGTTAGGTCTCTGGAGTATGCATCATTTTGTGTTATTTTATGTAATGTAACTTTCAGTGGCCTAATTTTATGGGACTTTCATTGTTTATGCTGTTTCATAGGTTGGGTGGGGCTGAAATGCTATGGAGGTGGTTAAAAACGTGTCCTTCAATCAGCTTAGTAAATGTAAAGAAAATATTTGGTACAATGCTTGTAAATGGAAATTAAATCTTTGAGAAAGCTGAAAAAAAAGAAAAGAGAGGATACACATATGATGTTAGAGGAGATTGCATGTAGGAATATGCTTGAAAGAGTTTTCCCCCTAAAGTTCCATTCTTTCATTCCTTTGGAACTCAGTAAAACAGGATCTTTACTTTTCCAGTCCTACGTGGGAATTTGCTTTCTGAAGTGAAAATACAATTGAGCTGCAACTGCTGGTCACCTTGAAGGCACTCAGGAGGAGACACCTGTATGCTTGGGCTGTGCTTCACTCCTGCTTTCCTCAGCATCTGCAGCTGTGAAAAACAGGTTGCAGGTCAAGACAGGACTTTAGAAATGAAGTTCTTTGGAATTAATTTGAAACTTCTTGATGCTCCACATTTTTAAAATTAGGCTAGCTGTTTGGCTGTCTAAAGAGAGATAACAGTGCTCACATTTGGAATGTTGAAAATCCTCATCAGTTTCTTCTGATTAATGGCTTCTATATATAATTCAAGAAGCCTTAGCAGGAAAATGCAAAAAAAAAAATTCAATAAGAACATAGAAACAAAAGCTTTTTTAATTAATTAGAAATGCTTTCTGAATTTTCAGAAAGCTTTCCCCTGGGGACCTTCCAAATATGCATAAAACTCTAGAATGCACAGACTAAAATCTCGCAACAAATCAATGAGTTTTCTCTGTAGACTCAGTGCAGCACAAAAGAGAGTTCTGAAGGAGTTAGCTTGCTGCCAAAATAATTTGTCAACGCTCTTTCTTCATGTCTTCTCATTTCATTGGTTCACTAGCTTAAAAACAAAATTTTTTGTTTTATGTTTCTGTGTTATGAAAAAGGGCAAAAGGTTGGAAGCATTATGATAAGTTCCCTGAGGGCTCTTGTTTCAAGAATGAAGCCTGTTTTTTTTTTTTTTTCCAGTTGAGGTTAGAATTTTTTTCTTTTTTCTGACTACATGTCTGTCTTCCCTGACTACAGTGATAAAAGATTTACACAGAAGTGTTGTCCACAACATTTATTTGGGGATTCTGCTCTGGGTCTGCATTTCTTGAAATCCCAGCATTGCAGTTTACAGATTAAGCACATGCTCTTGTTGAGGAATGCCTCAAAACTGTTTTTCATGCACTTCAGGGTGAGCTGACCTGTACCTTGAAACAAAAAAAAGCAGATTTATCTCCCACATGTACAGTGGATAGCATATGTAGGATACTGCTTTAAAAAACCCAGAGTGAACATTAGGGCTAAATGAGAAGAGTGTGTCCCTGCTGTCCTCATGGGTATGCTCTGGCAGAGCTGTAGGTGGGGTTTTCTTTATTGCATGCCAGATGTTGCACCTGTGGAAGGTAACATTTTGATAGACCTGTGACCTTCCACAGACTGAAAGCATCAGGGTCTCAGTATTTTTGAGGAAACTGAGAGCAGACAAAAAACACATAAAAGAGCAAATGGGGCTCTACAGCATATTGGCTTCCTACGCATCCCGCACCTGTCTTTCAGAAGAGTGCTGGTGTTAAACAGACATCCAGGATGCTGTTGCTGCTTTATATTGGGCATACATTTCTGCAAGTCTAAAGGCCTAATGGGTACCAATTAGGAATGAGTAATTTGAGCAACAGTAACCACTGTAGCAGTATTTCTCCTGGGCTGAGGAACCCATGTAAAATGCCAAAGTAACAGATCTATGCAGGGCTGAAATTTGGCTCTTTTTGTAGGATTATATTTTGTGTTATGTTGAAATCTCTTTACAGATTAAATTACCATGTGAATGGCTTTACCATATCCACATAAAGGAGTGAAATGACTCCAAAAAAAAAAAAAAAAAAAGGCAGGGGTAATTTTATACTGAAGGAGCATCTAATATGTATTAAATTTATCTAATGTTTTGTAGTGACATTCTGATTGTCCTTTTACAAGAATACCTGTGGTTGTAAACAACCTATTGACACAGTAGCTTATGCAACAATCCATATTGTTTGAACTTTTAGAGATTAAGGCATCATTAAACTTCTATAAACTCTTTACGAATGCTTCCTCAAAACAAAGTATGGGCAAACATGACAAGTTGCTCTGTTTTGTGGTTCTGCCTCTTTCTGTCTGCCATGAGATAAGGAAAAGTACAAGTAGCATCAACCGAGTGTACATTATGAAAGCCACTCAATGGATTATTTAACTATATACCTAATTTCAAGTCTGAGTTGCATCAATGTTGAATATCAATAAGGACAGAGAAATAATACCTGTGAAAAACTGTAAAGGACTTCTTATATGATACATAATCAGGCATTTTCCACTGTTTGTCTTCAGTATTTGTATTGGACTATTAGAGTTTTAAATTAATTTTTTACGTTATGTCAAAGGGGGGAACATGTGTAAGGCCACGTGTGCAAGATTAGAATGTGCTATTTATGATTACATCATAGCTTCTTTTTGCCCATACACTTCTAATTAGGTAACAGAGAAAGAAAATATGCTCAAAAGTACTCTTTCAGAAATAGATAGAAGCTAGCAGGTCTAAAAGTAAATAATTTGCCTTTTGCCTGGAAATATGCTGTGCATGCAATAAATCTCTATAAAAGTTCTATTAAATATTTTTAGAAAGGTGTTCATACTTAAAACCAGTAAGCTCATATGTATCAACAAAGCTCATTTGACCACCAGACTGAGAGATAATGATTGTTATTATGCAAAAATGGCAATAACTTCTCAAAGTGGCAAGGAAAATTGTTTCTCCTCCCCTCTCAATTTCTGAAGAGGCAAATGAAAAATGGGTTAATATTTCCTCTCTACTTTTTTTTATTTAAATTATGATATTCTGTAACTGAAAAAGAAGCAAAATAAAATTAACTGCTTTCTGTGAAATTTAACATTTGCTATTTACCAAATGTATGGATCATTTTGGAAATGCCCATATTTTCTTGACAAGCTCTTTTTCTGCAATGATTTGTGCCAGAGATGCTTCTTAAAACAATGAGCCCTTTCAAAACCTTTTGTTTAAGAAATATTTTGAAGAAAATTATAGTGTTGAGGAATGAACCCCTTGTCATACCATAAACAGCCATGCTGTTTCTGTTGAGAAATTATAATTTTATTTTGTTAGCATTAAATTCCTAAATGGGAAAACTTAGAGATAACCTTTTAAACTGAAAATTCTCCTACTCCACAGTGTTTTCAAATAAATTTTCTATCAATTTATTGAAAGCAGCTATAAACCCAGCAATTTATAACTACCTGCTAAAGTTCTTTTTATGAACCAAACTTCCTGACTGAAGTAATTTATAAGATTAATGTAAAATTTTGCATTTTACCTTCACCTAAAGGGTGTTCTTTATCTGGACATTGTAAATTTGCCTTCCTTCATCAATGGCACACTGCTGCATGTGTCACCATGCCTGTCATACTCTGAATTTGAAACATCTCTCCTGATAATGCACCTTCTCTGAAGCACATCCTTAATGATGAGATACTAATTTTTCTGAAAACTGTCCAAGAAGGTATAGGAAGTTTATAATAGAAAGTTTTGGGCTGGATTGCCCTCATCATCACTTGACTGAAAATGGTGTCTGATACCTCTTCACTCATGAACTCATATGTATGCCCCTCTGTAAAGTCAATATCCTTTTGACTAAATGAGATTTCGCTGTATATGAACTATGCAATTCAAAAAAGTATGAAGCAGAATTCTTTTTGTGTTGCAGATCTTGATTATACCATTAAAATAAATCTATTATTGTTACCCTTGTTATTTTTCAACAATTCAGATACAGTAGATTCAGTCTTGTGAATTCAAACAGTTTATTAAAATGAAGAACAGGCTTTTAAAGTGTACCTTGGTGGAAACAAAGAAGGCTCGAATCAGAAACATAGGTCATTTTGTAATTAACTTTTTTTTCCCCTTTATGTTGTATTGCTGTAATTACACTAATGAAATGTTGTCATTAAAGAAATACACAAGGTATTGGAATGTCAACTCCATTTAGTTCACTGGTACACTTGAAGAGGGAAGCCTTTTATACCAAAGCAATCATCAAATGTGCTTCTATAATTATTGTACTATGAAAGACAAAAATTAGTTTTCAGTATAATCCCTGGAAATGGGTGGCACCATAAAGCATAACAAGTTAATGCTGCTGACCATTATTATAACTTTTTGAAAATTAAAGCTTTTTTTCTTTTTCTGGATGATTGCTTGTGAGAACAATTCTGGTTTAATGCATGAGCTCTGTGTGCTTCAAATTGTTCAGGAATCTCTTTTTTTTACCCTAGTCTTTAAACTTCTTTTGAAAATTAAAATTTCACTGAGGTGCAAAAATCACTTAAGTACCTCTGAAATAAACCTCTTCTACTCTGGTTATCATGGAGATGTTCGCAAAGCATGCCACTGCAATAGGTGAAAGCTTTATAAGCTGACTAAAAGGATGCAGAATAATACCTTAGAAAGTAATGTATTCAAGAAAATCCATAAAGTAAAGACCGTGTTTAAACTGTTTTTTTCAGAGCTATGATAATGAAGAGTTAGTAAATAGTTTTGAACATAGCTAGAAGTTGGGGAGACTTATATCATTCTAGTCTACAATTATTAAATTCGTAATAATGTAATTTGCCACCATGGCAAATTTTCCTCCAATGCAAGTACAAAATAACTGTCATCTGAGAATAGAAAAAGATGTGAACGGTGTTTGAGGTTTTTTTGTTCTCCAGATTAATAGAATTCACAGATATTTACTAGAACAGATCTAATACAGTGGGCTAAGTACTTAGGAGACATGACACTTATTTTTTTAAACTTCTTGTGGGCCTAGAACAAGATTATGATGCAATTTCACAAACTGATTGTCCTGTGATGCTGGTAATATGTCTTTGTTTAGAACTTTCTCTATTTCTTTCAGATATTTTCTGTTTTTTTTCTTTTTTTTTCTGAGACTGTGTAAAATCTAGACAACACTAGTGAAAAGATTTTATTTTGCAAAATCAGGAAATAAACACAGAAAGGCTGTTGGTTATGCTCTTTTTTTCTTCTTTCTGTTTTTTTTTTTTTGTTTCTTTTCCCTTTATGTGGACATAGAAATGAGCACCACATATTCTATTTTTTTTCTTATTCATTTTTTTACCTACTCATTAATTTCCCTCTTTTCCTTACATTCTTGTTTTGATTTAATTTCTCTCTTGTTAATGACCACATAAGACCAATAGGGAAGGTACACTCTTTAGCAGCTGTTATATCACTAGAGGACATCACTTATAAATTCCTTACAGTTTTTCTGCATCTTAAGATACGTAATTTTATATTTTATTTTAGCAAAAAAGTGTATCTTTGTCATTCCTTAAATACTGTATAAATTAATTCAGTATTAGCTGGTTAAGTATTAGAAATGTCATAGCAATTTTTATGGTGTGAACACCAAGAAATTTAGGATGGGAGTCCCACCATGCTAGCACTGTAAAAGCACACGCTGACACAGTTCTTCCTTCACACTAGATGCCATGGTATTTGAGTGTTTTGTACACCTTCTTAAATTTGGGGTTAATCCTATTGAATTTTGAGTCATAGAATCATATAATAGTTTGGGTTGGAAAGGACCTTAAAGATAGTCTAGTTCCTAAACCCCCTTCCGTGGGCAAGGACACCTCCTACTAGACCAGGTTGCTCAGGGGCTCCATCCAACCTCTCCTTGTTACCTATATGCATAAGTTTGCATATAAGACCAGGACCTAGCAAACAGTTGGGTGTTTGCGGAACACATTTGAGATAAAACCTCGCTAGCTTGGCTAGCTTGCTTTGGCTTGGATACCAAAGGAGTCTGAAAGTCCCAAGAAGCCTTGTCCATGTCTCTTCTTGCATAATGTACCACATCCTCTTGTCTTTTTACCCTTCTGTTTCTAAAAAAAAAAAAAAAAAGCGAAAGTGTGGCATATCCCCTACAGTGTAACACTTCACTTCTGGTAAAGGCTGATAAGAGGAAATTTTCTCTACTCTTTTAAGAAACTAGAGTTGCAATAAAATGTGTCAGCAATAACAGAAACCATTGTCTTAATCTGGCTTTCAGCAAAATAGTTTAACTTTGCATACTAAGTATGTAATGAGAAATTCTGTTTATCTCAAGAGATGTGTGTGTGTTCAGATATCCTACCACATTTTTGAGTGCTTGAATATAGAAATAATGATAATTTCTTTTATTTACTTGTTGTTTCTAAATTAACAGAAAGAGGATGTTAAGAATGCATAAATTAGAGAACGTAAGTTGAAGTTTCTGCAGTAACTTCAACTCAAAGTACTTGTTATTGTTAATATTCCACACTTATTTTTGGATTAAAAGGTATGTAATGAAATAACTGAAATACGAGATAAAAAAGCATCTTTAAAACAGGGAAGTGATAATTAAATGGCAGTATTAAAAAGAGGTAAACATCACTCTCTGTTTATCATTGGCCAAAAAAATTAACTGAAAGTCTGTGATCAATCATTTATTATTTTTCCTAGAAAGATGAATAAGATGAGCTTAGCGTAGATGAATATATCAACAAAGAGAGATATCAAATACCAACAAAGTATTAGTACCATTTTTTTTTCCTTCACTGTTAGAGGTTGAAGGATATAAAATGGTTGATGAAAGATAGACATCATTTGCTTTAAAGAAATCAGGATATCACCTAAGATGTTTGGTAGGACAGGTTACACTAAAGGAGCCTTCCTGCTATAGTTCCAGATGGTAAAAGCACGGTATGCTTTGCTCAGTGCTGTGATTTTTTTACACACAAAGAGACTCACAGACAAATGAGACGCAGCAAATGACCTGATGTGCTACTAAAAGAGTATTTATAACAATGTACTGTTTCATACTGAATGGCAATTATAGTTATTGTGGTCTCACCCCTTCAAGAATAATTTCTACGTTTGTGCCCAGTCTTCTATCAGAGCAAAACATTAGCAGATACAATTTCTGTGTAATTTCTTGGGTCTCTGCACAGGAGTACTTTAGAAAGCTTTAGCAGAGGCAAAAGAGTTGGAGAAATGCTTGCTGATAGCTAGAAAAGTGAACTGGAGTTCAAGAAATTCGAATCATATTCCCAGTTCTGCTTCTGTCTTCTTTCAAAATTTTTTAAAATTTGCCTCTCCTGGGACACCTGCAATGTTGTGCAGGGTAAAGAATATGTCTGCAATTTAAAAATCTGGTACTGTCTGACTGTGTTTATCTGCTGGACTGTTTGGTGAGCACCCTCAGCACATGGAAGGATGTTTCTTCCTCTCTTTGGTTTATAGGCTACACATTAGGAGCTGCTGAATCAGGGAGTCAGCCAAAAATCCAAATTGGCTTTTCATCACCAGTTTGTAAAAGAAGTCATCCAAAGCATAGACAGAGGCAAGGGTTGAAATAATATCATTCCGTTTTTGGTGTATTAGAAGATGCTAAATGGGAAGGTGTAACAAGCTCTGGAGGAGAATTCTCTGACAGCAAATGGATACTTGCACTTAACAGGAAATGGAGATTAGCTGTCAGAAAAGCAATAATACCAGAATTTAAAGGAGGAATCAAAACTGAGAACAAAGAGTTCTGTGCAAAGAATTTCTGACAGAAAAACTGATAAGAGGCTGTCAACAGAAACAAAAGAAATTGCAAAAATTCTTAGCTACCAGGTTAATGGATGTACTTTTTGCCAAGCTCAGCACTGCAGGGGAAGGTGTGATTTGCAATCAACTACACTTGGGAAAAACTGGACAAATGAGAGCATGTTGACAAGATGGGGTAAATTTTTAAGTGCAGAGAAATTTGAGGCCCTGGAAAAAATTAGTAGTGTTTTTTTCAAGTAAACAAGCAAATGAAAGTAAAACAGCAATGAGTATTTTACCTTGTATGATTAAATAATTTTCTTTTAGAAATCATTTACCCACCAAGAATGTTTAATATCTGTCTCTTTCTTTAGTTAGCTAAATTTAAACTATGTATTTCTTTAAGAAACTTGAAATGCATTTATAGAGCTTAAAAGCATGCTGCTTTGGGAAAATTACAGTCTTCTATAGTAGAACAGCAATACAATCCCAAATTCTGGTGAGATGCAGCCACATAGACAGTTTATGATACTCCATAATAATTGCTACAAAATGTATTAACTCATAATGCTGAAGCTACAGAGAAATTTGTGAACTAGCCTGAGCAACAAAATGCAATCTCCTGTGCATCTGTTTGGCTGGCAGGGTTGCCTCCCCAATTCCTGTGCAGAGGAGAGGTAGGCAAACAGCAGAACATGGATCTGAACAGATTTCTTAACAAAATGAAAGGAATAATTGGCTCTGTAGTTGTAGTGCTAAGTAACGAAGGCAGAGTGAACAACCTATGGTTTTGAGTATGTGAGGAGCACACTGGAAAACAGATGAAGCTGTGATTTGCATAGGGCAGCCCACAACTTTCACAAGCCATTGCTAAAGGATTGGTTGGAGAACAACTTACAGAGATGCAAAATTGCAAGACTGGTCATGGAAGTATTTACCTTTATTTGCAGTCTACTTGGGTTCTTCTTCCTGAGCTATACTTTTGTTGTTAAAGATGTCTCTCAAAATAATTTTTTTTTAATGGTTGCTGATTTTTCAAGTTTGATTTCTGTATTTTATTATAGTTTGTATGCCACCTTTTCAGGACAAAATGCCCTAGATTGGAAAAAGTTACAATTACTGAATATTTTGACTACCCCTTTGGTGATAGCAGTTGCGTTTTACCCAGAAAAAAATCAGGTATTCTTTCTTTTCCTTCCAAGACTTTGCAAGTTTATGAAGAATACATGTATTCAGCTGGGTTAAATGGAAATATTGCTCAGCACCTCTACAAATAGATCACATTTATCCCAGTGGAAAAGTGAATTTCTGCTGACCTACATTGCTCATCATACATTTAAGATATTTTTTAAACCACTGCTGACTTTATGAGAAAATGATTTAATGAACTTTATTAATGTTTTCCAAATACCTCCATACCAGTGGAAAACTAATGTATGATAAAATTAGAACAGTTTTAATATATGCATATTTCTCTGTAATCTTTTTCCCAAAAGACAGAGCTCTCAGTTTGGCTCTTTATTATCTCTGTAAGTTTCTTTCTTTACTGTATATCTACTTACAGCAGTAGGTAATCTTCATTCTGAGACTTAATGTAGAAGTGAGAACTGTTCCTGGTGGTGGGATTGTTGAACAATATCTAGACATGTTGTTGGAGAAGATATGTGTTTGCAGAAAAGGATCTGGTCTCCATTACCTGGAGTGAATCACAACTCCTGGTAATCCAAGTAGAACCTTGATCTCAGTCTTCAGGATATTTACATCACTTCTTCCTGCCATTGGTAACCCCCCAAAGATCTTCAGACTACTGGTCAGGACTAATGTATGGTTAACATGCTCTTTTAGCACAACGTGTAGCTTGATTACAGAGAAAGTTGTGTTTCTGGTGTAGTATCATTCTTTTGGTTCTGTGAGTTTTTTAAGTAACTGTGTGAATTTTTTGAAGGGCTCTTTTCTTTGGCTACTTTTATGGTGTTCTCTGTGGGTTAAAGTTTGACCATGAACACTGGGCATCTCAATTCTTATAACCGTAACCAAGGAATTTTCATTCTTTATTCACTATGAACCAATAATACATTTCCAAACTGTCTTAGTCAGAAGGAATAAACTGAATAGCAGCTAAGTAGACATTTACACTGACCACATTGTCAACATGGGTAATTGTAAAGACTCAGAAAAGTATTGATTATGAAGCTTTACAGCTTTGTCTGCATGTTTTGAAGCGTAGTAATTGGCTCATTCTTCTATTGTGCAACTCTGGTGTTTGCATGTATTTCAAAGCAGCAATTATTTATCCCAATAACTGTTTGGGATAATGTTTTTTTAAAGTCATGGTAATATTACTGCCAAATTTAGAGTAAAAGAAAACATTCTTTGAATCAAAAATTACCATGTATTTACATGATTAAAACATTCCAAGATGGAGCAGCTTGTTCTAGTAATATGGAGGCAAACGGATAGTACTACTTTATCCTTCTGGCTTACATCTTCAGCAGTATTGCGGAAGGGAGTGGGTTTCTTTAACAATATGCTTTGATATTTAGTGTTTGTAAAATTATTATGGCTACATAATAGCAGGCTCAATGGAACAAATGATCTTTGATGGAATCAATTCTGCTAAGCAGAAATAGCAGATGTTACTTTGCACTACAACAGAAAAACATCACCTCCATTATTTCAGGTCTGCAATGCTACTACTATTACTATTATTACTATCATCATCTTTACTAGAATTCTTCAAGTTGTGTGATCAGTAGTTATGAAGGCCATTAAACTAACTATTGATTCTATTGATTATTTTTAAAAGATTTTAAGCTGAGTGCGGTACATGTTATTGCAGTTTTATTTTATCTTATGTTTCCTGTTCTTTTTTTTTTTTTTTTCCTTTTACTGGAGCACATTTATTTTCCTTGTCACTTTCTTCTTCCCTTATGAGGCTGTGCAGAAAAAGTCGTCTTAAAGAGAAACACTTTCTTTGGGTTGCTGGAATGTTTTGTCACAACCAGCATGCTAGCTGCATTCACCCTCACTCTCCTCTTTAATGCTTGCCTCCCTTCTCTGCCACTGACAACAAATTGCTTATCTGGCTGCCACATTCCTTTGTATTATGACCTCCTTTGTTCTACTCCCAGTTCTTCCCTGTTTCTCTTTTCTTAATTCTGTGACTTCCTGCTTTTTATATTAGAGAGTTTATGAAGCTTTGCTTTTCACAGCAAAACTGTTCTGAATCTCTCTGCTTGTCTGTCTGCATTACCACCTCTACAATCCTCCAGTGTGTACAGGGAGAGAGGCTTGTTCTCTTTTCCATCTTGGTTAGGGCTGTGTTGACTTATGATATAATTTTACACTGTTCTCTCAGTCTAGACTAAAATGTCAGCTTCGCTGGTTGAGGGTCATTACATCACTTGCACCTCCAGGAAGAACTTCTTTAAGAGGCTTTGTTTTACAGCTCTCCTAATGGTGCCACTCAATTCTGAATCAAGAAAAGAAAGCCTAACAAGGGGATGTGCTATAAACTTTCATTTTCAGCCTTTGTTTCATGGAAAATGAGCTTAACTCAGTTTTCAAATATAACAAGCACTATTTCTGAAAGTTACCCTCTCTTAAATTTCATATTTCAGCAATAATTTCTTGTCCTTTTCATTCTTGTCCTATTCATGTTATAATCAAAGCATATTACCTGTTTAATGATAATTGCTTTCCCTGATAATGTTTGAAATGCAGGTATTTCTAAATCTAGGCTATAAAGAAAGTGACTTTTTTCTTTAGCTTTCTAAAGAAATATCTCTTCCTCTTGTACACTGTGTAAAGCAATGCTGTCACTTTTTTATTGTCAGGTCCTTGGTTTACGTGCAAAATTATTTCTAAAACCCATCTCCGGGGCAACCCATTTTCAGATTTATAGCCTGTCCTTATCAACATTCTATTTTAATGAGTGCAATTCATATCCCTCCTCACTAACGATCAAAGGCCCACCACTTTCACATCAGTCTATCCTCCTTTTAATTAAGGCATGTCTTCTTCTTGTACATCTCAATGAAAGATGGGAATTCAGTGTTAAATAAATACTTGTTTAAGTGTTGATATAAGGATAAATGGTATTGTAAAAAGAACAGAAATAACAAAATCTTCCTCTTAGTTACTAAACCAGAACTTCTCTGATTGTGTAATGTGAAATCATCAGCCTTCTCCATCACAAAAATAAATCAGAACCTTTGAAGATTACTGGACATTTTGCAAAATTTCAAGTAGTTGTACAAAGTGAAATCTCTAAAGCAACATCCTAAATCTCCAAAAATGCATTCACAAAATCCACAGAATTCTGTGGTTTTCATGGACTGTATTATTTAGCACATGAGCACTGCAGACACTCAGTCCAGAGTATCATATTGTATTTTAGTTTCTGGTTTTTCTCTGCTTTATTTTATTTTTTTTATCTTTATTATCTTTTTGTTGTGTGGTGGTGTTCAGCTGTGCTCCTTTGGTTTTTTGGGTTTCAGTGCTACTACCAGAATTAAAGGCGGAAGAGCTGTGCCATTAAGTAATCCTCCAGCTAAAAAAGAGAAAAGTCTTATCAAGTGTCTAAGTCACTTTGTGAAATCACAATCATCATCTACTGAAATATGGGGAAACATTCATGAACTTGGTTATCTTCACATTAATGGGAAGTGAAGTCTAAACTTTGGTCTGGTCTTCAAACTAGGTTGTCCTTAATTCTAAGATTGAGAGGAAAAAGATTAATTTTTTTTACATAATTTGTTTTACATAATTTGTCCTCATATCTCTAAATAGGTAGGCTGGAATAAGTGACAACTGTGGGACTGAACCATCATGTGAAGATAGATACAGAGGAAAAAAAAAAGATTGTAATGGCTCTCGGTTAACATGTGAAAATGGCTCTGAACCTATATGGAACTTACCTTTAGCAAGAAAAACAGCATGGTATCTAAATAATGAAAAACAATTCAGTGAACTACTTTCTGCAATTAAAAGCTGCCGTGCAAAAAAGGCAGCGTTTAGGCATGAACTCTTGCATTGAGGGATGAGCGTGCATTATTTTGTTCATGATTGTGACTGTCTTCAGAAAATTAATTTGTGAACAGAGGTTTAAAAGTCTCTATGGCTAATATAATCTGTTGCAAACAGATTTCACAGCATATTTCAGAAAAATATCAGGAAAGCAATTTTTTATCTGAAGCCTTGAAAATATTACTACTGAATACAGAGAGCTGTAGTCAAGAGATCACAAAGGGATAGCAGAAAGAGTTTAGTTTTCTTTAAGAAATCTGAGCTTTAAAATATGCACAGATTACAGGATGTGACAAAAATAGTCTTTTAGAACTGGTTTATTATTTTATGGTGTTACTGTAACTACTTTAGGCATAATGTATAATGTTGCAGCCATATTGTGGCTGAGATCAAATTAGCTGTATGCACAGATGAAGTCCCCAATTATTTTTCATGTATTTATTTCTGAATCTTTGTAGCAAAGAATGTAATTTCACAGAGGTGCTGTGAACCATGGGAGGGCCAAGCCCTGAAAAACACTGCCAAAGAGGCTGTGGACAAAACTTTACCTGGGCAGACTGATTAAGTGCTGAGTTGCTCAGTTTACATTCTCCAGAGATCTGTCCTAAGTTTTTGTGTGGTTCTTTTCTCTGAAGTGGAATAGCTGAGGTGTTCGTGTGCACATTGACTAAGTCTACACACGTGTTTTCTATAGTGCTGCGGTTCAGGGAGAAGCATGTATTTGCGCCGCCCATACCTGATGCTCTTCAAATCCTCAAGGAATATACAGACTCACAGAATCACTTAGGTTGGAAAAGACCCTTAAGATCAACAAGTCCAACCATTAACCCAGCACTGCCAAGTCCACTACTAAACTATGTAGGTAAGTGCCCCATTTACAGGTCTTTTAAATACCTCAAGGGATGGTGACTCAACCTCTTCCCTAAGCAGCCTGTTCCAGCGCTTGACAACCCTTTTGGCAAAGTGAATTTTCCTAATATGCACTTCAAACCTCTGCTTGTGAAACTGGATGCTGTTTCCTCTCATCCTATTACTTGGTACCTGGGAAAAGAGACAGCAACATTTTCATTATGACCATATTCCACGAAGCAATAAGGTCTCCCTTCAGGCTCCTTTTCTTCAAGCTAAACAGCCCCAGCTCCTTCAACTGTTCCTCGTAAGACTTGTACTCTGGGCCCTAAACACCATACACATCATGCTTCTCCTTTGCCTCAATACAAACAGTCTGGGGGGCAGGTGAAGGAGTGGGTGGTAAATGTTGAAGAGTTAGTGATAAGCAAAGATGAGTTAATATTTTTTTCAACCGGTCCTTGTTTGCAGTTTCATGTTATAGACAATGCTAAGCAGATATTCTGCTTTAGTTTGCTCAGGTGTGATTTTGCAGGCATAGAGCAATTCACTGTCGTGAATCTGGCATCATTATGCCTGCGATGCGAAATGGGATAATATCTGTAACGAGTATGATCAGAACTCCAGCAGACTGCCCTTTGTATGGGAATGAGGTGCTTCTTGAAAAGGCAGAGATGCATCTTGAGCTGTGGTAGAGTATTTACATATCAAACATATCTGCCCTGCTGATTCCATATTGTATTCTCAGCATGCACATTGGCATGCCATTGAACAGCTTTTAATATTAACAGCAGTTAAACTATTTCGTCTAGTCTAAGTGGAAGTTAGAGAACCATCATGATGACCACTGAAGGGATGCAAAGGAGAAAGAAGTTAGACAACTCTCAGGGATAATCTGACCAAAAGTCTTTTCTGCAAATGTTTCTCTCATGCCTACCTATAGCATTAAGTCCCTTGGGTTGCAGTTGGGAAGCCAAAACCTAGAGCCCTAGTGACTGCACTGGTCCCTAGTGCCTTGAGATATGTCCTGAAAATGAGGCTAGTGATGAGCCTTTTAGTTCTTACTGGTCTAAATGAATAGACTTTTATTCTTGGAGAGAATATAAAACTTTCATATGCTAGACATCAACCAGCTAATTTGTTTAGTATGGCAAGAAGGGGAAATTAAGTTTCAGACACTACAGTTGAAACCACAGAAACTAGAAGGAGAAGTATTTGTCATTAGTTTGATTCTGACAAAAAAAAAACAACCTCCAAAACAACCAAAAATAAAACCTCAAAGGAAACTTAAAGAAATAAACTAATGGCCTTAATCCATTGACTGCAAAACTTTTGAGGGAAAGACTTTCCTCAGAGACAGGACAGAGGTGTTAAGTCCATCACAAATGATAGAGGGTCTCTTTAGATGGAAAAAGCATTTTCTTCCTTACAGTATGAATCAGGCTGAGGTGATGAATAAAAAGAAATGTAAATAAAAAGAGATAATCCTTTAGAAAGGTTGTTGTTTCAGAAGATGTTTAGTATCATAATGCAGCAAAGCCAGGCAGGTAGATATATCTACCTATTTAAAATGAAAACTTTTTAAAAAAATAACTTTATGGGCTATATTTGGCCACCTTTAGATAATACAATTTTATTCCAGAGGTAGAAACCCTGACACCTTGTTAAGTCAATGATTAAGCAAGGACAGTGTACATTAAAAAAGTCAAGTTTAACCTGTATGGAAATCCAAAATGGCTCCATCATCTGCTGTCAACACCAGATTACCCCTGCTAATAGGCAGCATAAACCAAATCCAAAGTGACTGAAATACCAAAGCTCATGCCTAAGTGCCAGTTAACACTCAAACATGATTGAGACCAGGTTTGGACTGGATCAGACTTGTACTGAACAAGCATATATAATTTTATTCAAAAATCTGATACTTAGGTATTCACTTAAGAAGCAAAAGTTGTGTGATTCCACTGGCTTTATCTTATAAAATTAAAACCTCAAATCCAGATTTTACACACCTAGTACTATTTCCAAGCAACAGGTTATTGATGTTTGCAATATATTCTGTATGTGTAGAGGCTAAATTGCATGATATTTAGCAGTCTGAACAAAATTATTCCACAGAGAGGTTTTCCATGAAGCGTCAGGCATTTCATTCTATTAGGAGATGACATTTAGTGTGGAAAAAATAAGCATTTCTTGCAAACACTTTTTAAGGAATTTTCCATCCTCAGTAGTGTCTACACAGTTTGACTAACAGTTCTTAACATTGCTTTCCCTACCAACACTTTCTACATTCTAGATCTGTTCACTCACATCACTCAGTGACTATTGCAAGGTTTCCCAATTTTTTTAAAAGCTAGGTCTTCTAGAAGACTACTTCAGTTTCAGCAACCTGGTCTTTATCAGACCTTGTAGCCTCACACACAGCTCTCTTGTATGCGTTTTTTAGTAGTCCTTTATCTGCAACAGTGAAATATGTGAAAAAACATTGTGCTGACCTTCATAATATGGTAATCTCTCTCTTTTATTGCATCCATGACTATGCAGTGAGATTTTAGGGTGTGCTGGTGTTTGAGTTATCACTAAAATGAATGTATTTTTTCCTCAGAACTACTGAGACTCATTGCTGCCCTCCTCCTGTTAGGTAGAAGAGAGGGAATGAACTCTGTCCTTTCTTAGAGATCCATTAAGTATTCTTTTATTAGCCCTCCTTTAAGCTGGCCTAGAAGATAGTGATTTGAAGAAGAATGATCCTCTGTAGTAACAATTCCAGCTAGATGGGCCAGAGTTGGCCAACTTGGCTCTTTAAATAGCATCAGGATAAAAACCATACTCTTTTGTGGCTATCACTGCTCGCCTGAAGTGGAGGGGTAAGGAGGTGAGGTCCAGTGTCAGCAGAAGTAAAATAAAAGACGTCAAGCCTTTCATCAGTGCACCAGGACTTGCCTCTCAGGACGTTTCTGCATGGGTTAGCTTTGTATAAAGGATAGACCTTTGATCCTAGGGGAAAAAACTCCTATCTCTTGGCACAACACTTAAGCTGAGTGGACAAAAAGATTTTGGTTTCACCCCTTCTCCTTAGCTGTGTTATCCTGTAAACCTAACTTGGATTCAGTTTAGGCCTGGTAGGATTACAGTACTGAGCCTCTGTGCTAAAGACTGTGGCAGTTTGCCATTTTAATCTATGCTGTGTGTCTAAGTAATTCTTGCCTGCTCATCTGAGCAACTTTTCACTATATTTGAGCTGGGGAATAAGAAGGAAACAACAGATATGGAAAACGCAGCTGAACAGAAATTTCTGCTTTTTAATAATCGGTTCCCTTTCCCTAATTTTCCTATCTCAGCTTTGTAACATTACTTACTCAAGTGTAGCAAAACTTATATTTAATTTCGTTCATATGAACTCCAGCAAAACACTGGAGATTCAGCCCTCAGGAGAGAAAAATCCAGGGCTAAATTTTCATGTTTTCTCTCAACATCTGAACACAAACCTCTTCTGTCTCTTCAAGGACTGCTTTGTTTATGTATGACATTTTCTATTGTTTTAGATAAGTACTTGGCTTCTGAAATGGGCTCTTTTAGTGTTTGTGGCCTCCAAACAGACAAAGGCAGCACAACTTTTTATCCTTTTGACTACTCAGTCTTTGTATTCTCATACATTTGTGAGATGGAACTTCCAAGAAAGGACCAAAAATAGTTACGTTGCCTTCAAGCATGAATTGCCTGCACCTGGGGATGTACTCATAGGGTACTTCTATTCTGCTTCCCAAGGCTTGTGTATTAACACTTTTCCTCTCTTCTTTCACATAACTTAAAAAATATAAAGTTAAGGGTCAAAAAGAATGCCAGCAACAAGCACATTGTTTTTTACTCTGAAGTTTAGGCATGACAGAAAGGAGTCTTAAGGATCTTCTGAAACTTTGCCAGGAAAGTTACATGCAGCATTCAAGCATAAAACTTACAGTAAATGATTGATTGACCTTTCTGAAAATATGTTTACTCTTCTCTTTACTTCTAGGACTATTATAATACCTTGACATCTTCATACTTTTTATAAAAGCTTAAACCAAAGCTGAGATGGCTGTACAAATATCTAGAGGATGGTGCTCTGTTGCAGAAAGTCATAACTCTCCTTATTTCCATGTAGGGTAAAAAGTAATAACGACTAACACCACACCTGCATAAATGGTGAGACCTTTTGCCCTTGTTGTTGATGGGGCTCCAATACTTCCTAAATTGCATATTTGCAACCCTCTCCCAAAAGTTTTGTTGTTTTTTTTTTCATTTAAGATGCAGTAAACCCAAGTTTTTATTACTACTTCCTTCTTACCTGGACCCTGATGCCACAGTCAATGACACAGACAGAAGCTTGTGCTAAATAACCAAATTATGGAAGCATGACATCATTCCACTTTCAGAGCCATGGAACCCAAAGAAAGAGATCACAGAACAAATTAAATGATAGTCATCTTGAGATAATTCAAAGATCATGTTTTAACTCAGGAAGCGGTTTCTTTGCACACATTCACTCTCAGTTTGTTCTTCATACATTTTTCCTTCAAGTGCTTCAAATAACTGTTTATTGTACACAGCTTCCAGTTTTATTTAAAATTACAAGCTGTTTGATCTTTTTTGTGTTAGCCATAAAGCAGGTGATTTGCAGCAATCGGGCTTGGTGTGCATTCCTGGGTGTACTGTGCCCAAGGAAAAAGGGTGGAGAACCCAGGAATTCCCACTCCTTCCTTGACAAGAGGTGCTAGCGTAACTCCATGTGAATGTGGGAAAGTTTCTGGTTCAGTCATCTAAATTCCTGAATTAAAATCCTCTGTCTGTGGTAATCTTCCAGAGCAAGGTGCTGAAGCAATTAATGATCACAGACCACTCATACCCTGTTGTACCAGAAGATTTTTTTACTTCAGAGGATTCCATTATGTTGGACCAATAAGCTAAAAAAAAAAAGATATATACATCTTTTTGCATTTTATATTCAGGCAAAATATAACGTGATTTTTTTCTGAGAGCCTTTTTTGGTGAAATGATGGATTATAGATCCTGCTTGAAAACCCATACCTGCAACTTCGGCTTTTTAGCTTAGAGAGTGTACATCTGTTTAATGGGATTGTAATGTGATGCATTAAGAAAAACAGCTTCACAGGTGATTGAGAAGTAATTAACATATGGTTATTCCATAAGCTCAAGTAAATAGAAGTTTGCTTAGCAGCATATCGAAAAGTAAGCAGGACAACTATCGATGCTAAGTGAGCTTCTCTGGCATGTCATAGCACATTAAGAGGCAATAAATACAGTTTGTAATGTCTTACTTGTTTTAATATTGATGCAATTAACTTACAGAGTACTATTTTACAATACTTAGTATCAAATCTCATATCAATATGAAGCAGCAAAGTCTGAAAATTACAAAATACAAGCAGCTGTGAGACACATAATAAAGATGACACAAAAGGATGTGAAACAAATAAAATTTTAGAGTAGAACTACCCAGTTTGCTACAGCTACTACTAGAAAAACTTCCTCTGCATTGATTATTCTCAACCCAGATATTTCATAGTATAAATCATGTTACATAACATAACGTGTTTTCCAAACCAAAGACCTTCTTGTACTTCTAGACTGTTTCTTGGAAGATATTCCTTTAAGCATTGATTTTAAACAAGGAGATAAACCTGTTATTAACCACTTGAAAGAATTGCAATGGGGAATACTCAATGTCCTTTCAGGGTTCTTCTTTTTTTTTCCTATTCAGATGGGTGAAAGTTTACGAAGATTTTTCCATTATCGCAAATAAAACCTCCACAAATTTTCCCTGCCCTTCCTGTCAAGAAAATTCAAACAAAAACTGAAATAAATATTATTTATAACAGAAATAGGAAAGAAGGATTTTAAGCAGAACAGAAATTCAAGAATTTGACAATTTTATGTGTGAAAGAGGGTTGAATGAGAGTTATAAAGACTTAACTAGAATATAGTTATCTGTATGAGTAGTGGTATTTTAATTTACCAGCAGTCTTGAAATGATTGTCAGTCCTGACAGTCTGACAGTATTTATGAATATAGTTCATTCAATTCCATTTTTCTATGGTTATGCCTCCATAAAACCTTCGTAATCAGTGGAAATTTAATTTCTGCAGTGTTGCATTAAGTTGTTGAAATTATCTGTTCTATAAAGGCATTCCCCATAAGCCTTTTTTTTTTTTTTTTTTGAAAGAAAGAAAACACACTTTTTGGCATAATGTATCTAGTATTTATTTGTATTTATTTATTTGTATTTACCATGCTATGTGACTGGGACTAAATTTATAGCATGTTACACTCCACAGGTGTCATTCAGACTCATGTTGGTTCTTTTATGGTTCTAGATCTTGCTGGATCACTTTTGTGGTGGCTGTTTCTACCTGAAGATATCTGTAGTTCTTCAGCTTGTTCTACTTTTTTGGCTTGTTCCACTTGTTTCAGCTTTTGCATACTAAATAGTTCCAGAAGCTAGGGCAAAGGAACAAATTACACCTCATCAGGATGAAGTGCGGTTGAGTTTTCTTCATAATGTAGATGCTTTTTGTTAAAAGCTAGGATTCTTCCTACAATGTTCCCCTTCTTCAACCATGGAAACAAGACAGTGCATATAAAAAGTACAGAAAGTGCTTAGGCAGCTGAAAATCTAGTTACTCTGGTTATACTTCTAATTTGGCTTTTGATTTTCTTCACAAGCAGATTTATATCTCAGATGAGGAAAATACAATGGGGATATTAGAAAGCAACCTAAATCTGAGAAAATCAAAAAACATGATAAGCTTGTTTTCCTAAAATCTACATGCATGCATTTCTGATGTTAACATGGTTCTTTTTAGCCTGCAGGAGTTGAGTCTCATGAAATAAAATTGTTCTGTGACATAGAAATATTTTCAAAATGTTACATTCTTATGCAGCAGTAGATAAAGTGCTTTTGGTAGCATTATTTTATAAAGATACCTTACTAGCATTTCATACTCAGTTTCTCAGAGTGGTAAAATGTTACTTTATTCAGCTGATAACTCTTGATTTTTTTTTTACATTTTTTTTAAGCAAAGCTTATAGAAAAATAACAGAAAAAAATTCTGATACAACATGAATTGCTGAATATAAGATAACCAAATTCTTCTACTCCAGCAGCAGCTGCCAGACCTGAGAGCTGTCTCGTCCCCTCAGTTAGATTGAGGCTGTATTGATGCCTTATTATTGCTGTTTAAGCATTTTGAAAGTTTCACAGGGGTTGGAACTTCTGACTACAAATGAATGAAAATGTGCATGGTTCACTGTGCCCTAACAATACTGTGGACAGATATTACTAACTCTTTACATTATCAATTCATATTAGGCAATCTCCTGAAGAGCTGCTGGTATTTTTTTATATATGCCTCATTAATATCATTGCAAATTAAATCACAGGCAATGATAGTAAGTGCTGAGTAAATAAATAAAAGAGCAACATTACTATTTAGCTATCTTTTTTGGTTACATTCCTATCTGAATGTGTCTTGCTCAGCTAGTAGATGAAAAACCCATATAATATTCCTTATTATTTACAATTTTAAATATGTAAAAAAAAATAGTTTATTTGCAAGTGAAGTAGCCTCCAAACATTCAACAGTAAATTATTAATTCAGCATTCTCTCTATTAAAAAAAAACCCAAAAAACCAACAAAAATAAAAATTCATGTGAGATTTTCTGTAACACAACTTCTGGGAAAGAAGCCCTCTCTGTATTGCATTGAAGCTGTTATTTGATTGCACAGTGTGTCAGTTCATGGTGCTCTCTTGCAGTCTCATGTATGTGTTTAACAAGAAATATTAAAATAAGCTCAGTGGGATACTGTGTGTCTCAAAGATGATCAAACACCGAAAGCAAACCTCTACTGTCTTTGCCAAGACAAAGAGAAGGAGCTAGCTTAGAATGACTCCTCTCATCCCTTCTAGAAGTTATACCAGAGATATAAGGGCCTTATAATCAACAATGGAAGAACGAGAGGGTGTTAGATGTTTGCTGAGTAGCCTGATCTCTTATCCACAGTGCTGAGCATGACCATTTCTTCTACAGGCACTGGCACAGCCATCTTCATTGTGTTCAGTGTGTCCACCTGGGACAGTGTGAGCAGCGAGCAGTGGTAAGTCTCTACAGCTCGTGTCCTTAAGTGTAGGGCCCTTAAGTGAGGGCCCTCTGGCCATTGCAGTGGGTCCCTGTCCTAGCCTGCATTGTTGTTCATCAGTTTGAACATAAAGCTGCAATGGGAAACCATGGGAAGATTTAGATCACAGCTTGGAGTCAGTCATAGTTTGGTGAAACCAACTATTGTGAATTCAATTATCTTTAAACACTTTGCTGTGTGATGTTACAAGTATTCTGAATAAGAGTGCATGCTGTCAACTGCTTTAATGCCTGTTAGGTATAAGTCAAATCTTGGTATATAATTAACCAGACTGTCTTTGGAGCAGGCAGAAATCAGATCAGTGTCTTTGATTGTACTCCTACCACCGCAAATTAGCAGCCTCTAGTTTGCGAATGTACTGAAGCAGCTCTTTTAATTGATTAGCATAATATGCTTGATTTAATAATATTTGCAAACAGTATAGTTTTCTATCAGCCTCTAACGTAGAGGCCAGTGTGCCTAGTATCTTTTGCCTAAAAATCTGATCCTCTTGTTTATTAATGTCATATTTCATGTTTCTGCATTGTCATACTCTGCTGCTCAACAGCAATGAGTAATCAGAGAGTTTTACTCTTAGATTTCTCCTGGCCATGAAGAAGCAGTACATGGGGAATGGTAAATGTCTTTAAATACATCCCACCTGAATGCAAGTGGCAGCTGTTTTGTAATCTGATTGAATTTGACAGTGGTGGAGCCACTGGGGCTGCTGTTAGCAGTGACTAGAGATATATTCTGTGCATACTCCCTGTGCTTTTCTGCTCCCCTGGATACCTAGCTGAGATAATAAGAAGTAATCTCTGGGCAATTGCCAGATAGGATATAGTTTGTTTCCTGGAGATCAATATCCTAGGATGGAGGGACTGTGCTAGTGGTTCAGCACTTCTGCATGAACACAATTAATTATATAGGTGAGCCCTGTGTTTAGACATTTTCATCTTTGATCTGCCTAACAGCCTCTCTGCTAGGGATTATCCTCCATCCTTACTGACTAATTTGACAATAGACTTTATCTGTGTCCTTTGAGATAAAGATGAGAGGCAGAGCTGTCTATCAGTGCTGTGAATTTTGTAGTGTTCAAAAAAAAAAAGAAAGTCTTTACAACGTAAACTCCATTATGAAGGATACAAAGGAAGTCCCCACCGCAAGTATTCTAATGAAAGAGAAGTCCCCTGGTGCTACTGAGGACAGAAATTGTGATGAGTTCTGTTCTGCTCTAAATTACTAATTGACTTTTTTCTAAAGAACACCTACTAGGAATCTTGAAGTTTTATGGCAAATGCTAAACAGCAGCTGTTTTCTAATTGTGCTTCCCATTCTACAGTCCTCACAAATATCTCTTTAGAATAATAAGCTGGAGACACTTTCAATTAAAAGCAAAACTGATCAGAAGGCAACTGTGTTAATGTAAGAGGATAGATCACAAGCTCAGAATAGCCATGAAAATTATGGATGAGTTTTAATAAATCTCTCTTTAAGGTTCTTTATTACATTGGTATTTTCATAGCTTGTTTTATGGCATGAGAAGCTGACATGATGCTGTGAGCATTCCTGATGAATATCTGCTTATCAGCACACAGTGAAAGAAGTAATTACAGCATTAATACTGAGTTTTATGTCATTAAATCACCATTTGGATCTAGGCAAAATTTACATTTAAAAGTATGATCATCATTGATGATCATCTTGATAAGTTAAGAAAATTACTGGTAACAAGATGTTCTTCTGGGCAGAGTCTGGACCTTTGTGCCAAGCTTTCAGGTTGACAATGGCTGCTGTGTATGCATACACACTTCTTTGCCTAGATTTTTATTTTCTTTCATTTTACTTAGCCAATTCACTGACTTGTGTGGACCAATGTAGAAATGAATATATATTTCTTACTCTAGAGCACACATTTTATATATAATTGATACCAACATTTTTTTATTATTCTAGGGTAAATGCATGGTGCAATTATTTGCTATTAATACTGGATGTTTGAAAAACATAAAGACAGAAAAGAAGCCAAAATGGTAGTGGGAGGAATACTTAAAAAGAGAAGATAGGAAAGAAGAAATAGGTTATAATTTTTCAGATGTTCTCTCTGAATAATATATTTTACACTTCAAATAGGTGGCCTGATTTTCAGCTCTGTCAAGCAGATTTAGGTACATGATATAGGTTTAGAAATGTAATTAAAAGTTTCATTAATATTTTTGTATAGCTCAAAAGAATATTTTTTTGGTAGACAAAAGTGATGGCAGGGGCAAGTACTCCTAAATCCTACGTTTGAATCAAGGTAGGATTTTTAGTCAAGAATCAGACTATTAACTAATATTAACTAAATTATAAATAATCTATTAGTTTTTAAATTAGTTTAGACTCAGACATGACATTCTATATCAAGTTTGCTCCACAAATGTGCTATATCAAAAACCTGGGTCTGGGTTTTGAACTGCAAAAATGGAACATTTAACCCAAGAAAATCTTGATGTCATTAGTTATGCATGGGCAAAACCTCCACTTGCCTGAGATGGCTGGCTCCAGCAGTGATGGGCAGATGGGAGCACTAGGGAGACTGAGCTGCACTCTTTATGGACAGCCTGAATCCACTGTGCCTGCGAGCCTGTTCTGCATTTGCCTTGGACAGCAACAGGAGCCTTTGTTAAGGAGACTGTTCTGTGATGTTACCTCAGTGGTCTGTCCTGTGCTTTGCCAGATGGGATCGAGTGGTTGACGTGTGGAGTGGATGGATAGCTCTGTCAGGGCATTCCCTGTGGTGCATCAGCTACTGCATCACCCTGCACTTAAACAGTGAGGAATGCTTCAGGAAGTAAGCTGCACAGACAGCTGGCCAGTTAGCTTTGGGACTGCTCTGGCATTGTCTGATTATATTGTATTGGATTATAATTGTATTTGATTAGAACTGCAAACCGTCTCCGTTGAACCATGTCTGATGGGAGGCTCAGTGAACCCAGTGTGATAAATTGCTGCTGGGTTAAAGGTCTGGCATCTTTGACATTTATCCACCTTGGTGCAAATGACTATGAAAATCTCAAGGCAACAAGAGGTCTGGGTTCAAAGGGGACTGCCTGCATGAACAAGGCATGCAGAGCCTGTCTCTGTGTGAACTTCTGAGCAAGGAAGCATTTTATATTATTGTCTTTTCCATCATCTAATTTTTTGCCTTGGGAACTTAGTTGTGAACTGGCCCCAGTCCATCGTGCTATCCATAAATTACTAACAGAACTTTGAAGTTCTTCACACATTTAAAGAGGATGTTCAGAGGAATATCCTGAAGGGATTCTAGAGAGAGATGTTTTGAAAATTAAAGGGAAAAAGCAGGTAAGAGATTCAATATCCAAGCGAGTCTTGTATCAAGGAGAACAATATTAACATTGATTCAGAATATCAGTCATGTCAAAATGTGCTAATAGGCAAATCAACCTCCTTGCACATATAAAGAGATATTTTTATTTATAGTCACATATGTGCACTTTTGCAAGCATGCAGACAAGTATATAAACAAAACGTGTTCTTTTTTGTTATGGTAACATTAATATTTGCATTTTTTCTTGCTTGTAAGTATATGAACTTTGCAAAGCAGCTGATTTTCCTGTGTGGGTAATGGCTTTCATTTATGCTATCCTAACAATGATCCCCCATCAGGTTTTGCATAAACAAGTCATCACACATTTTGTAACAATTTTTAAAATGTAAATTATTTACACAGAGAGTGCTTATTGCTTGGGTAGGTGACTCCCATGGCTTATAAATAAGTTAATAACAAATAAATAATTCAGATACATTTATTTTTGAATCTGTTGCTATGAAATCCTTTAATATTCAGAGCAAATCTATTTGAAAGATTGTTGGCATCTTGAGCATATGTAGGATTAATTATTGCAGTGTCTATTTCCATAGTTTGCAAACTACTTGCAAGCAGAGGACCCCCAAACTAAACAAAACCATTTTACAACAATCGAGGCCTTGTTTCAGTGATGTGCTTCAACCAAATTTTAGCACATTCTGAATACCACCCAGTTCAATAAAGGCTCAGCACAACTTAAGAACTGCTGAATTCAGTAAGAGTTAGCATGAACTCAAGTGCTTTCCTGCACAAAAGCCTAAATTCTTGCTAGGCTTCTACAGACTCTAAAAATCGTTCCTGAAAGCAAATGTTATGCTGCTAGATAGAACATACTGCAAGTGTTATTGCAGACTCTCATCTTTGCTGGAAGCTGCTTGCAATTGCTGTGAAATCTTCCTGCTTTCAGGGAGTTTCAAGGAGGAGGGGGTTATGTGGAATCACTATCAGGTTTCCCTCTTCCCAGCTTTTTTCTGTATAAAGCCCTGTGCTCTCATAGGGACAGAAATCATCAGATGTTAGCAGATGTGACAGAGAACTCGCTCTACATCTAAGCAGACCTGAATGAACTAGCTCTCTCTCCTTCTTGCACAGTTCCAGGTGTTCTAAATCAATAAGAAAGACATTCAGGCCGTGTTGTGTTTCAATGATAGTTACTATCCTTTTGCTCTGTTCTTCAAGCAGAGGAATCCAAGCTGGATTTTCACTACTAAGTGGGAATTTACCTTGATTTGATGATTGAAAACTTGGCTGTTGACCTTTTGTCAGTGAATGCTAGTTTTTCAGCCTGGATCTTTCCTACCTTAACATCCATATTCTATGTGAGGTTTTCATCTTTCCTTTTTTATTTTGTGCTTATCTCAGCTTTTGCATAATTTTCTCTTTTTGTACTTTACATCTCTTCTAAATACTTCTTTATACTCTTCGCTTTCCAACACTGTAAGAAACTGCAAAATTTAACATAGAATACATCAAATGTATTTAAAAGGTAATAAAAAGCAACATCTCTCCACCCCTCCAAAAAAACTTCACGCCACCTTCTCCAGAGAAACACCAAACCCAGCAACACAAAGCCACTTTCCTATGTTGTGCCCCCCTCCACTCTGATTTTTTTTCTCCAGTGATTTGTTTTCTGACTCCACTATATTTAACACAGTATTTGGCTGAATTTGATTCTTATTCTGAAACAAAAGAAAATACAGATTTATCTTTCTTTAGAGTGATTGGACTCATTTTCATCAAAACCCAATGCTGGAAATAGAAAGTCAAAGAAATACAGTAACAGCTGGTTTGTATTCACCTCCTCAGCCTTATGAACAGTCAAAATAAGCAAATTACCTATCCACTGATGCCTTGGCACATGTTGGCACCCAGATATTTAGAAAGTTATTTTACAAGAGAAGGTCACTGTGTTTAAATAGGCTGAATATGCCAGATGTTGGGACTGCCAGTGATTTAGCTAAAGACAGAGACAGTGATCTGGTGGATGAGAGGATTAATCATTATTATGAATTTGACAGTAAATCTGATGAGCTGTTAGGACAATTAGGGTGATGATCTGCTGTTTCATGAATGTGCAGAGGAATCATTATCGAGAAGGGAAATTGATGAAATCATCAAAGTGAATGTAAACTTGAACTGGATTTGTAAATCAGAGAGGAATTTCCCATGCAGCACTCTCTATTACGTAACACATCACTCATAAATGCTTAGTACTTTTTTATTATGAGTACATCAACCCAACTAATTTTACACATTGTTTAGGTTTATTTGTTATTTATTTTACTTGACTTTTCCCCTGAAATTGCTTAACATGCATCAGAAAAAAAATCATGAAAGTTTGAAGGCACAGTAAGTTTTCATGGTAGTTTCCTACCTGACTGTAGGAAGACTGTTTCTTTTACAGACTATATTATAAAAAAGAATGAAAGACACACAAATAAAAGTTAGTAGAAATATATGTAATATACTAAGTAAATAAATAAATGTCTCAAATATAAATTGAAATCTTTCATATAGATATAATTTTGTTGCAGAATGTGTAAAACATGTTACAGTTAATTCCTGTCTTGTTTCAGAGTATTATTAAAATAGTCTAGATTTTATTTCCATCTAAAGAAAGATTCACTTGTAATATGAATGCAAAATATAACAGCATCTCCAAAAAAAAGAAGAAAAGAATGTTGACTAAAACTAGAAGAATAAATTTACTTCTTAGTTACAGAGTGAAGCAAAAAAAAAGGAGTATTTAGCAATAGGTCATCTGATTTGATATACTCTTGGAAAAGTCCTTTGTTAACTGAATTGCTCATGGACATTCATTTTGAGTATGTTAGCTGAATTTTAAGATTCTGTTTGAATAAAGTAAGGGACTCTAGGGGCTATACTGATCTTCTGGATAGTTCAAGGGACAGTGATGATCTATGCATGGTTTATGTGTGTTGCTGATTTATTTGCTGGCTTGTTTTTATCTTTGTTTATGCTTAGCTTAGCTGAGTCTTGGCTTATGGAGGGTAAGTTCCATAATATGTGAGTAATATTAATTTACAGTTAAAAATTTCACCCATATTGTTGTCAAATAACTCTTGAGGTGTTGTTGTGGTTTTCTGTCTGCTATGAGAAACAATGTGTCACTGAAATTATCTGTTTAAAAGTGCTCCTGTTTTTTTAGAGAAGTTTGGTAAGAAAGTTTCCTACTCAAGGGACAAATGAAATAACTAAGTGTCCTGTATCCATGGTCAGGAAACAATAGCCCTTCTGTAATTAGCTCAGACATTTCAAGAAGTATCTTCTAACTGTCATGTTTAAACACAGACAGTTTTTTTCTTTGATTTGTAGAGTAAAAAATACTTTCCTAGCCTATGACACTGAACACTGCACTAAAGTATGGGAGATAACCATTAGGAATTGCTTAAGAAATAAAAATATAGCCTGTGCATTTCAAAGCTTATGTCAAAAACATTCCCCTTGGTCCAGCCACAATTAATCTGTCTTTCAAATACTACATAGAGTATTGCCATTGAATTCATGAATGAAAACTGCTATTGTGACAGATATGGGATTGGTAACTTTTCCTAAACCTTATGCTTTTTTAATGGTATTTATATTTTTGTTCATCACAGCTGCCTAGTTTTCACCTCAAAATACATGGTGGTACATCTGTTGGTTAATGGGCCATCTCAAAAATGAAAACATTTAGAGATACTATGAAGAAAGTTAAGAAACTTCACTTCATTTTCTATAGTCTTCCTCAGATAAGCTATGAAAAGAAATCTTTTCTTCCAGTATTACAGTTTGCATTGATGATGATTTTATCTAGTTATGACCTTGCAAAGAAAAGTATATTTCCTATTGATTATGGTGACAGTTCCCTGTAGATCCATCTTTTTTGTTCATTATAGCAGATGCAAACTTCAGTTTCTGACTCAGAACAGTTGTGGCCATGATATTGTTTGTCCTGTAATAGTTCTTTATAAAGTAATTGAATATATGATGGAGAACTGATGGATTTTTTGGAAGTCCTTGATAAAGAGGAGAGATTATATTTTAAACTCTCTTTATGGAAGTTCTGCTTCATACTTGTGCTTTTACTTGCCTTTCAGAAAAGCATTCAGTGAGTCAGTCAAAACTCTAGAAATAAGCAGCAGAGGTTGATGAAAGTGGAGATGGATATTAGCAGAGTTATAGCAAAACTCTGTGAATTTTTTTTTCTTTAACTGTGCTTGCCGGTAAGATTTGCTTGAGGAAGGATATCTGGGAGATCACCCAACGTGAACAGTAAGTCACAGGTATGGTTAGAGTGATGGCTGAGACAAAGCTACTGGCACAAGAATATTGATAAAATAAACTTCTTCTTGTGGGTCATACAGGGACACTTTCTGCCCCCATCGCTGGGCAGTAGCCATAGCATGTAGAGGATTATCTCAGGTGGGGAAATCCTCTAGGACAGGAGCCAGAAAAGCCCAGATTCCTTCTCCTCAGACAGGGAAGCAGGGCAGCCTGAGCAGAGATCTGTCAGACTCTGCACGTCTCCTCCCCTGGACTCTTTTCCTTCTTTGGACAGTGAGCTCACTGCATTCAGGGCAGTGTTTGATACAGAGGTGTCTGTCATTGCTTGCAGTAACACGGGACTGAGTGTGTATGCCTTTGTTCCTAGATTGTGCTGGAGTTTTGCTAAGCTGTAAGGAGACCGTTGTGATGGAGTCAGGGATAAAATGAGAAGGTATAAAGCATGCTAGGTTTATAACAAAGAAATGTGCAACTTACTGACACAACAGGGAATGATTAGGGTTAAGGATTAAATTACTCTGCTCCTTGGAAGGAGAGTAGCAAGGTGTGCTGTCATTGTCAACACAATGACAAGACTAACTAGGGAGGGAAGTGGGGGAGGGAAGGATGCCAGGATAATTTGTAAACCTGATCTAAAGACTTGGTTTAAATCCACCAATAATGATTTTTAGGGATGTATAAGATTAGCATTTAACACCTCTGTTCATTTTAAGAATTTTACATTTTTTTCCTCCTTTTTCTGAAAGGTTAGCTTTATTAGTGCATTCATTAGTATGTTAAATTGATCCAAGTTGTCCAGTCCCACAGTACTATATTAGTACATTGAGAGTATTATTTTTGATATTTTATTTTACTTATATCAAGCCAGCGTAGACCTCAGGATGCTGTTATAATTCTGTGATATTTCAAAATATTGTGCTTGGATTTTAGTCTATGTATACGTGATCAATTATTTCCCTTTGACAGTTGTTATTACATACATATTCCACTAGTCATGTGTGCTAAATTTGTTATTGATCTTTAGAGTAGCGTAAACATTGTGCATTTATTTACATGTATATACATGCATGAGGAAGTAGTTCATTTACTTGCTATTGATTTGTTTTCTTTTTGATTCTGGCAGGCTGTTCAGCATTACACTTTGTAATTTATGCAATAATGTTCTGATAGAAGTTGTAAAGCAGAACATTAGTAAGCTTATTTTTGCTGTCTTAGTAAATCTGTTCAGAAGGTAGATTATATAAATGGTAGTCTTTGCACCTGTCTTTTTACAGAGGATTATAAAGTAAAAAGTTTTTCTGAAGATAAAAGCATAAAAGTACTAAGCTTACCTCAGCATTCTTGACATCATAAAAGCCTGAGTGATAGATCAAGATTCAAAGTGAGGAGGTATCAATCTGCTAAGTTTAATCAATGAGGAGTCCCAATGGTACTATTTAAATTTTCAAAAATGCAAATTTGCTGTTATACTGATGTGTATGACTCTTCTTTTCTACCTGGATTATCCAGCCAAACCAAGATAAATTCTCTCAAGTTCAAAGCCAAACTCCTCAAATTAGCAATTAGTATATGCTAACCTCTGAGTGGTTTGAGTCACAGAGGCTGCTAAACTATGAGGAGTATCAAAATTAATTATGTGTTTATGCTGCCTCATAGCCCATATGTATGCCTGTATTTAGTGTTGGACATGCATTTAGATGTATTTTTCACTGATGAGCAAAGTTCTGCATGAGTGAAATAGAACTTCTCTGCCCTATTCCTCCTGATAGCTCGTCAGGTGGCAGGAGGGACAAACCTGTGCTGTGCACAAGGGTTTTGTTTATAGCTTGTCATTTCATATTACAGCACCACACAAAGCAGACAGAAGGTTAATTTTTAATAATTTTCTTGTATAATATATACAAGATAAAATAATTATTTATAATTAATTATAAATAACTTTTCTTTTAAAAGTTGACCTTTTAAAATTCTCTTTTCTGTTATTATTTTTACTCATATATTCCACTGAATGAAACTCAAAAATGTGTAATATCTCTGGCATAGTTTTGAGAGGGTATTGACAGAAATAACAGTCTGATTCATAACACAGAAGAAACACAGATTAGTTTTCACAGAGAGCTAGAAATGATGTACAAAAATGAATCACCATGTACAACTATCAAAATGCAATAAATTACTTGTAAAGTAAGAGTGTGTATGTTCAGAAATTCATTTAGGACATGGGTGATTGTGCCATGATTTATAGAGCAGCATGTGTAATGGCTGTGATGCCTCTTGCAGTGATTGTCTACATTGCTTTTAAGTTGCAACGTCTATTTTGTGCTTACCTGAATATCTACTGCCAGTAAAATTTGCATTTTCTTAAGTGCAGTAGTACTCTTCCACTCTTCCCAATATTGGTTTCAAGCATCAAAAAAGGGAATACTGTTCCTCTTATTTTTATATCAATTTTACAACAATATTTCAATTAGGAATAGAAGCACCTCTCTGAAGTTCTGGATTTAAACTCTGAAAATAGCACTTTTGTTTCTGAAATCATTATTCCAATGTCCAATATTTGTTTTTACTTGAATTAATAATTTCAAAGCAGAAGGTAAATAAAAGTGAATAGTTAGGTAAATATATGCACTTCGGTGTTAGTATAAGAGGATATACACTCAAGGAATGTGGTATAAATTTGGTAGATGAGAAATGTAAGTAATCATATGACATTTAGGTGTGATTATTTAATTTTAAAGCATTTACAGTGCAATTTGCAACAATTGCATTAAATTGCATTTGAAATTCATTTTTTAATTATAAAGTATTGTGAAGGAAAGCACATGAAACTAGCATTTTTCTTTCATTTTCATTCCTGTTGCAAAAAAGGAAAAAAAAGACTCTGTAGAAAGTGACATGTTATAATGAATTTTTATGTATTCAGAATAATAATTTTGCTGCCTTTTGATAAAGAAGTATTATATAATTTAATAGCTATTCTTCTGTAACTGAGTGCTACGTGAGAACAGTGCTTGGCAGCTCTGTTGAGCTGCTTACCAGTCATGCATAAGGATCCAGCTTTGCCCTCCCCTGCATGCAGAACATCAGTATTGGTGAGAGACACAATTCCTCTCCCTGCTGCTGATAGTTTTGGGAGCTCGACCTGGATGCAAAGGCTGAAAGATGCATCCCTTCAAAACCCCAGAGTCTTAGGAGCTAAGGACAAATCGGTGGCTCACACTGGGCAAGACACTGGGATTGCAATGCACCATTCCTGTGAAGCAGGCAGAAGGGATGCTTGAAGCACAGCTACTCCCTGACTTCTCTCAGGACTCGGTCTTCTGTGCTCTCTCTGCTCTTACTGTGTGCTCTTCTGCAGGAATTAGCACGTTGCTTCCAGGTGGATCCTCTGGTGGGCCCTGTCAGCTTGTTCTTCATCACTCAGGCTCCCCCTTTCCTCCTGCAAGGCAACTCTACCTTAATGACGGACAGTGGGGCCTGTCCCTAAAGCAAGGCAGAACTGCCTCTTACCTCCCAGGAAACAAATTCTGTGTACCTTTAATACCTAGATTCTCTCTGCTTATATACCTTCATTGGTGCCTCAGAAAACTATTCTTCCTTGGGAAGTTCAAGTTTCAACTTCCTTTGGCTCTCCATTATCCCTAGGCCCGGGCAGAGGACAGTGTGAATTGTCACAGCTTTTGTGAATATGCATGTTCTAAGCAGGGCTGTAGAAAAGCGTGGGACAATCACTCCCCTGGGGGGCAGCGGTCCCAGGCAGTGTTGGGCCGAGCCTCCCTTCCCACCTGTGTCAGCCCCCGCTGCGGGATCCGCTTCGGCACAGCTCACTGCCACGGCAGTCAGCCGTGTCTCAATCCCTGCGTGAGTTTCCTTGGGACAGAGCTGACAGCTGAGTGGATTGCATCTGACAGCTCCTGTGCTTCAGGCTGCCCTGGATCCCTGCCCACCTCAGCCTGAGCTTTAGGGAGCCTGAGAAAACAAAAGCAGGCCCTCAGGCCAAACACGAAGCGCTCAATAGCAGATGTTTGCTCGGAACAGCAGCATCAGTGACATTTACCTTCTTCAGCAAGTTCTTCTCTGAGCTTAGATGCTGTATTCATCTATCCTCTGACAATTACCCCTCTGTTATGCAGGTTTCACCTCAGTTTACTTGAAAAATAAACCCAAATAACATAGTCATTCCTACTAATGAGTAATGACTTGTAATATGCCTTCGCTATTCATGCTTTATGACTTAACTCCCACATTTGCTAAGCTGTAGCTGGGGTTGGTTTTTTTTTTGTCTGTTTTTTTTTGGTTTTTTTTTGGTTTTTTTCCTCCTTTCTTCCTGCCTTCTTTCACTGTGAGAAGGTTGAGGCTAACAAGCAAGTCATTACCCGTGCTCAGGTATGTGCCACGATTCAGAATGACAAATGAAGAATCTTAAAAGCCCCATAGATGGGCAAAGTAGCTTGTGCTTCCAGGATGAAAAACCAAGGGCTGACTGACCCACTTGACAACACCCTGCAAACAGCTCATGACTGCTGCTGTGGGAAGCAGAAAACTTACTTTCTTTACATCCTGACCATAGTAATCCAGGTAATTCTCTTTCTTCCTCTTTTCCTGCAGCCCTCTCTCCGTCCTTCCATTTAAGATGAAGAGCACCTCCCCTGCTGATTTTCTTTCTCCTTTGTGATCTGGACCAAAATGAGGGCAGATCAAGAGCCCATGACCACTTTTGACCGTATTTTGTCCTTACATCAAATGTGATGCTGGAATCATTTTGCTGATGAGGAAGGGGTAACTTCAGCCTTTTTTTCTTGGATATCACTAAGTTACCCACTAGTTCAGAATGTGTGTATTTGTATGACTTAAGTGATTTATCTTTGATTGATAATATTGTCTGCGACAATGAGTTATTTTTCCCAGCCCTGGTCAGCTCCAGAGTGCCCAGCGTGAGCGCCTCTGCTTCTCAGTGGGACCGGTGCTTGTCATGATTCCCGGGCGCTTCTGCTGCCGCGCACTGGGGCGGGCTGGCCGCGTTCTGCCGTCGGCGCTAGGGAGGAAATAAAGAGGTGAAGGAATTGTCCAATTCATCCATGTGTACGGTTAGAAAGCTTTAATGGCCACGGGAGCTGTGGTGGAGAAGCTGCAAACCGCCCCCAACTCTGCGTGGACGAAAATGGTGCTGGGACCAGGGAGGCACGGGATTTTATAGGGGGCGGGGCAAGGAGGGCAGAAGCCGTCCCGCCCAATGGGGACAGGCACCGTGGTGGTGACATGGACCACGGCGACCAACGGGAATGTAACAGGGGCGGACACGGGGCTCTGGGTCGGGAACGGGGTGACAGGCACAGCAGAGTGGACAGGAGAGTGATTACAGGACTTGCAGGGTGGGCTCCAATGGTAAGAGCCCGGAGTGGACCACTGCGGGGGGGGAAACGCAGGGGGTGCATGGGGGTACACAGGACCAGCTAGCTAACATAGATCAGAACCCCTAATCTGAACCCAAACCCGGGATGCAACAATTGTCTTCCTGTTTTTCTTCTACATTGTTCTCAACTACCTTTTTTTTCCCCTTTTACATCTGAAATTATTTCTATTTGAAGATTAGATTCCAAACCTAAATTGTTTTGCTCTCTTCACAAGTAAAAATATATAATGAAGATTATATGCTTAAAAGTCTTCTGATCTCTACACATTATATTGCCATGTTGATCACCGTGTAAGATTTCTGTAAGATCCAGTATTGATCTGTATTCTCATACTTTCTGTAGATGATTACTGTAATGCTACAGCGCAAGCATTAGAATCTCAGCCTGCTGGGTCAGCCAGGGATGCTCTCTGGAAGGTGTGTGTAATGGGATCCTGTAGGCATCTTGTGGAAGATAATAGGGATTAGCAAACTAAAGCAAACTGTTGGACTGTTAAATAGCATAGCTAGTGAGCTCTTAGCATGGACAACCATAGGAGAAACCTGTTTGAATAACATGAAGGATGTGTGTAAAATTTGTGCTGTTCTGACTTCCTGTATTAGTACCAGACTCTTCTCTTGTAGGAAAAAAAAAAAAAAAAAAAAAAAAAAAAGAGTAGGGATAGAGAAAAATGGTGAGGCCTGTGAACACATGCAGCAGTTGGACTGTTCTGACACTGCTCTGTGACTGTGTTATTGTGAAATAGTGTTGGCAATTCCAAGTATAGGTGTCTGAACAACTTTTATAAATTCTCTGAAACAAAATAGGAATACTTAGTTCCATTTGCTCTGATGATGTGTTTTCTTTTACTAGCAATTCACTTTGTTTTTTTCAGTGTATAACGTTTTGAGAGGGAGAGGTGCATATGAAGTGTATATACAAAAAGACATGGAATATAGCCAAATTTCTGTAAATTATACAGAATATGTGGGGAGAAATTCCGGCAATTTTGAACTTAATAGAAGAGGCATTTTTGCTAGAAGGGCAGTAACATTTAATCACAGAATGCAAACTAAAAATTGGAAAAGGACATGCAGCTAACCAGATTGCTCAAATTTTATATAAATTGAGGCATATTTTATTTACATACCTTAGAGGATGAGGTCAAGTGATAAACATGGCTAAATTGTTGCCACACTTATGAACAGTTTCATTTAAGACTGTACATGTGTGGCTTTTTAAAACGTTTACAGTTTGTCCTTCGTTTGCAGTTGGTCCTTCACCTTTCTATTGAGCACTCACAAATGATTTAAAGACCAAGTTTGAAAGACCAAGTTAAGTGAAGACTGTAGTGAACTATAGATTTATAATTCATAAGGTATACTTTGTGTCCATCCTTCTTCCCCTGAACATATATTTCCTGGTGGTGATGAGTTCTGAGCAGGGGCTGTGAGGACAGTGGGTATATATTTCTCTGAATCTATCTCCAGTTGCTTCCATGAAAGCTTGGTGATGACACAGCATGAGAAGATTCCTTCACTGCAGGGACATAGATACAAGTGTAATCATAACTGACAAAAGCTGCTTTCTTTGGAAGTTGAGAGTTGCCTGATTTAAATGAAACTCTGTTGTAAAGCAAAGTTCATAATCTCTCTGGCCATCCTCTGAAAGGGAAGGTGTGACCTAGAGGTCACTTGCTACTCCTATAGCTAAAAAATTTTAAACACAATTACTGATCTTTTTACATTCTGAAGATTTAGGAGATTAATGATGCTTGGTGGTGATTATGGTGAAGTTTTTGACATTGTAATAATTCCTTCATGTTGTGGGTGTTATGTGTAGTAGGTATAATTCGCACCTATAAAGTGATATATGGGTAGAAGTTATATATGATTAAAATATAGACATAAAGCAAGCGAGCCAGGGCAAGGGGGTTGCCTCACATATGTTGAAACCATTGCTGATAAGGCCTCATTTGCAAGTTAATACATGTGGCTCGCTTGGAGATGGGCCGTTTTCTCGAGATAATCTAGGAACTCCCAAGCGATGATCGTCCCAACAACTACCTGAGATTGGGATCACTGGAACCTCCAGAAGATGCATCTCAATGCCAGGTTCCCGTAACTCAATCACCGATGTACATCGCTTGCCAGACCTTGAATTGTTCAACCCTGTGCAGAGAAAAGAGACTTCATGAATATGTGGGACTTTGAATGGAAAGAAAAGGCTGATTACTGAAATCCTGGCCTCAAGCAAAATAAACTGTATAAAAACTGCTTATGCAGAATGGATGGTGTGAAGCATAGGAGACCCTCTGCTAGAGTGGTCAGACCTGTGTCTCACCCAGCATCGATCCTGGGCTCGGCACTGTCCTTTTCTTTGTGGCTCGCTCAGATAGAATTTGATTGCTATAATAAAAATTGGGGGTTTTTTTTATTTTAATTTGGCTGGGTCAATTTTTACCTATAACATGGGGCTGTGCATTGTTAACTGATAAAAATTCAAAACCAAGTTATTAATTTCCAAGTAAAAAGAAATCATTGGCTTTCTAGTGCTAAGTGGTTGCAGCTTATTGATGATGAGTGTTTTTTATCATTTAAAGGACTGTCCTGGGAAGCATAATCATTTTTAAGAGGGGTTAAATAATTTGCAGACCCAGAATTTTCCATGGTGGATCAGCTGTTCAGAATATTCCTGCTTATCCCATGAAATGAACAGGGCTAATGCCTTTATTAATGTTCAGCTCTTTATTGAAAAGATCAGCTGGGCAGGGGGCCCAACACAGAGCTCACCCCCACTGTTGTAGCTTTCCTAGGTAGCTGAAAGGGAAGGAGGCATACAGAGTCTGTTGCTGAAGTCCAGAGCAACAGCTATCCCCTCTTCTTTCCTGTGGCACACCTGTAGTCAAAGGGTGAGGAGGCGTGCAGAGTCTGTTGCTGAAGTTCAGAACAACAGCTGTCCCCTCTCCTTCCCTTGTGGCAGCACCAGAAAGTTCTGTCTCGCCATCTCTGCTTCCCCCAGCCTACTCTAGTCTAGTCTTTTGTAGGTGATGGTGACGGGCGAAAGTCGATCAGGGGATGTGTTTCCCTCTTCCTCAGCTAGGGCATTTGTCTAGCCCCCTCTACTGTGTTTAGGTCTTTATTTAGGGGTGTCTTTATTCCCTAAAAACACTCCCATGATCCCAAGGGTTTTTTTTTTAATTTGCATTTTAGTCCCAGAATGGCAGCATGGGGGATGGGAGGCCGTTTATCTCTAGGTAGTTTAGAGAAAACAAACAGAGCAAGAGTTAGTAGTTGTTTCAGTGTTGCCATGGGAACTAGGAGGGCCATGCCCGGGAGTATCGGGAACTTTGTTCATTACATCCCATATACTACTTTATATCTTTGATTTGGTTGAGATGTGCACACACACACGCAAAAAAAAGGACAAATAGACTATTTTAGCAGGCAAAACACAGTGCAGTTCCCTCAAGCTGACTGCTCAAGCTGGCTGTTCCTCACAACACATTCCATCATGGAATCTGTCAGTACTCAGACACAGTCTCTCACTAAAAGACTCTCATACCTTGCCATCTGTCATGTTCTGCCTGTTCCCATGGTAAAAATGTCTCCCCCAGTTTTTTCAGATTTGACAATCATTTCCATTGAGATTGGTGATGGAGCAAGCTTTAGAAATGTGTTCCTTTTCCCACTTTTTCCCACTTTTTCCCTTGGATTGATCACATCTCACTTTAGGACTCACTAAGTGACTTTGGTGGGTCTTCTAAAGGATGAAGATTGATGCACAGAAAAGGTTGTGCCTGCACATTTGTTGCATCCTGGGTTGGTTCAGTTAGGGGTTTTAATAATGTTAGTTAGCTGGTTCTATGTACCCCCATTTCCCCCCCACAATGGTTCGCTCCAGGTTGTCTGCCATTGGAGCTTTCCCATGTCAGTATTGCAGTCACCCCCTGTTTGTTCCTGAAACTTCTATGTCAGTTACCCTATCCCTGCAATCCTATTTGTCCCAGAACCCTGTATCCACCCCTGGTATGTTCCCGTTGGCTGCCATGGTCCATGTCACTCCCCTGTTGCCTGTCCCCATTGGGCGAGGGGGGCTTCCGCCCCTGTCTGCCTGCCCCCTATATAACCCCACGCTTCCTTTGTTTTGTCGCCGTCTCGACCACATGCACGCTAGGAGCGGATGTTCCTCTCCACCGTGGCAGCCACACAGGAATAAACTCTCTCCCGCCACGCAGGACAAGGTGTGCCTCCTTTGTCCCTTTACCTCCTCCCAGTGTTGGCCACAGAACACAGCAAACCCACGTGGAGGCTCGGCGCTACAGCCTCCGAACCAGCGGCAGCCCTGGTCCAGCTGGAGGGGCAGAGCCTAGCCGGGCTCCCCAACCGTCTGAGACCGGGGAGAAGAGCACAGCGCTGCACACTTGGTCAGTAGGTAACAGGGTAGAAAGGCTGTGCTTTAAATTTTCTACATTCTTTCAAACTTTCAGTAGAGTTACTCACCTTCAGTAGAAAACCATACATATTAATTAGACACTGTTTGTATGGCTTTTCAAAAATATGTAGCAGTGGTGGTGGAGATGGAGGCAGTGAGAGGGCAAGAAATAAAGAGCCGTCTGCAAATACAATAAATAGCAGGGATGTACTGTATATGGACAAAATGGACTTTCATGAGGAACAAAGAAATGACAACACTGTCATAAACATATTTCACCTTTAGCTATCCACCACAATGTATAAATACTAATCTGACAGCTCATACTTCTCTTTTCCCAATCAAATATGAATTTACAAATAGTGATCCTGTATTTGTTCCAGTAGAATAGCAAAAGGAGGTATGTTACCACAAATTAGCAACTTCAGTGACTTCTGAAATATTCTTAACGTGTTCCTTTGTAGCTATGATGATAATTTTATGTTCAGTCTTCATCTCATTTCCCAGATCATCAGTGTCTCAATTTGTGAGGTAAAATAGCTAAGTCTCTCAGCAAGCATCAGTGACACAAGATCTCCAGTTCCCTGTGCACCAGCTGCAACACATCTTCAGTGAACACCATGGACAGAAGAGAGTTAAATGTGCCAAAGATTATGCCAGAGTATCTGTGCATAATGGGCGTGCTCATGACCCCAATCCATCCCACTAGTAATATCTACTGATATCTCCATCATTCCTATCAGGCAGACCTTTCAGGTGCCTTGGCCTATTTTTTTTGCATGAGGATTCTTCACTGTAAAAATGTCTAGAATTAATAGCCAAATCCAAAGGGTGTGTGTTTAGATATAAATTCAGTGACTCCATGAATAGTGATGTAAAGAGCATCCTCACACAACAGAGGACTGTTTAGCTGCCACAGTCCCTGTAGAATATCCAATTAAAAACATTATAGTGCATTCAAAGACCGGATAAAGCAGGGAAGCGTGCTTTGTACCTGTGGTAGTTATAGCATACACACAGTACAGCAGGTACACTGCACATATCCAGATTGTCATGCATGTATGACTTTAAATGCACTGTAATAATTTATGCTAGCTGAGGAGATGGCTTGATGTGATATCAAAAATAAATTTCTGGTGATTTGAAAATATGGGCCCAAGCCTTGATGACTGGATGCACTGTAAATGATCTGAGAAATATCTTAAAATCTAAAGTGAATATATGGAGACTGCAAGCTTTCCACAGTAGCTTTTGGGTTATATGTTTCCAGAAGTCTTGCTAAATGCACTTAGAGACTGTGCCTGTGTGCCTGTACTTTTCATACAGGTAGGATGGTAAATATCGTGTGTGACCTTACTGTACTGTTGCTTTTAGTAAATGCTTGTCAAAGCCATCATGGAATCAATTTTCTAAGATGAAGCCTTCTGTCAGAAAATTATTTTATATAAATTTACTTTATTTCTTATGACACCACAGTTCTCACAACTGAGAGAAGTGCATTGGATGTTCAGGAGCAGGAAAGGACTTTATGGTTTCATAAAAAAACTAGTAGCCATTAGAAATAATAATAGTTTTCCACCTAGGGAAAATGTTCTAGGCTTTCTCATGAGCATCTAGGAATTTAAATGTAACTTGAGAAGAAACTCCTCTGTTCTGCTGGCTCCCTGTCTGGCATAGGAGCACAGCAAGCATTCTGTGAAATACTGCTTCCAAGTGTGGATGTTCTAGAAAATTGAGAGAATGCTACGATGTATGTCTAGCATGTGTTAAGCCAGCAGATGTTCAGATCTTCTCATTAAATGCTTCATACTTGTTTCCATTGGCTTATACAGCCCAATTAGCTTACACAAACCTCAAATTTTTTTATCAGGATTTGCTATCATAAATGTAACAGAAGGAAAACTGTAGCTAGTAGACCTGGTATTCAGCAGTTGCATTTTGATGTAACCTTGTAAAAAATCTGTGAAATCTTTGTTTCACACTAAATGATGATTTTATGATGGTAGTCACTGCAATATGTAGTTACATGTTTATGTCATTTTACAGTCTTGTAAGAATGCATTTCCACTAGCATCACAAATTGTTCAGAGAAACCTGTCAGGCTCTTCATGCATCTAAAAGAATATTTAGAAATATTTGTATTCATCACTTTGTATAAATTCAATGCTCAACTTGTTTGGATGATTAAATTTTTTTAAGACTTTGTGCTATCACAGAGTCAAGTGCTAAGTATACTTTTTTGACTGAAAAAGATATTTGCTCCTATTAGAAGGCAAGGAGAATAAATAGGAAACACCAGATTAATATATCAATCTGAATTTATTAACAAATGTAAAAAAACTGAGAAAATTGGAGCATGAGGATTTTTTTACAGCAGAGACAAGTACAATTTTCTCAATACCATTTGTGATGCTATATAGGATGCTGTTCTTCTGTGGAAATCCTGTTGTTAAAGCTTATTTTTGTCTGTGTCACACTGCTATTACTGTGAAATGAGCTCTTTGCTATCTGGAACAACAGTCCAGTCTTGTCCCATGATAGGGACTCCTTAAGTAAAGAGAGACTACTCTTTCCAACAGACTTTGGTATCCACAGGCAATTACTCTAGAAAACCTGTGTCATGGGAGACTATACAGTGTTGAGAAAAAATGTATAGCTGGACCACTTAATTCCAGACATTATGGACTAATGGCAACTTTCTGGCAGTTGTAGGCAGCCCTGTCTCATATCAATACATTTGCTAATGTAAATTCAGAAATGTAAGGGACAAAACTGATGTGCAATAATATTTTTCAGTGCTTTTCAATGACTGTACCATTTGATGAGCATCTTTCTGACTTGTGTTCTGTTACTTCTGGAAAAAAATCTTTTATTAAATTAGTATTTCATCTGCTTACTAGGTTACCTCAACAGCTGACTTCATCATACGTCCCACTAGAGCTCATTATGAGTCTTTAGTTAGTTTTTAAGTCAGAGTCTACTGAGGGTTCTGTTTGGCTAATTCAGTTTGCCTTTGAGAAATTAATGAAATTTACACTAAATTCTATTCACTGTTTTTACTGTAGAAGCCACTGAAAATCAAAGCTCTTTTTCTTACTTATTTTTATTTCAGAGCTTTATCTTTGAGTTATCCAAGTTACTGACTATATAGTAGTTTTTGACTACTGCAGACTACTAAAAATAATTTTATAGTTTAGAAGAGTATTTATTGGATTCTTCTTTTTCATGGTATAATTCTTTCTATGTCCTGGAAACGCATCTAAAGAAGTGCTATGAGGTATTTTAGTGATGTAAGTGACAGTTTTGGCTTTATGTCTCATTATCTGAAAGACAGCATCTCCAGCAGCACAGGCATATCTCATCCTGCCAAGGCCCAATGTGGAACATAATGTGTGAAAGAGACTCCAAATGAGGGGAATGGATCTCTTACTTGCTTAAAATGCTATGAATTTATTCCTTCAGGGTGAATGACTGTATTTTATAACTCCAGTTTTCGAGATAATAAATAATTTTAGGCCACTGAAGTGACAGGGCAGTACATCTGTGTGAAAAGTGAATCATCTGGGGAATAAAAATGAGCAAGATCACTCTGAATTAAGTGCATGAGCCCACAGCCTGAATTATTGGTTTGATATTCAGAAGTTAAAGTGCAAGAGCTTGCTTTATGCTAGTGCTATGGTCAGAGCTGCTAGAAAATGTGATCTCACAGGTTGAAGCTGCTTGGATCTGGCCCTGAAGCAGAAATGATAAAAACTCTGATATCCTGTTTTCACTTTCTGGGCTGTCAGCAGTGTCTTCCAGAGCCAGAGACCTGGAAGTTGAAGGACCTAAGTGACATGAGCATCCTGGTGACAAGGACATGAGGACCTCTGCAGTCTGCACACACAGAGATCCTCGTGGCTGTGGGATCACCTGCCCCAGCTTGAATGCGCAAGGAAGGCCTGCACGTACCTGGCAATTGTATCAGTGTCTGAAAGCTGGTCAGTAAAACTGATATTCTGTTGTTAGGGCTAATGGTGATAGGTAGACAGACAGACAGACAGATAGATATTTGATTGAATAAAGGGTATTTGATTGAATAGACACTAGAAATTCACAGAGGTGGTTGTTTTGTGTTGACAGAGGTGGTGAGGGGTAGGGCTTTTAAATATATAAATTAATTACAATTGATTCAAATTCAAAGTAAAGTTTAAATTTAAACTCTTCAATTTGAACAGCTTATTGGAGTGTCACTTTTTACAATGACCCAAGTAATCATTCAAGAGAGTCCCACTATGTCTTACAAAGTCTGGAGAGGTTGCAAAAGGAGAGGAACTTCAGATTTTGGGTCCTAAAAACTTTCAGTAACTATTATTTGTAGTTAACAGGTCCACAAGACTCATGCTGATTAATTTCCTTATCTGAAAGTCGTGCTTTTCATACTGTAAATGATATCTAATACTCCCTGAAGGCTGTAGAGTTTATAGATTTTATAACAGAATGTGGAAAATGAATGCATTATTTTCTTGACTTTTTGTGATGCTGTGATTCTGTTATTCATGGAATGCCCTATTTTAATACACTTTATGCTTTTACTAGCATTTTAACATTTCAATGTAAAAGAAAAAAAAAATGAGTCTTTTATCACTCATATTGAAAAGAGTGCTTAAGCTTTAATCCACTCAGAGTCAGTAACTGCTATTTGGTCTTAAAGGGTGGTGCTCATAAACTATAGAAAAGCAAGGGCTAAGACATTCTTTATGGTGTAAATATTATAGTGTATCTCATTTTTATAGAGGGGACCATAATTATGCAGAGCCATTACAGTGGATATTCATGGCACTGTATCAAGCAGTATCTCTGAATTTTTTATCAACTCCAAGAGCCTGAATGAAGTACCTGTATCTATTAATTGCATTCCATCTTTCCTCTTATTTAAATCAACTTCCTGTGAAAGACTGTGTTGTTGCATAAATATACATGGCTGCAGCAAAGGAATTAAGGAAAACTGTAAGCGTGGAGACTGTATAAGGGCTGGTTGAGTTATTGTTAAAGTGAACCTGTTGCTTTTTTAGAATTAATTTTGTAGCATTTTCTGTACCATCTTAAGTTTGACTCATATCTGAGCAAGGTTCTAGTGCTGTGGGCACTTTTTAGCTCCTTATTAGGAAAGTACAAATTAATGATCATTGCTTATTGAAAATGCATTTCCAGTGGTGCTTTTCCTACTGATTGTTAGCATGAAGGGGTTACAAAGCTGACCACACAGAACAAGTACAGATTCCTCATAGGTTTAGGAATCACCAGGTTTTGTGATGCTGTTTATCATTCAGAAATACTGAATTAATAACTATAAATTACACTGTGATAACGACACTGATATTGGAGAAGAACTATTTACAAGGCCATGCAGTGGTAGGACAAGGGGTAATTGCTGGAAAGCTGAAAGGGGGTAGATATTTAGATCAGATATTAGCAGGAAATTCTTTACTATGAAGGTAATGAGGCATTGAAATTGAGAAATTACGGTTACCCTGTCCCTGGAAATGTTTAAGGCTAGGTTGGATGGGGCTTTGATCAACCTGGTCTAATAGAAGGTATCTCAGCCCACAGGAGTGGGGCAGGAACTAGAAGATCTTTAAGATCTCTCCCAACCAAAGCCTTTCTACCATTCCATGACATTTTTCTAGAAACCTTATTCTCAGGTAAGGGCCTGGGGAACTGTGTCAAAGGAAGGCAAATGAAGAAGCCAATGCATGTTTTTTCAGGTAGTTTCTTTACTGAAATAGCTGTTCAATACCCTAAACCCTGCAGAAACCTGGTCCAGCAAGGAAAGGTCACAAGTAAGTGCTCTGCCTCCTCCACCTGGCCTTGCGCCAGCAACTTTGCTCTGGTGAGGGAAGGGAAGGGAAGGGAAGGGAAGGGAAGGGAAGGGAAGGGAAGGGAAGGGGGAAGGGAAGGGAAGGGAAGGGAAGGGAAGGGAAGGGAAGGGAAGGAAGGGAAGGGAAGGGAAGGGAAGGGAAGGGAAGGGAAGGGAAGGGAAGGGAAGGGAAGGGAAGGGAAGGGACCTTAAACCTTTATTCCCCCACTGCTGGGAAAAAAGCATCCAAAGAATTTTAAAGAATGTTAAATTTACTCTTCAAAATGCACTGTAATATTTTGTAGTTTGCAATGAAAAGGATTCCAAACAAGCATGCTGTAAAGTTACATATAACCACTGAATTTATTCCTAATTACTGACATTATGTTTGGGAAGAGAGGGTGACTCAGAAATCACTACCTCACTGCTCCTGTCCACTATTTGACAAATGTCCAGCTGATTTGAATCAACTAACTTCTCTTAGTTCAAAAGATTAAGGCACACAACACTGGGAAAACTGACTATTTACACAGTACTGTGTAGAATCAGGCTTATTTTATGCAAGGAGTTAGATGAAATGTTTGTGAATGTTCATCTAGGAATGGCTGTTCTCCGAAGAGACATCATCTCTCATCTCAGAGTACTGGTTACGTTTTGGAAAAGCTAATCCAACTACTGAATGTTAAACTGGGGAAAAAAAAGTCGTTATATCACCGTGTATCTAAACGATCAGGTTTTCTATTACCTGTTTGATCATACTATTCAATTTTTCTGTCGTTATATAAATTATAGATGTAAAGAGAGCAAACTCCTTTGCTTTAGCTGCAGGTGGTGTTTTGCTCCCGCTGGCCTGCTGTCAAAACCCTGGCGGGAATTGCAGGCTGGGTGTATTACGACCATTCGCTTGCCTCAGAGGCGTTGTCGATGGCACAGCGAGAAGCAAAGGATTTCTCTCCAGAGCCCCAGAGCGGCTGGAAAGAGCGGCCGGGCGCGGTCCCTGTGCTCGGCGCTGCGGGTGCGTCCTTGCCCCGCACACGGGCGCAGCGCCCTGCGCGCCGCACGGAGCCGAGCGCCGGATTTGCCGCCGCAGGAGGAGGCGGCAGCCGAAGCTCTCTCCAGAGCAAGGGAATGAGCCTGGCTCCCGGCAGCACAGTGCTGCGGAGAGCGCCGCTTCATGAAGCGTGACAGGGACGGGAGGAACGAAATCACAGCACTCGGCAGGCAGGCCATTTAAAATGGTAATACAGGCAGCCCTCATCTCATCCCAGCGCTGACACTCCTCAGCATCTGCCTGTGCCACTCACTCTGCGCACATTGTCGGGTGGGTAGCAAAACAAGCACAGCAGGCAAATAAATGCGCGAATCTGAGCAAATATTCTCTCTCCTGCAGGAGCTGTAGACAAGAATGACTGACAGGAGCTCACTGCTACTGATGATCTTGTTTTTTTCTGACTACACTCTGTAGGTTATTTCTTGTCATGCCCTGCATTTCAGATTACTTATATAGGTCTCTGGTAACTTCCCCAAGTCATATTGGTTTGTAAAAATATAATCTGAACTTGCTGTTCAGGTTATATTCTTACAGAGAAGCATGTTCAGAGATCTGTCTGAAGGAAATTCAGGGATAAACTTTTTGTGGTTTAATGATGGAAGTGTATTGGCTAAGATTTCATAGAACATCTATTAATAAATCAGAGATCTTGAATTGCTGCTTTAATAATTTTTCTGCTTAAACTGACTGTATAGGGATTAAATGGAAAACCAATAAGTTAGTAGTTGTTGTTTGGTTTTTTTTTTTTTTTTTTTTTTTTTTTTTTTTTTTTTTTTTTTTTTTAATTTCAAACTTGTATGTTCAAAATAGGCAAAGTCTATTAGGTCGTCATGGATCTGTTATTAAGAGAAGTGATGGCCTCACCACAGTCTGTTGCACAGACACTATTTTATCTGAAATAAGGCCTAATAAATTCCTCCTTTGTAAGTATATACATTACACCTATAATATTTAGAGAGACAACTTTTTCTCAATCTGAAGACCCAGTTGAGAGTGGCAGCATCCTACAAATCACATAGATTACCTCCATCTTGACAGAGAGCTTTACTTACTTCAGTAAGATTTGGATCAGGGTCATTACTATCCTAGTTCTTATTTAAAAATTGAAAATACTAATAGTCTACAAAATAAGGTATATGAGGAAAAAAATTTGTTAATAATGCACATTGAGATTATTGCCCTAAGCAATTCAGTGTTGCACATTAAAAAGTACTTTTTGTCTCTGATTTTTTCTGCTTCTATGCACAAATGCTTCTATGACTCCTCTTTTTCATGAGGACCTGTCCTTGATTACCTTAGGTTTCTTTATATTATCATTAACTTATCTTTATTTATAATTTATTCTTCCTCATTCCCCATTTACTTCTCTTCTCCTGTCCCTCAGACTATGCATTGAAGCAAATGAAAGTGGTATATGGTACATAGCACCCAGGCCACAAGCCGTGTGAGGAGTGGCTGGGGTAACTGGGGTTGTTTAACCTGGAGAAAAGGAGTCTCAGAAGGGACCTTACCACTCTCTACAACTGCCTAAAATGTGGTTGTAGTGAGGTGGTTGTTGATTTCCAAGGTAACAAGTGATAGGATAAGGGGAAATAGCCTTAATTTGGGCCAGAGGAGATTTACATTGGATATTAGAAACAATTTCTTCACTGAGACATTTTCAAAGCAGTGGAACAGGCTGCCCAGAGAAGTGGTAGAGTCACCATCTCTTGAGGTATTTAAATGGCACTTAGCAACATGGTTAGGTGTTGGACTTGGTGGTCCTGGGTTAATGGCTGGACTTGTTGATCTTAAGGATTTTTTCCAACTGAAATGATTCTGTGATTCTATGACATACATACTTGGACTTTTGAGGCAAGATCCTACCTATAATTGTTGACGTACAGATATTAATTGTGTTGCTGTTGTTTTACATATATTCTGTTTTAGTGTCTGGATATATGTGCTCTTGGTATCCTCTTGCAGCGAATAGAAGACCAGTATCTCAATAAATTTGGACAGTCTTTGGACAGTTATGCAAATGTATTTCTGTATTAAGCTAAGCTCATGAGCCTTAGTGCTAGGCTTATCCAACTTGCAGAATCTATGATTCTGTCATACATCCTACTGCATTGCATGCAGTATTTTAGTCAGTGTGTAGAAATAACACTTGAGAATTAGATGGTAGTACTAATAATATGTGCAGCACTTTTTTTCATCTTTGAATAGATCTCAGATAAGAAAACTCGTTTTATTTTATTCTAATTAATAGAAAAATATTCAAAAACTCTTCTCCCACTCCCAAGTCTTTCATTCCTCCCATAGAGCTTTTATGTGGGAGAAAAGAATGACTTTACTTTTTCTTTGTTTGAAGAAAGCAGTAACATAATCATCCTATTTCAGGCTGATATGACTGGGTATGAGCTAGCCTTTTTAACTATTTTATATTTACACATTTAGTTTATGCAACAGTTTTTCAGATTCTTTTTTGGAGGAAGAAAATGTGTAAATTACATTAAAGTAATTTCCATTTTTGAAGAAATGTCTCTTCATTCAAAAAGCAAATATCTCTATCTTTGTGTGTACAAGTTGCATTCTTGTGAATTAAATTAAACATATTTCAAAAATCATACTATAAGGCATTTTCGACACAGCATGCATTAACCCTGACTTCAGCACTTAATTGCAAAGAGGAAAGAACATTATAGTAGGTTTGTTAATTGTGATATTGATAAGGATTATAAGCTTTACTTTCTTATTCTTCACAAGCTGTTCAAATTTCTAGTCTGAGGACTGTTTAATTTAGACTGGTTCTTTGGTATGTTTTGAATCACTCTCAGAGCATTTCTAAAAACATCTTGTACATGATTTCATTATCTCTGAATAATTTCATTATGACCTTGCCTCTCCTGTGGTTTGATGTACAAAGGAAAGGCAGACTTCTACAATAATGGTGATAAATACGGACCTTGCAGACTGATGAAACATTTGGCTGTTGTATCACTTAGCTAAGAAGTTAAGGGAATTTGGGAGCTTGCAGCTTTTGCATATTTAAAGTACTTGAAGTTCAGTTATGATTTCTTGTTCTTTCCAGATCTTTTGAGTTATTTTATCAATTTGTCTGTTGTTATAAATAGTTTAGCAATAGCCTGCATGTTGTACGCACTGTGTAATTTTTTTCTGAAATGAAAATCACCAAATACTTGTCACAGATAATTCGCCTTTTAATATTTTTACAGCAACCCTATTCAAAGTCACACTGCATTCATCTAAAGAAACCCTTACTGATACTGCATAACTCCTCAGCTGTAGAGTTCTACAATAGCTTTTTGATGCACTATTTATGCACTGTTAATATTTTTTCATTAGATGCTCTTATGCTTATTAGTCACTTACCATAAAGGAAACACTTCAGGATTCATCAATGCAATGGGGTGATATTTTTAAAGTGAACTCATGGACATCTTTCACTACCTGAAGCAAAGTCTCAGGGTGTCACATAAGGGAAGGCAGTGTAATTGGGCAATGCTTATCTTGGGCTTATGAGGGCAGATCTAATTAACCAAACAAATAATTTTTCATTCCTTTTGCCCATCTCTGTCACCACTTATCCCACTCTTTTTTAGCTCTGTGGATCTTCCCTCCCACCCTTCACACCTACTCATTCCATGCCTCCCAAAGAAGGCCCAGCACTTTTGTGTCTATTTCCCATTGTCTTCTGTACCTTGACTGCTTATTCTGCTCTTCCCTCCACTTGCAAACTTCTACCTTTCAAGAAAGTAAGTGTAATGAATGAGGAATCTAATGCTTTCTACTAATTCCACATTCTCTGCTGTCTTTACCCAGATAATATCATAGTTTGGACAGCCTCGTTTTTAGAGTAAGGATTTGTTTTGACAGGGGCCTAGTTTTTTAATGAATGCATTTCTGAAAGCACATGTTCCCAGAGGCAAGGTTTTAGCAGAATATCTTTATTTTGGAAGATGGCTGGTAGTAGGATTAGAGCCATTTCTTGGTGCTTGTAGAAGTTTGCTCCTTAGCCTCAGGCTCACTCCAAATAAGTAATGCACAGGTAGGCTTTATTCCTGCAGTCAAGACATTCTATTGTGCTTCAAGAATGAAGCTATCAGCAATAGTCCTTACACTTTAGGCAAAACATGTCAGAAGATACCTTTTACCTGCTCACTTCTTTCAAAGGAGAGGAAAATGAAATCAGTGTTAAGTCTAGACCCTTGAAGCACATCATCAGTTGTGATCGTGCCAAGGGTTAAAATGTTATTAAGATCCCAAGCTAGTTCCTATTGCCAGTCTGACTTTTGACTTCAACATGGGTTGAAAGAGTTCCTTAAAAAATAAAGCAGCTTTTCAGCTGATGAATAAGCTCTATGGCAAGCAGAAAATATTACAGTAATATTTTAAAAGAAGTGTTTGCTATCTGGCCTCAGAAGCTGTAATTAACCTGTGTGAGGCCAGAGCTATGTATTACGACAAAGTGAAAAGTATCTCTGCTGTCTGCAGAAAAGGCAACTCATGTATTTTACAGGCAGTGTAGCATTTTAAGGTATAGACTTTTAATACTTTCATTTTAAATGACAGTGGCATGATCTGTAACTGTAATATACTGCTGTAAACAATCTTTACCATACTCTGTATTACCTCTGTGGCTCTGTGTTCCTCAGTGGAACCTGAAAGAATAATACAGACAAATTTCATTTCTTGTTGTTTCACACTTCTGCACCACAACAATATGTGTAGCTAACAGGTTAACAAGTGTGCCCTGCTCACTTTCTTTTTATTGAAAAGATTGAACAGGTCATAGAAACCTTCTAAACTTCACAGTACTCTTCAGATCTTGCAGTAATAATAATGTTCATTTTCCCTTTTCAGTCTTTTTTTCTCTACTGCTCTCCTATTTTACTGTCACACTTAACCTTTTTTATAACTTCTGATAGGATGCTGCCTTCAATTCAGTCCTACCAACAATTACATTATGTGGGTTTGATTTTACATTATGGATTTAACGATGCATTTAAAAAGAATCTTGGTAGGAATTAATCATTCTAACTTCACTGGGGCTGACTATCAAAAAAAATATATGAAATTACAGGACTACTAGTTTATATGGTATCAAAAGAAGATATAAAGGGCAGGTAGGTATAAGTGTAATGGAGAAGACTCAATAGGTTTTTTCCCTCTGGTTTTATTAAAAATAGTCCTTTGAAAATGTATTTTGTATATAATTTTAAACATGAGAACGTTAGAAGGTATCCTCCACACTTCTGTAAAATTCCAAAGAATAGTGACATGTTTGAGGTCCTCTGGCAGGGTGAAGTTCTCCTGTCATTTAGATGCTCAGTCTTAACAGAAATCAGGATACAATTCAAAGTGCAAGAAGCACGCATTGTACTTTTTAAATCTTGATTGTTCATCCTTCTGCTTTTGAAATTAGCTTTCTCGAATCCCAAATTATGTTTATAAATTCTACATATGTGGTATACCAAAATATACATCTCTTGCATGTCTCAGGAATGCAAGAGTGCTATTAGTACTTGGCAGGTAGCTCTTTATGAAAAATAGGGTGGGGTTTTATTAAAACTAATAAGGATTTCAGAAAACAAGGTTTACTCTGGCTTTTAGTTATTCATGTTAATGCAGATCAGCTGTGTTTTATTTTTGTATCACAGCGATGGCAAAAAATCTCAGAATAATCTAAATTTGTGTCACTTCTCTTGGGTTTTTTGGTCTTTTTTTTTTTAAATTTTAAAAGCTTCTTTTTTGTTTAAAGGTAAGAAGATTCAGTTTACATGTTTAAGTTATCCAGTCAGTAAGAAAAATCCATACGGCTTAAAGGACCACTTCCATGCCATAATCAAAAAGCATTAAATATCTAAAGTGAACAGTAAACGCAGAGAGCATAAATAACTCTTTGAGTAAACTAGAAAGTGATTATTTGCATATAATGTGTGCATTCAGAGTTATCCTAGCAGATTTCCAATACTTAGGGAGTGCCCACAAGAAAGCTGGTGAAGGCCTTTAAACATGAGCATGTAGTGATAGGACAAGGTGGAATGGCTGCAAACTGACAAGAGTGGGCTCAGAGTCGGTATGGGAAAGAATTTCTTTACTGTGGGTTTGATGAGGCACTGGGACAGGTTGCCCAGTGAAGCTGTGGGTGTCCCATCCCTGGAAATTCAGCCCCAGGTTGGATGGAACTCTGAGCAATCTGATCTAGTGGAAGGTGTCCCTGGCCATGGCAGAGGAGTTGATCATTATGGTCCCTTCCAGCCCAACCCATTCTACAAGTCTATGATTCTGTCATCATAAATACCAAAGAAAAAATGGCTGTTGTAGTTTTTTGCATAATGATTTCCACAGACTTTGCACACCACTTCAAATTCTGTATTTACTAAAAACAAACCCTAAATGATAAGCTTACCCTTTGAATTTTGCATGGATACCAAATGCTTTTAAAAATTTTTCTGATATTGCAGTGCAATATCATCTTTGTCCCTGTTCATGAGTTTTCTGTACTTGATATTTTTCTCTTTAAGTAAAACTAAATGTCACTGGTGTGTCACAGGCTACATAACTTTAAGGGCCAAGGGTCTAGGTTTAGGCTCCAGTGCAAGAGTCTTTGTAGTACATCCCGCCCCAGTTCTGCTTTACTAAGTATCCAGTCATGCTATTAGTTATTTCCTTTCAATGTCTGTAGGAATCATTACTGGGGAAAATCAAAGAATGTGAAGTTGTAGCGGTGATTGTCAGGAAAGTGGTGGAAGGTGCAAAGGCTGATCTCCTTTTGGTCAGGAAATCAGGAAGGTGAGAACCATAAGGTCCCTGTCAGCTCCAAAATTATGTCTTAGTATATTAGGCATAATGGCTCTGTTGGATATTTCTTCTTACTGTCTGTGCTTCACCCCAGGGATGCTACTGACCTTTTTACTCCAGCCTTCTACCCTAACAAAGGGAGAAACAACTGCAGTAACTCTTTTCAGAAAAAAAAAAATCAAACAAACCCTCAAATATTTTTCATGGCCATAAATTGATCTAAAGATTAGAAAATTCAGCCTCCTCTGTCTTATCCTTTGTCTCTGAGTACCTCTTTTATTGCATATGCAGGAAGACAGTAGGAGGAGTAATTAATGTTAAATGGAAAGAGCAGAATTAATCTCAAAGTCCATAACTTAGTTTTATTTCTCAAAATCAAAAATCTATTAAGAACAGATATTGGTAGATTCAGAGTTCAAAATGTGCATAACCTAGAAAATACCTTTAATTTTTATGGCATTGGTGATTAGCAAAGCGTGAGACATGGCAACACACAATGGGAATGTTGATGACATGTCATACATTGGGCATGATCAGCTGAAAGGAATGACTTATGCCTTTTCAAAACTCTTAGCTGTTGTCTTCGAGGGTTTTATCTTCCAAAGATGGAAGGTGGAAGTATTCCAATACTTGATGAGGGAAGCACAGGAGTGGAAGGGACAGCCAAGGTCAGAAATTCTAGATCAAACCACTCATATTCAATATTTAAAAATAATCAGGGTATTTGCAAGCACCTGGATGGTTGCAAAGAAACCAGTACCAGGCAACACAGATTTGTCATAAACTAGTTAATTTCCTTTTTGACGGATTAACAGGCCTTGTTGTGAGTTACAAAGCCATAGAAGTCATTAATTTTCAATGTAGTAAGAGATGTCTGTCTTTTTTGACATCTTCATAAATAAGCTAGGGAAACATATTCTAGGTTAAACTATTAGAAGGTAAATGTAAAACTCATTGCTTGACTGTACTCGAAAGAATTGGTGTTTCCAGTACATATTTAGGCCCATAAGAAAGATGTAAATAATAGAATAAAGATTATGCTTGATAAAGGTGTAAACACATTAGAGGACAGGGCTTGAATTTGAAATATTCTTGGAAAATCGTAAGAAAAAAAATTGATGATATTGGATTAATGTAACATGGATAAGTGCAATCTCCCATTTAAGCAGTGATAATCAACTACAGAAGTTCTTTTTGGAGAACAAGTAGCAAGTTTTGTGGGAAAGGACATGAAGCTAGCTAGTTTGACTAAGTCAACAGTATCAATCTACTGTAATAAGTAATGGGCACAACTAAAGGAATGTCTGTGACAAAAAATTCTTTTCTTCTCTATCCAGCCGTGGGAGATAGAGATATCATTAGGAGTGGAGCCAGTTTGAGGCAACATACCACAGAGTGTGTGGGGAAGAGCAGAGAGAATAAACAGTGGACAGACTGTCTGGAATGATTTAACCAAGGGAGAAACAAAAGAGAATGAGGAAACACAAGAGTCGAGTTTTGAGCATGCAAAAGATTTGCAAAACACAAGAAGCAACAGAATGATCTATATGGCCTCTTGGGGGCCCTGTTTGCTCTATTTATGATGATGTTGGACAAAACCTCTGCAGGAGATCTTTGTTCTTTGCAGTTTTTTACTAAAAATAGAATTACATGGAAACCCGTGGTTTTAATAGCGTGTGGTTTTAATAGCTTATGGTCACCTGTATGCTTTCAGGGTTACTCTTCAAAGATTTGGATTTTAATTCTTGAATTGAGATCCAGTTTGCAAAATACTTCTATTAAAAGAGAAAATGTAATTTCCAACTGATCCTTTTTCTAGCTTATGTTAAGGCAGTTTGATGGCTGCAGTAATTTAAGCTATTTGCATACAACCTTTTTAGATCTTGATGAATTTTAAGGGGTTAAGGTTGGTATTAATTATCTGGAAAGTGCATTATCTCTGATGAGAGAGTTGATAATGAATAGCTGCTAATTGTTTGGATTAGAGAAGACCAAGAAGAATTTCAAGGGGGATAGAGGCAGTAAAATGAACAAATTGTGGAGGATTTTAAGGTAGATTTTGAAAGAGTGGTAGGAATTAGAAACTCTTCTAGGTTCAAAATTTAATGTAGCAACTCAGGGAAAAAATGTAAGAGTCCATATCGGTAAGGGACTATGAGTTTTATTCCTTTGAGTTAGAATAAGAAGGAGAGCTAGATATAAGGATATTTAAATAATGTAATAATATGGTATTACTGTCCAGTGTGAATTTCTGGTACATTCATCTCAAACAGTTTTTACTCTTCCAGTGAAATTATGAACATGCACAAAGGCATCATGGTTTGACAGAGAAATCCTGAGGGGACTTGTAGCTCCGTTTTCCCCTAATCTGAGAGCAAGGAGAATGACTGTAAGTTTGAAAGTAGCAAAGGACCTTTTATGATGTGTCAGTTACCTGTGGAGTTGATTGCCAGCTACAGTGGTCATATCCTGATCATGGAGCATGTTGATCACAGAGACTCAGCATCCCTGATAAGACATGTCCTGAGGGATTTCTGTACATTAGTTTGTAGTGTTTATTTGGCACACATCACCTCATGGGATATGTATGAACATCTCAGTTTGCTGGATAAATATGTAAAGGTCCAGCTCCAATCTCAACTCAGTTAGTTCTTCTTCCTGAATTCTTTCTCTCCCACTTCCTTTTACTCTTCTGCCATCTGTCTTTTAACTCATTTTCACTTATACTTAAAATCACAGGCTACTAATTAATCAATGATTTTTTAACTTCCTTTTTAATTAATTTATTTGGTTATTTAAAAATGGGTTTAATTCTCCTGCTAGCCTGTGATTTTAATACAAATCATATTATTGTCCCTTTAGACCACAACAAACAGCAGTTAGTATTCTAACCCTCCTTCTCACTGCTGCTCTGATCCTGTGCCCTTGCACATTGCTTTTGCAGCACCATTGCTTTCATAAGAATCTGGGATGTGAACATTTAGCCCTCTAGCTTGTGCACAAATAAATTTTCCTCATCTGTGCATCATGTCTGACTGAATTTATTATTTTCTTAGGGTTTTTACACTGAAAGCCTCTATAATTCAAATGTGTAATACTGCATCATTTTCTTTAACTTTTGCTGCACTACTTTTATTCCATACTCTTGGAAAGACCTGGATAGTCAGACTCCAGGGAATCAGGGTAAAAGTAGTAAAATCTAGTCTGTCAAGAAGGATCTTTATGAGTCAAATGCAGTGTGCCTTTCAACTCCTTTCATATGAAATGCCTCATTTTCTGTCTAGCTTGGTGATAGTTTCTGCTTAGGCTATTCATGTAGGCACGCAGTTTGTGGTGATTGGGAGTGGGGCTGTGGCCGAGCCTCATCCCCAATGGGATGTGAAAAGCTGTGGAAAGCAGGTGAGCAGCACTGACAGCAATGAGCCATGGAGTGCCCAGGTGCACTGACCAACCACCAAAGGGAACAGAGGGCACACAGGTGCAGTGCATGAACATGAGGGGTATAAAAGGTTGGGCTAAAGAATAAGAAGGGCAGACACTTGGAGCCTTCTGAAGTGGTATGGTGTTTGTATGTGTTGAAGCCTTCTGAAATTGATGCTGCATGTCATAGTTGTCTCAACTGCAGCATGTTCTATATAATGCCTTGGCTGAAAAAAGAATTCTTGTTGCATAGTGGCTTAGACTCAGCAGTTTGTTCATGTGTTTAAATGACAAGCCTACTGCTCTGCACTTAATGCAGCAGTGCTGAGTGAGTGAGCACAGCATTATGTCATGGTGCAGAAACATGGTGAGGGGCTCAAAACGGGGCTTCTTTTCTCCCTCTGTGTTACAAAGAACTCTGAACTGTGGTTTGCCATTGTTAAGGTAACTAACTACCTGACACTGGCTGGTCCTTGGCTCCTGTTTGCCTGCCATGAAGATCTCTCTTGGAAAGTCTCAAGTTAGGCAAACAGTAAGTAGCAGTTGATCAAGGTGAAGAGGGAATGAGTAAAATTAAAACATAATGTTGTTTTAGCTTTTAAGTATTTCCTTTAACAACTTAATGCTTTTTCTTGTTAAGTAATAGGCACATAAAACCCCTACAGACCTTGGACTATGTTTTCATGTTTCTAGCTGAAATAAAAATCTGATTCCAACTTATTTTAGTATCAGTTTTAGATAGATATTTCAGACAACAATTGTGGGAATATCTAGCAACTAAAATATCTCATTTTACTATACTTAAATATTTGTGTATCAGAGAATCAGATGAATCAAGCAATATAAGAGCAGTAGATGTTTTTCTACTTTTGGCTAAAATTCATTTGGTCCCCACAGTCCTTATGTGCAAAAAAAAAAAAAAAAAAAAAAAAAAAAAAAAAAGTAGTCCAGTGCACTTCTAAGAATTCTGCTTTTGGATTTCTTCTGCTTTACTTTTGCAGATGGTAATAATTCTTTTTCTCTTTTTTCTTTTTTTTTTATTGTGGTCAGCCATTGTCATAGAAGTTACTAAAATATTTTGCAGTGCATACTTCATTTTAATCCTCTGTTAGCATTTCACTAAAAAATGTGATTATTTTTTGTACTAATAAGTTAAGTTGCTGACTAACATGGGTTCCCCAAAAACCTCAGATCTGAGGACTTCTGCTATTTTAACAAAACCTAGGTATTTGTATTAGGCTGTGTTTAAAGACTTGTAGTATAAGATGAACACTGTGACTGTATGCATAAAAAGTCACATTTCCCTAAAGCAATTGAGTAAATGTTTGTATAAGTAATTGGATTTGAAATTTGTTTACTTTTTATGTGCCTTTGGGTATCATAGGAGAGTTAACCCTGCTGGAAATCTTGCATGATGTGATAGTCTTAAGCTCTTATGAGACCATCTAACAAAAACTTCATAAGATTGAGTGATAGACTGCGATAGTGCATTGTTTTCCCCGGTCCCAGGCAGCTCTGGAGAGCCCGGCAAAGGCACTGCTTCTTGGCGGGACCAGGGTGCCGCTTGTCCCGGGTGCTGCTGCGTTCCACGCACCAGGGTGGGGCTGGCCACGCTCTGTTGCCGGCGCGAGGGGCGAGACAAAGAGGGAAGGAATGTCCAATCTGTCCGTGTGGTTGGCTGGAAGGATTTGTCATGGGGAGCTGCAATGGAGAACTGCGGCTCGCTCCCTAGAGCCACGTAGACAAAATGGCGCTGGGACTGGGGGCGCACAGGATTTTATAGGGGGCGGGCCGAGAGGGGCAGAAGCCCAATGGGGACAGGCTACAGGGGAGTGATGTGGACCAGGGTAACCAACGGGGACGTGATGGGGGTGGACACGGGGCTCCGGGACGAATGGGGTTGCGGGGACAGGGTAACAGACACAGAACTCTCAGGAGTGGACAGGGGGTTGGTGACAGGACTGGCATGGTCATGCTCCGATGGTAAAAGACCCAGAGCGGACCACCGCGAAGGGGGAACATGGGAGTGCACAGGGGTACACAGAATCAACTAACTAACATATATCAGAACCCCTAATCTGAACCCAAACCCAGGATTCAACAAAAGACTTCTAAACATATTCTATTTTCCATCTTGCTTTGCAATATTTTACTGAAATATTATCTAGAACTTTTCAAACCATTCCTAACAAAAATTAACAAATAAACTTTATTAAAAAAAAACAAAACAAAACTGTGTGCCAGTTTGGTTTGACATCTGGACAGAATTTAGTGCTGGATCTCATTTTATCTGACACATTTTGATCATCCATAAAATGTAACTATGTTTTACCCAATTTTTTCTTCTGAACTAACTCTTAACACTATAATACAGTCCATCCCCATATCTCTCTATCTGTTGCCAACATATATATATATATAGAGCCTCAGCATTAAATTCTGAATTCTTTGATTTTGTTAAAGAGAGTGGCAGAGTTACAAAGGAAAAAGTTTGTGGGAATCCAATTCCTCTTCCCTTTAGAAAAGTGATTTTAAAATAGAAGCTACATTATTTTCCACTTTTTGCTATTAGTAGATCTCCTGGGTACAGTTACCTTGGAAACATCATATTCTAAAAGAATAAGAATATATGGAACTTTTTTTTTTTTTTTGCACCCATTCATAATGTCTGGAAAAATGATGCTGCTGATAGTAGTAGAAAAACATTCAGTTTAGCTGAACCAGGAGCCTGACCTCTAAGATAAAGTTTGGAAAAATAGAGTGAAATCTTGGTTTGGAATGTCTGAAGTTGAAAATACTCAATGCTTTCCAAACTCTGTTTTTAAGACCAACTGGTGTCTTAGAGGAGAGGATTGTATTAATGATCTTAGCTTTATTGAGTGTATTATATAAAGCAGAGCACAGTTTGAATATTGTACATATATTAGAATATAATTGCATTGTTAAATTGTAAAGAAAGATGATGCAATATTCAGGTCTAAGCTCAGTCCCTAATTATTATTTACAGATGTCATGGTTACAGCAAAACTGGAGTAAACATTGCAAATTCAGCCTTTTGAAATTATTAAAATAATAGAAGTATTATTGCTATTAACTGCTGTTCCTTTAAATTTTTGAGAGATTATTGACACTTGCCTTATTTTGCATGAACTTTGAGGTGGACATTGTTATCATGATCAAGTGAAGCTATTGAAAGGCTTCCTAGAGTCTGCAGGATAGAATTTTCTTAAGCTCTCAAAGGGCAGTTGAATCTACATTGTACTTCATATCTACTCAGGATCCAAACCTACACAGCATCCCCTGAAAATCACAGTCCTCATTCAACATTTTTGAACTTTGAAATCTGTATGTTTCTGAGTGCTACATATGGGTTGTTTCTGGTGAAAGGGAGATTCTCCAGACTGGACTGGCCTAGAGGCAAGGTTGCATGGTCCATTGCTATCCTAGCAGTGACAGGAAGATGCTTTGTGAAAAGCGGGATAATTCTACCACCAGTGAGGTTTGTTGAGTGTTGTTTATTTATTTACCTCCACTTCAGGAGGTAATGAAATCTCTATTTTTCAGTTTCATTCACTGAGAGATTTGATTCTATATTGCATCACATACTATTTATAGTTTCTAAAAGGGGTAATAGGTAAACTTTTCACAGTCATCTTACTATAAATGCTGATGCCTTGTCATGGAGAGTCTGTTAATGCCAGTAACACAATGCCCAATGGTGCAGGAGAAGATCCAGTTTTCTATATTTACAAATCTTAAGAAATGAAAACCTTTAACAGCCCCCATGTACAGATGCACACAAAGAGATACACTGTCTAGGAATGTGACATCTTTGAGTGAAAATCAATAGCTCAAATGGGATCTTCAGGTAAAATCTCAAGTTTCTAAGCCATTGGTGACATAAATATTATATAAGAAATTAAGAAAGCAATAAATACCAATCGCATTCTATATTAAATTAATCTATACTTCTACTATTTAGTTTCAAATTTGTTTCTTCAAAGCTTTAGTTTTCTCTCAGAAAACAGCAGAGGTATAAAAGAGAGAAAAAGACGTTAGAGCTTCTGTGTATTTTTGTACTAACTGATTGAATAGCTTTTCTTTGAATTTATAACTGAGAAGTTGTGGACTGTTGAAAACACCTGAGAACAAAACAGTTTCAGCTCTGGTTTGTGGAAGGGAGTAGATGTTCAACAGATACTTGATCAAACTTTTGCACAGGATACTGAGGATCTCAGAAAGTGACAAAGTAACTGAAAGCAGAAAAAAGCATCGAAGAGAAAGAAACATTCAAAATTGTGTTACAAGTTACAGGAAATACTGCAGAGGGTGAACTGAGAGTACTTTTTAAAGCAATAACTTCGGTTTTGATTTGTTATTGAGAAGGGGAAGAGTAGCATTAGACAACATGGTATTGTTTGTTGTTTTTCTCCCCCTTAGATGTTTTTATACTGATTTCTTTCTCAAGGAAAGACGCTCACTTTTCAAAAACTGACCATGATTCATATAGACCTTATTTATTCCAGAGTGCTGCACCCATGTGCAGCATGGTTGACTGTGTCTTGGTATTCTCCCAGGTAGTGAGTTCTATTGGTTTTAGGAGGGGATGTACCACTGGAAATTAAAGATATGGTCACAGCAGTGTCAGGCAGAACATCAGTCGTGTGCTTGCTGGAGAGCCGAAATAAAAATTAGCACACCTTCAGCTGACCTGTTGGAGCATGAATTGTATGCACTTATCTCCATTGAGGCTGTGAGACCACGGAAGTAGTTAAGGTAGGTCATTATGGTGCTGTGGCAGTCAATATAGCCAGGCAGTTTGATGAAAGCCTGTCCCAGCATATGCAGGGCTAAGTGCCCCAAGACTGCTCCTAACACATTACCTCATGCTCAGAGAAAAGGCAGCCAGTGTACTGTCAGTTTAAAGAGACTTAATAAAAACAGAATGGAGGCTGATCTATCAAGTCAGTAGTGAAGAGAAATATTTGTATCATTGACACTCCAACAAGAGATTTGGAGTTATTATGAAGTTTGATAAGGAAGAGTTAAAAAAAAGAAAAAAAAACAGGAGAGAAAACCAAAGATGAAATGATTAAAAAACACAATTTTTTTTTATATTGTACAAGCTTTCCTTTGAAAAGTATTCTATATTTTTCTCTGGAATGTGGTGCATTACTCTAAACAGATCCTGTCTCTCCCCAGATTCCTAATGATAGCTGGGTGTTGTACGGACTACAGCTGAAGACTGAATTTTATATGCAAGCATCCTTATTCAGCTATAATGGCAAACAAAAGGAAAACACTACATACCAATGTCAAAAAAACATTTGGTAAAGCCTAGCTCTCCAGCAGACCAAGCTTCAAGAAATGAATCCATGGATTCCTCGTGCCTAAGCATCTTTAATCAGTTAATTTTGACAGGTCTTTATCTTGGACCATTTATTTCCTGAAGGTTGTTGCCTGCTATAAAACATTCATATTTTTATTGACTTATTAACTGATTTACCCAAGAGTCAGAGATATTCAGGCTCTAGGTGTTAGAGCAGCACTTTGGCATTCAGTTCATGTGAGACATCTTCAAATGCTATATAAGTAATGTTTTCCATCATGCACATCCTCATTATGCAATAGCATTGGTATCTTTATGTGGTCCATGGTAATTCACTGGCAGATAATACACATGTTGCTCATTAGTCTATTGTCTAGCAGCTTATCAATCATCATCTTAAGCGCCCATCCCTTCATTTGCAGCACTTTATATTTTTCAGGTCAGCTCACTGTTACCTTAATGTGCAGTCACAATTCCTTATTGTTGTCCAGTCTTTTTCCTCTATGAAAGCTCACTTCTGACAACAAAAGTATTTCGATACCATGACAATACAGAGTTTGTGTACATGTGCCTGGGTGCAAAACATGGACTGCAAGGTGGAGGCACTGGAAGAGGTAAAAACTAGCTGACTCTTAGAATGTGGGGTGGGTGTTCAAGACTGGCAGCGGAAAGATGAAACCAACTCCCTTCCCACACACATGGGACATCCTTCTCATTGTGAATAGCTTCTGTTAGCAAGCAGGAAGACAGAGGAGAGACTGAGATATTTATAGTCTCAACAGCTGGAAGAGCCACCCTGGATGGCGCCAGTCAGAGCCGTTCTCCCGTGTCAGAGAACAGCACATTGCGTCACGCTCTTAAAAGCTCTCCTGGCTGCACTCCTTCACGGCACTGACAGCTTTAGAGAGAAGTGATGAGGAAAATTTTATAGCAGCAAAGAATGATTCTGAACCAGCAAAATATTCAGCTCAGCTGCTCAGTGTGTATGCAGTTACATAACTAATGCCAAATAAGACAGTACATTTACCAGGTATATTAAAAAAAAAAATATCACAGGTGTACAATAACACAGTTCTACCTTAGTGAATCATCATTCCTAGGTAGAAACATTATTTCAAGATTGTACAGACCATAAGTTAAAAAAAGTTAGTTGCTTGAAGATGATGAGAAAGGTAGCTTTTTTAAAATCTGCTTTACTTTAGCATTCTGGAAACTTCCTTTCCATTTCAAGTAGTTTATTCAAATTTAATATGGGGGTGTCAGAATATGAAAACGTCTAGTTATGATGTTGTTGGAGAATTTCAAGTTTCACTTTAATGATCCTACTTGTGCCTGCATTGAGAAGTATCCATGGAAACAGTACAGTAATTCATAAACTGTAGAGCTGTATAAAGTCTCTCTACCATAAATATGTTTCAGCAAGAAAATCAAGAAGACACTTTTTATGTGTGTTGCACAGCTAAAAAGGACCACTTAAGACAATGATTTGATCCATTCCACAGTATATAAAATTATTCGGTATTTTCTGACTTTAAGAATTGAGAAAACCACATTAGAACTATGAAATTCTCACCTACCCAAGCAGAGAATGTATCACAAAAAAAACCTCAATATAAGTTTTCATATGACCTATCAAGTATAAAGTTGAAGTCAAACTGCTACTATGAGATTTTTTTTTCCAATTAGCAGATCATAGTGGAATAAATAAAAGATAAATACTCTGCTGGTACCTGCCTGGAGTATAGTTTGTGTTCCTATTTAAGTCAAGCTAACTGAGCATGAATCAAGTTGACTAAGGTATCATGATAAAAAATGGTAATCTAAGTACTCTGAAGTTTACTTTCTAAGGCAAAGATTTTTTTGGTTGGTTGTTTTTTTTTTTTTTTTTCTTGTTTACTAATTTGTTTTGTTTTTTATGTTGTTGTTTTTTTTTTAGGTTGGTTTGTTTGATGTGGTTTGATTTTTTTTTTACACCCCTATAAGCATATCATTTTACTTAAGTTAGATGTCAAACAACTCTGTTGTTCAAATAAGTGCAAAAAAATTATTTCTGCTATATTCTTGCAAAATGCAAATCAAGGAACTGATTTTCTAGACTTGGACTTTTCAAAGACTAGTTGTCTAGCTTTGGTCAAGTCAGTGAAGACCACATGTCCTCCTGTCTGTTTTCACTCAAAATGATTAATTTGTATTGCTGTAGTCCTGGCCGGAGGCCTTTGTTCACTGAGGAGCTGATGATCCCTGTGCTGTGCTCCACCAAATGTGCCGCGTAGACACCAAGCCAGTGTTGGACTTCGCATGTCCCTCCTGGCCACAGAATGAACTTGGTCTGTAGGCTGGTTGTTATGCAGCAACAAGTTATCAAGTGAAATGCTTTTTGTTTGGTAGTAGAAATGACAACTAGAATTTTTTTTCTCAAGAAAATCCTATAAGGACACAAGAGACTGAAATGAAATTGGTCTGCACAGTATGCCATGCCCTTGCTGGACATCTGTTCAGCGCTGCGCACCTCAGGGTTTCCAGCATGTGAATGCACTTAGGATTGTCTATACTATTCTCTATTTCTTTATAGCTTTAGCACCAATAAATAGCATTTTAAGGCATGCTTTCCTGCAGGGTCTAAGTACCTTTCTTAATGGTACATAAATGAACTATCATTTCCTGGTGCAAAACATGTATGTAATCTAGGTAATCAAATAAATCAGGCTTTTGAAAAGCTAGAGGGATTACATATAGCTCACAGTGAGAGATGAGGCATTGCTCTGACATGTTGCCTTTCTGCTTGAGCTTGGAAGTTCAAGTACTGATATGCTAGATTGGTGTCTGATAACTGATGTTTCTGGTTTACTACTTAGTAACTTCTTATACAAACTTTCTTTCCTCTGAAAAATGCCCCTTTATGCTAAATGTCAACACATATTTCAAATAACCTTTTCCAGTTACTGCTGGAAAAGCTGCTTTTAAGATAGACCAGGTTAAAGGAGTTTTGGAGGAAATTTTGAACAAGATGAGCAGCACCTTTTCTTGAGCTCTCTATATCAAAAATAGCTTTTCCAAATAACCTTAAATGGTGGCAAAATGAGTTTTGCTGTCACAGTTCAAAGAGGCAGTATCTGAAGTAGAAATAACCTTTTTAAGGAGAGTTTTAAGGACAAGCTACAGTTGAGCTTATAATACAATATACTTCAACATTAGAGTAGGAAACTACTCCTATGTTGTCTTAATGTGATTTTTACCAAACAGTTTTAGACAGTAATTACTTATTTCCAGTGAAATAACAGGCTGGACTTTTCAGTCTTCAATACCTTCAGAGCACTGAAAGCTAGTATCTCAAAAATAGAAAGAAAAATTGCAACCTGACCATTGCATCTGTGTTTAACAGCCAGTCCTCAAAAGTGAATGACCAGACAGGTCAAATACAATCAAGTCCTTAGTCCAAAAGTGAAACTGCATTTCCCTTTAATAAGAAGACAATGCTTGCATATGTAGTAGTACAGTACAGGTTAGCAGAGAGATCTGCTCAGGATATCTGATTATAATGTTTGGAACCAACACAAGCAGTAGGTTTTGTTGCAGATGATCAGTCATGGACAGTATTCATAGTCTGATACACACCCCTAGGTGTGACTAGGTCATGTGATCTCTGGACAGTCAGTGACAAAGAATTTAAAAAAAGTTCCTGTTTCCCTCCCCATCCTGCAATCCATATAGCCTACTTGAGCTGGAGATTCCTGTATTCTCTCCCTACTGTTCAGGATACACACCCTTCTGAGAACCTGCTAATGACTTCATGAGCACAATTGAGCCACGGACATTACTTCTGTTCTGCTCTAAACCCAGTCCCTGCCCAGGTTGCACTCTGTACAAGACATGACCATCTGTGCTCATAGTCTTTGCCCTTCAGGTTTCAACCTGTGCTTGTGCTTTGTGCTTCCAAGGCTCCTGGCATTCTGCAATCAGCACTCTGCACACTTATTTTAAGGTCACTAGTAGTTCACTTGACACAGAAATTACTCTGGTGTGTATGGGTACGTTATTATCTTGACTACATGATGTAACATCTGTCTAAAAATTGTTACTTAAAAAGATGTTACTTAATGTTACTTAAAAAGAAAGACCCTTATAAAGAATCATTACTTGGTTACAGTATATTTTGTGACACTGGAATATATTGTTGTTAGTTTACTTTCAGTATTTTTGGTGAAATTATTTCTTTTTAATGACTAGAGAGATGTATTAATGCAGGTGTAACTTGTCCATCACATTGTAACTGATTCAGGTTGGTAATCTTAACAGAAAATACCATGGCTAACTTTAACTTATTGTAATATAATTTACACTGGTGCACATTCAGACCTATTAGATACTGTTTTGTATAAAATCATGGAATCAGAAAATCATTAAAGTTGGAAAAGGCTTCCAAAATCATCAAGCCCAACCATAAATCTGACACTGCTGGGTCTGCCACTAAACCAGGTCTCTAAGAAACTCATTTACAATGTGTGTTTCTCCTCTGAGTTTTTAAATACATACCTCTCCCACTAAAATTCTCTTGTTTGCCTTTCTTCTCCACCTGTAATTCTTTCCTTATTAGAAAATTCTCCTTAATATGTCATTTTTATAACTGTTTCAGGAGCTTTTCTTACCTTTTATTTACTTGCCCTTTCTCATGCCAGCATAAACCAGAAAGTTTTTATAACTGAAGTTATATTTTTTCACATGTTTCAGATAAAAAATAATCTTCATGGAGATTAACTTTTACTTTCAAAGTAAGTAAAAAATAATTTATTTCCAATAGTTTCTTTGTTTTCATATCAAATTGTTACCAGAAAACACAATCTTTTGGAATTTTAACTGCCTAACAAGCTGATAGCGATAGTCTTACATTTCTGTGTGAGGGTATACTAAGAAAAGTACAGACAATGTGCTTAATCCAAAATTACTTTAAGAGGAAGTGGAAGAGATCTTTTTCTATAGTGACATGCAGTTCTTCCTAGTAATTTTACTATACTCTAAAATGATGTCATTTCAATCTGGAGACTGTTTTACAATCTGTAAACATAAGGTTTTTTTGTTTTTTTTTTTTTTAAGTTTTGAGAAAATATGTTTTACATAGCTTCACATCTTCTATCAGCTTCTTGGGGAACTGAATATATTTGATTCTAGATCAGCTGTCCATATGGAATCCAACTGGTACTTTCCCAAACTAGCTATGCAAGTATCTTGAAAAAGTGTAAGGTTGAAACTCTGTACAATACAAAGAGATGGGACATTTCACAGTAGTCACATTTCACTTTTCTCAAAAGCAGTAGTAGGACTTCCTCCTACCATGACCTCGGGAAATTTTTTGGAAGCTCTATATTATGGAGGTCATTTGTTTAAAAGGTTTTGTTTGACTCTATTTATCTCTTCCTCTTTTAATAATTCCCTGAAAGAAATTGTCAACATCTGCTTTCATATCCTGAGTGTTGAGGTGGGATTTTGGATTTATTCACAACATTGCTCTACGTCAAAATGCTTGGTGTATAAAGTGCATTGTCCCTTTGCAAGTTGAGTCATATGTTTTCTTACAAACAAGAACTATCCAGTTGTTTGTACTCTAAGTTACTGAAATTACCTCACCTTTGCCATGTCTCTAATCATCCCTCTTGATGTTACCTTTATCCCTAAGCATCAAAGAACTATTTTCTACACTTGCAAATCAATTTCTAATTACTATTTTTTCTGATTATATTTTGATTTCCTCTGAAATCTTTAATTCTAACTTTCTTTTGCTTGTTTCAGTCTATTGCATAGAGCAACAGGACTTACCGAAACACATACACATACTGTTGCTCTCACAGGATATTAATCCTAACCATAATTAAGTCTTCTTAGATTCTGACAGTGGGATAATTTTGGACATTATTCATGTGTCTTGAACTAATGAGTATTTGGCTAAGCTGATTGGTGAATTTGGATGTAAGTATCTGATTATGTCTGTTTATATTATTATAAAAATATGTAGTGCTCTTTGCAGTCTTTATAGATGACAAAATTAATTAATCTAATTTTACTGTTGCTTATTACACTATGAAAGGATTCACTGCCTATTGTTCATTTCCCTACATCTTCCTTTAATCTGTCATCACTTAAGTCCATAGAAACAACTTCCATGGCATGTATTTGGTATATAAATTTGAAAAAGCCCATTTTAAAGTTCTGTAGAAAATACAACTTTTATGTTCTTACTTTTCCTCATTGAAATCTTAGGCATAGATATAAACAGCTTTTTCATAGTATCTTTTTCTAATAATTCATCAATGACTTCCAAGCCAAAGTCTGACAAGTGCATAATTTTCCCAGTTTCTGTTGTGCTATTTAATCTCTACCACAGAATTACACATACATTTAAAATTGGAGAGACCTTTCTGTATAATTTCTTGCAAAGCTGTGCTTTGCATATAGTTCTGTCTTGGGTGATCCACAACCCTAATAAGAATCCCTGGGTTTCAAAAGAGAAAAGCTGCACATGTAGTGATATTAACAGTTTCCCACCCAGCATGGTTTGACAATCTTTGCCAGTTACACTTTCTTATGGGTGATGTTATGCCAGGCCCCCATTGCTCCCTTAGGTCAATCCCTGTCCTTTCACTGCCCTAGAAATATTCTAAAATCCTTTATAAAGTTAAAATTCTCAGGCTTTTCTCTTGCCAGTTTTGCCAGTCTTTACTGCTTTTGTCAATGTAAACAAGAAGAGAACCAGTACTGATATTCAGTAGGGTCATATTGTACACTGGATATTGGTCATATCAGAGGAAAATTTGTAAGGCTAGAAATAGGTGGATATTAATTTCAGATGGATCTGCAACCTGTTAGATTAAGTATATTAACTCTAGCAGCAATGTAAGTGAATTGTAATTCAAATGATGTGAAAAACAAAGCCACACTGAACAAACAAGTATAATGAGTAATGCTCAGGCAATCAGTCAAAAAAGACTTAGGGTTCTTTGTAGTCATGCAGAATCCATTCATTAAAATGGATCAGCCTGAGCTATGGACTTTGCCACTAAAGAAATTATAAAGAAAAAGCAGTGTAATTTATCAATTTTAAAGCACCTAATTTGTATCACTGGCAATAAAAATCCACAAGCTTCATTTTCCAACTCTCAGATATAGAAACTTATTCAGTGATTCTTCATCTACAATGCTTCAACAATAACTGACAAACCAGCTCATCAATATATAGTTAACAGCTTTAATTTGGTTTACTGATGTGTTAGGTCTCTGTAGGCTTCTCTATCCTTTACATCAGTTTACATTTATCTCACATTTCTGCTGCAGTAATGATTAGTGCCAAGGCTCTTTGCTACTCTAAAGGATACACTTCATATTTAATTTCTTAATGTACTGTTTATTTTGGGTTACAGTGAACTGGAAAAATAAAATCATAACATCAAATATATAGTTAAAATATTGAAGAAGGGTCAATGGATCAGCCTATTTACTCTGTAGAGGCCATGGAAATATAATTTTATAGAAGCATTTGTTTTCAGTCTATGTTCACGGACAGGCAATGCTGCTGTCTTAGAAACTTGAGGTTCAGTGTTCTCCAGCTCTGTTTTTAACAGAAATGGAAAAACAAAATATTTACATTCAAGAAAAGATATTCACAGGAACCATGCACTTAAAGTTTCAAAAGCATTTTTCTTTAATTGATTATGATCATTAGTGTTGGAACTTTCCATATCCCCTATACTTTCCTTTGCAGTTTATTCTCACTGAATCTGCAACTTGTTCATTGAACATTATTTGCTTGAGATAGTGCAAGGGGTGCTAGCAGCCTCTTAGTGAAGCCAGCATTTGACATCTAAAAATCTGTGCTTACCACCTGTATTTATTAGGAAAAAAAAATCATATCTCACACATTCCTATTTGCAAATATTTACTGGGATAAAAAAATAAAGTGTCATGCATTAGGGCTCTTGAAAGGCCATGACTTTTTGCTACATTTATTATAAAATATGAAGAGATTTGCTTTTGTTATATATGACAAAAGCCCTTGAGATAGCAGAGGAAGTAGAGAGAAAGAAGATTTTATTAAAAAACTGTAGCTCTAAATCTCTAATCCCTTTTGCAGTTGATGCAGGGATGTGTACGCTGTCTGCATCACAGCGCTATTCAGTAGCAGCACAGGCTGAGAATTACTTCCAGATACCTCAGCCAGGAATTTGCAGAGAATAGCAGTAGTGGGATTCCACTATTTTTAACTGCTGTTAACTGTAGATAACTGCAAATGAGAAAAATTGAAGTTGACAGGTGGTCATGATATATGCTAGAGTGGTATAGCCACATCTCTGATCCATAACATTTAAATGTTGACAGTACCATATATTTAAGGGAAGTTGCTTTGTTCTGCTGGAAGCAATATAGCTTACTGATGTGAAAGTATTGATCGAGTTCAGTCAAATTTCATCTGGGAAATGTGTTAAGATCACAGTTTCTCCACCTCTTCTTCCTGGTGCTCAGTGGGCTTAAAGAGCTATCAAAGGCAAGAAACAGCCCCTTTGCTTTCTCTTCTGACTCTTTATGTTGACGAACACTTATTAATGTAGCTTCTAAATTTTCTCAGTAGTCACTCCCACTTCTAGGTTGGTGAACCCAAATGTGGCATTTTGTCACTAAATCGTAAAATCAAATGGAAATACCAGGAATAAGCCATTGAGAGTTAAAAGCCTAATTCCAAAGTGGGTCCAAGCAAGCTTTGTAAACCATAGGAAGCCATCTGAGTATGATCATGTTCAAACCATCCGTATGCAATATCCTGAGTTTGAAATCAGCAGCAGTAGCATCTTGTGCTCAGTCTCAAACAAGTTGGATTGCCATCACTGGAGGTATAAAGTTAGTTGAATCCCTTGTAGTGCAAGGATGAACCTTCACTCACTGAGGTGAACTGCTCTGGTATTCCGTGTATTCTGGTGTTCTGGTGTGTTCCGCAGCAGAGCAACGGATCGTAGTTGAAATACTTATCCCCGCAGCCCCCTGGAGTTACAAGGCTAGCCCAGATGTGAGAGAGCTTTGGGGGAAATATTTCAGGGTTAAGGCAAAAGACTACAAAAGAGGCTCTAACCCCCAGTGTGGTCCAAAACGTTTATTCCATAGGAGAAAGAGGGAAAGAGAGTGAACCAGGAAGGAACAGGGTATTAGCTAGACCCCTGTTCAGGAAGAGCCAATTGGCTCCCAGCCAATTGGGTCCATAAAGGAAGGAAGGGTTAAACTAACATGGTTACAGCTACAGGGGTCTCTGGCGGGGGGGAAACCCATTCCCCAGAGTGATGCAACACATAGTGAGCAGGACAAATTTCTAGAACCAGGAAAACTGCAGGAGGATGCTGAGATCCATGTGGAGTCTTTACTCATAAGTGAAGACCAAGTTTATGACCACCGAAGAACCTGAATGTGCATAAATCTATGGGATGAGATGCATCCTAGAATCCTGAAATGTCATGGCAGTCAGGTGAAGTCCCAGGCAACTGGAAAAAGGAGAACATTGTACCCATCTTTAAAAAGAGTAGAAAGGAGGACCCTGGGAACTACTGGCCTGTCAGCCTCACCTCTGTGCCTTGGAAGGTGATGGAACAGATGCTCCCAGAAGCTATGCTAAGGCACATGAAGGACAGGGCAGTGATTTGAGACAGCCAGCACAGCTTTACCAAGGGCAAGTCCTGTCTGGCCGACCCAGTGGCCTTCTATGGTCGAGTGACTCCATCAGTGGACAAGGGAAGGGCTACAGATGTCATTTATCTGGACTCTGTAGTGCCTTTGACACTGTCCCTCATAACATTCCTCTCTCTAAATTGGACAGAGATGGATTTGATGCATGGGCTGTTAGGTAGATAAGGAATTGGTTGGACTGTTGCATCCAGAGAGTAATGCTCAAGTGATAAGTGATGTCCCTCAGGGGTCTAAACTGGGACCAGTGGTATTTAATGTAGTCATTAATGACATAGACAAAGGGATTAAGTGCACCCTCGCCAAATTTGCAGATGACACCAAGGTAAGTGGTACTGTTGACACTCCTGAAGGACAGGTTAACATCCAAAGGGACCTGGACAAGCTCCAGAAGTGAGCCCATGGGAACCCATGAGCTCACAAGGCCAGCTGTGAGGTTCTGCACCTAGGTTGGGCAACCCCTGGTACCAACAAAGGCTGGGGGTCAAACAGGTTAAGAGCAGCCAAGGGGAGATGAACAGAGGGTGCTGATGGATGAGAGGCTGAGCATGACCTGGCCATGTGCACTTGCATCTCAGAAAGTCAAATGCATCCTGGGCTGCATCCAAAGCAGTGTGGGTAGAGGGGCCAGGGATGGGATTCTGCCCTTCTGCCCTGCTCTGGTGAGACCCCACCTGCAGTGCTGCATCCAGCTCTGGGTCCCCAGCACAAGAAGGACATGGGCCTATTGGAGCAGGTCCAGAGGAGACCACCAAGATAATCACAGAGCTGGAACAGCCCTCCTATGAGGAAAGGCTGAGAGAATTTGGTTTGTTCAGCCTGGAAAAGAGAATGTTTTGAGGCGATGTAATTGCATTCTTTCAGTACCTAAAGGGAGCCTACAAGAAAGATGTAGACACTATATACAAGAGCAGTAGTGACAGAACAAGGTGAAATGGCATCAAACTGAAAAAGAGTAGGTTTAGATTAAATATTAGGAAGAAATTCTTTTCTGTGAGTTTGGTGAGGCACTGGAACAGATTGCCCAGAGAGGTTATAGTTACCCCATTGCTGGAAGTGCTGAAGGCCAGGTTGGATGGGGCTCTGAGCAACCTGGTGGAGTGGTAGGTGTCCCTGCCAATGGCAGTGTGGTTTGCAAATAAATTATCTTTAAGGTCCCTCCCAACCCAAACCATTCTATGAATCTATGAGGATAAGTGATAAAAATAGAATTAAAGTGGCAGTAGTAGCTTTTGGGTGTTCACCTTAGCATTATGGCTTCTGCTTGGTGCAGTGTGCTGCTGATGTAGTCCTGGGTGTGGGTGTAGAGGGGAGCAGAAAAGGAGGAGCTGGAGTCATGTTTCTTTTACAGTTCCACTGACTTTTTGCTCAAAGGTAGGATCCACAAATAGCATTAACTGATGCCAAAGTACTGGTGAGAGACATGTCAGCAACACTCAATATACATGAGAATCTAACATGGTTTGTCTAAGATTTATTATCTGCCAAAGATGTTTTACATAGCTACACTTAAAAAATAACAACCTTGGGCTTAATACTATAGAAACATGCATTTTCTGTGGAACTGTGTCTGTGTAGGCATGTATCCTTTTACATATCTGTTCTTCATACGAGATGTTCAATGACTCACTTTTATTGGCCATTAACAAAGCAAACGACACAGGGAAGGGTGGTATTCCAGACTCATCGCTCCATTCAAGTATTTCTGTTTTTCAGGTCTACAGAATAATTACCTCTGGTTTAGAATACTATCAGCCTTGTGTGTATACTGACACTGACATGTATTTTAAGCACCTTTTAAACCAGTTTGGTAAACTGTATAAGTTGAATGTCAAGAATGAACTTGTGACTCTCACCCCTCCCTCACCCTTAAAACACTTTAAAATTCAGTTGTCTCAAAGCTTTGTTGTGTGTTTGTTTTGGCTTTCTGTTTGATTTCTAGTGGAACATTGTAAAGTTTATGTAATTTTGGGCCTAGCAGTTAATGTGTCCCCTGCAGGCAGGCTCCATATGAATTAGGAAGAAATTCAATTACTGAGCTACTGATAACTTATCTCAACAGAATGCAAATGGATTAAGATGGCTAAGTGCTCACTTGCTTATAAATGTACCATTTAACTAGAAAACATGCTCTTTAAGAAAAGCAATGACACAAAACTATTTTTATGTTTTATACTTCTAGGGGTTTATGTATTTCATATTACACCACTTACAATTCAACCTGTAGTGGTCTTTATCACAAAAAATTAGAATGAAAACAATAAAAGAAATTTATTTTATTTCCCAGAGAGAGTGGATATATTTCCTCTCTAAAAAAGATTAATGGCCTTTTTGATAAAAAGTGTTATACATTTTATACATATAGATTTGTTTTTCTAGGACATTAATACTGAAATTAAGACTTCAGTTTCTGTAAAGTATGGTCATCTGTATGTGCAATCATTATATATTATACATAGAACAATGAGCTAATTTCTTTTTCCTGTTTAAAAATACCCCCTTCTTTATGACGTTCTCATGCTGATGTTAATTTTATATATATACAGAAACTGGTCTGTGTGTGTTTCTCATCTTCACAACCAGTGGAGGCATATGATTATTAACTTACAGAGTTAATGAATTAGCCCATGTTTCTCTATGGGCTTAGAGAATATGGAAGTTATTTATTCATAGTGCATGTCACATATATAGCTCTAGGCTCTTCACTGATGCATTTCCTTCCCAAGGAAGAAAAAAGGAATACTGTTCTCTGTTTTATAGTTATCACATAGGAAGCTGACTGTCATGTAGTTTTGGGAAACTGGTTAGATGGAGACTAAAACATAAAGACTAAGTTCACTGCTACTTTTGATCTCAAAACATTGTATGCTTTGGTCTGAAGAGCCATATGTTTTTAACAAGAAAATAATAGTAATAAAAACTATTAAAAAATCCTTTGTGCCTTGAATAATCACACTATGAAGTCATCCTACCAGGGCTGCCAATTGAATTAAATTAATGTTTTATTACATTAATAAGTGCTAGATAAATATGCAACTTATGTAGGCTGAAGGAGCTAATTTATCTTCTTTATACTGAATAGCTATAAGTATACTCATTGGTATAATTGCCACGAATCTGGATACTTGATTCATTTCAGTGGACCTTTAAAGCAAATTTGTTAAGAAATATTCCTGTATAACTTTTATAAAACTGATATTTCTTCAGATCATAAACCAATTTTTTTCTTTTTCACAACTGTGAAGACATTAAATATGACTTGTAGTTGTGGGGTTAGAAGAATGACTTTCATAAAAGTGTTTTTATGAAATAAGTTTGAAAGAGAAATAACGAGTGATATATATCTGGTGTCACTACCATCGCATATTATTATTACTGGATTTTTCAGGATGTGCAAAATGTGTTTGAAAACCAATATCCTGGGATTGGGTCTTAGTCCTACAATGTATAGTGCTTTACAACCCTGTCAAAAAAGGCATTAATATATATATTTAGTCATAAATACAGAAATATTTCAGTTAGTATTATAGTTAGGACCTGCAGTCTGCCCACATCTTATAAAAGCAGCAACTGCCTGAAACACAACGAAACATCTTTTCAGAGGAATGTCAGTGTGAATGAGAGGCTCAGTGGGCAGCGTGGGGTGGACTCTGCCCATGACCCCATCCGTGCAGCCCCACATGCTGTCAGTGCAGGCTGTGGCCCTTCACCTCATGTCCAGCTCCTTGCGGCCACACAGACACAGCTGGGAGCCTGGTTATGGTGGTCAGCTCAGCAAAAGGGAGCAGCCTGATAGATTCAGTAAGGTCTGAATCAGGAGAGTCAGGAATGAGACTTTAAATTAACAGTTTACATGGTGACATGGATTTTTCCCCATGTTTTCTTCCTTAAAGCAAAAATCTCAATCTTCTAAGGCTCTGTAGCATAGCAACTATGTAAAAACATAAAGTCCTGCACTATAATAGAGATTATCTAATGTTAAAACCAGCTGGAATTTGCAGTACCAACCTATTGGTGGATAATGACTAAGGTATCCTATAGGAACAAGTTCTCAGAGTAAAAACGTTTCTGCACATAAAGAAATTGAGATATGTACTATGATATTGGCAATACTTTTATTTTTATTCTTACTTCAGAAACATTTTATGAGTCATTTAACATGTTAGCTTACATGGAATAATAGCTAACCTACTGTACTCACATACTCCTTTGCCAGCTTTATGGGTCTGTGAGAGAAGATACAGCTTAATACACACAGCAAAGTTGCATAGTCAGTTTAAATGCTGAGGTGTGCTGTGGTTATCCTTGCTTGAGAAAGTCTAAAATAGTAGACAGCTTTTTGTACAGAAAAAAATACTAAAAAAAGATAGCAAAGAGATAGACTTCTTAAATATTTATGGCTTTAGTTTACTAGATTTCTGTTTGCTTCCTTTTCTCTACTTTCTCATTCTTCCCTTTCTTTGTAGACTAGCATGGTCTAGCCCCTGAGGATTCATATAACTTTTGGTAAACTTTTTCAGTTCAAGTGAGTGAAAACTAGCAGTGTACATGTCCTGGGTTTTATTTTGAAACCATCCCAAAGAGAAGCCTGTTTTCTGTGACTTTCTGTACTGTATTTTTTCACATAAAAAAAAAAAAAAAAAAAAAAAAAAGGTACCTGTAGGCTTCACACCATCAAGAGTTTGGGTCATGTCTTAAACTGACTTCAGTCAACTGTGTCTGTGCTGGAAGTAATGTTATCAAAGCTTACTTCAGATGTTCTTGGATAAGATGGATGTTGTCCATCTCTTATGGAAAAATCCATAAATGCCAGAGGTTTATCTCCAAAAAAGAGACAGAAGAGTCCTTCAACTTTATTAGAATAAAGGGAGAGAGTCCCTCGGGGCACACACCCGCGGAGTTTTCTCCCTTGATGTTTCAGAGGGCTCAGCCTCCTTTTATCCCAAACTCCCAGCTGCATATTGCCCTCTTCCTTTCCCCATTGGCTGAGGCACTAGGAAGGTACAGCCTTCCTGAGCTGCCTACCACATATTCCCACCTTGAAACCTACTCTTTTACCCCACAGCTCAGAAACTCAGGCTTGTGCAGACCATTGTTTGTTTCAGGAGCCAGACTGTCTGGGCTCTGGGCAACAAACCTGCTGCCCAAAGGTTGTAGAGATATTAAGACCCATTTTAAAGATGTTAACACCCATATCTTTACCCATCAAGTTGTTTGTAAACACATTAGCTTTCCTCTCATTCTCAGTAATATTGCCAATTAACATAATAATTTAATACCTAAAGCACCTACAAACTGTGATTCTGATGACTTAATACTGAAGTTGTTGTCCAGAGTATAAGATCTTGTAATAAATAGTACTGATTAAGAAATGGAGAATTTTTCTCCTAGGCAGTCCAAGGACTACATTACTGTCTTCTCTGAAATTTTCCTCATTTAATAGCTCCAACAAAAGAATTTCTGAAGTTTTAACAAATCGGTTTTAACTCCACCGCTCATTCAAAATTTGGCTTAGTTTTATGTGACAACAATGGAAAGAAAGTTAAAAAACAAGAATGGTATTTATGCTGAAAAAAGCTCCATCTATAGTTCTACTCCAAATGCAGTCAGTGCCAAGTTACTTCTGTTTTCCCCTAAGGTACCTTCAGTAGTACTAATCAAGAAAATGCAGCTTTCACTGCCAAGGATAATTAAATTGTTCTATAGCTAACAAAAGAGATTCATTCATGCTGTGCCAAAACAAGATATGCTTCTAATAAGTGAAGTTTTCCACTGTTACAGTGCAGGAATTGTTTTAAATACATGTACCTGAAAGCAGCATAGGTCCTTTTCGTTGAGGGAGTTAACACACAGGAATCTGGAGTAGTTGTAGAAGGCAGTGCATGTAGTCAAATGATAGCTTTAAAGCTTTTACTCATTTTCCTAAGGAATTAATCACAACAATATCTAAATAAGCCCTATGATATATGCAACTGGATCAGGAATTTATATATAAACAATACAGCCATTAAATAACTTCAGCTTAGCAAAGTCTTGATAAAATTCACTCTGGAATACTTCAGAATTTTGGCAGAACTTCTAGTGACTTTTGGGGGAGCTAGTGGGAAATTGGTGAGATCCTTGAAAGCTAAAGTAGCTGTAGTGTGGAACTTCTCCCCAGTTTGGGTGGTTAGATGGGAGGGAATGTTAGAGGTCTCTGGAAATTAGAAACCCATCTATTTTTGTTTTGTTCATTTAGGAGATACTTGAACAAACTACTAAGCAATCTACAAATGTATGGAAAATAAGTAAAAGCAAGCATTGATTTGTTATTGAAAAATCTATCTGATTTTCTTATTTGACATAATAATTTAGCTACTAAAAAAGAGAGGAATAATAGATATTATGGATCTTGACATAGTCATATGCAAAGTAGATTAATACAGTCCAGGCTAAAATTACCATTTTGTGGAGTGATGGATAAATGAGCACTGTGTAGCAGGGAAGGAATTAACTCCAGCTGCAATTAGGGATATAAAGCTATAGAGACCCATCTGCAGAAAAAAGTACTGGCAGATGACTAGGAAGGGAAGAAAGCTGTCTGGAAAAATCTAATCTGTGAGCAGAGTGGCTAAGGAGGTCAGATGCAGACTTGTCGAGGGGAAAAAAAGACAACTTCTCTTAGTACTGTTAATTGAAAAGTCCTCATAAGCTGAGTAAGACCAGTGTGTGTCAGCAGTAATAGGCAGTAGCATATATGGGGGTGAGTGTCTGGGATGGGGTGGCCCTGAATAGAAAACAATAAGCCTTTAAATTGTTGCTTTAGCCCAAAGTATGATGGCTTGTAGTATCTGTGCTGATGGTTATGGAAGGTGTGTTCAGATTTCTCGACCACAGCCATACCATTGTTAGAGGATTACAACAGCAATGCTGATATGTGGCTGTGGCCCAACAAAAATGCCTTGGTGCTTGTCACCCAGCAGCTGTGAGCAGTGCTGATACAGGTACTGACTGAGGGTGAGGACAGGCAGATTAGAGGCCATTGCTGGCTGAAATGGCATCGGGCGGTGGCCCTCAAGTGTCACAAAATCATAGAATGGTTTGGGTTGGAAGGAACCATAAAGATCATCTGCTTCTAACACCCTTGGCACGGGCAGGGATACCTACTAGAAGGAAGAATGTCTGAGGACTTTGTCTTATATAGGCTTCTTAACTCCATACTGGGAATTACATGGAGCCAACATTCTTGGTGCTTTTCTTAATGACGGTGGTCATATCATTAGAAACTCTCAGTTATTCAGTTTTGGAACTGACTGTCATAACCTCTGTCTTGGCTGCTACTCTGGACATAATATACATTACTTGGAAAAGGCTAAAACCAATAGCTAAATCAGTCCTGAGATGATGAGTTTGGCTGGTTTAAAGTGATTCCCTTGGGACAATTGTGTGAGGATGGCAGCAATTTCACTGATACTGTTCTGAAAATCTGTGTACTGGAGTATTGTCTTGCTAGGGAATTACACTGTCATCACTTAGAAGAGTGGTATAATGATATGGCATCTTGCCAGTTTGAAGGTGTACTCTGAGATGGAAGAACCATCTCACAAGTAGTCTCCAGGCTGATGATGGAGGTAACTGCAAGCTTCTGATCCTGATGTAGTTCTTCTATCAAAAATTGGTAGGCAAAGAAATTTTAAAATACAAGGAGGTAGGTACACTGTACTCTGACCATTTTTGTCTGCATCTGGAGTTAAGTCAAAGGTTAAAATACTAGGCATGCAAGAACAAATACAAAATATTTAGGAATAGCTTCAAATTTTAAACATTGACATGAGCAAGAAGCCATATTTAACAAGGAAAATCTATAAGTATCCTGAAGAGACATCATGTCTCAAATATATTAACTCTGAATTGTAACTTTTCCTGTGAATCTTGTAATCACTCTATATATCCCTCTACACATTCTTCCAGTAAGAATACAATGGTGGAAGCAGAGCCCTGGCTCTCTCTCAAGTGCTTAGTCTTGCTTATTCCCACTGGCTGAGTGTAAATAAGTAGATACCTCTGTTTTGCCACATTGCCTACTAATTACCCTGTACATGTCAAGAAGCTGAATGGTTCTTGTTGTCTGATCTATTCAGTCTGTTCTGACTAATTCTGCTCTAACATAAACCATATGCATGCCAAATGTTGTTCAACACTCTTCTGCTAAATATGCAGGCCTTATGCAGTGAGAAACAGCAGAGAAAATAAAAATAATACCTAAGAAATGAAACTAAACATCTCCAGCATAAGAAGCAACAAGTAAGTAAACGGGAACATATTTCAGAAGAGAGGAAACAGGTAGTTATAGCCAAATTATCACATTCTCTATCTGGGAAAAAAATATGTTGGTTGATAGGTAATAATCCTTAGTAAGAAAATGACTATGAATATGTTATAGATATGAATAGGTTGTGTTTCAAAATGTTATGAATGCAATACTGGAGGATATCAACTCTCAGAGTCACAGCTGTCCACCTGCTGGGCTCTGTTAAAACATGTGTTAACCCTTTATAGATAAAAGGAAGTTTTACACAGAGTGTAGTTCCGTGGCACATAAAATAACATCAATATTATACCTATGAAACACAGCTTTTGGAAGACAGTGCACCTAAGAAATAGCAGAGAGGTTTTGAAGATGAGTGCCACACAGATCCAGATCACTGAACTACAACTTTTAATACAATTACATTATAAATCTATGTTTCAGTTTCATCATTCAATGCTAGTTCTTATATTTAAAGTCTTCTCATCTTTGCAAAGAAACTTGGGTTTATATACCTCTCTGAATAAAGAACCAAAAACCAATGACTGTTTTATGAACACAAGTAGAGTTTCATCTTTAACCCAGACTTATTGCTTTGCAATGTACAGTCATTCACTGTACAATAGAAATAAAATGATGTTCTGTAAATGAATGCAGACTTCGATCCTGTACTGAAGTGCATCAGAAATCACTCAGTGTTATGCGAAGAATGGGGCAACTTGGATGGAAAGGACAACAACATGAGAGGAAGAAACATGACAGATATTTTCAATGAGGAAATTTCTTGATTAATGCCCTGAAATGTCAATAAAATAGCAGAAATGAGCTAAAAGGTTAAGATTCAAATATATATGTGCTTATTAGTATTTGTTGGAACTTTTGAGTTATTTAGAAATACTAAATAACTAGTATTACTAGTATTACTACTTCAGCAAGACTAATTAAAATCATATTTTTTGTTAGAGCTGAACATTTTTAAGGGATTTTAAATATTTTAGAAGAAAATTAAAAGGTTTGATGCTCTTGTTTGTGTTGAGAAACTTTTATATTAGCTCAGATATTTTTGTGGGACACAAAACCCCCTGTTTTGCCTTGCGGTATTCATTAGCACAATTGTGAGTCTAGGCTGGATAAATGAGCTTACAAATGGATGAAATGAAAATTTCACCTTTGCAAATAATATTCAGTGTTCTACACTAAAGACTTTCAAATCTGATGAAACATGGTATGCAGCAGAATCCATTCAGGAGTTAATTACTACTGAGGTTGCATTTAATCATTGTATTACTTTGTACAGTTCTCAGAAGGCAATGAATTCAGTTTGATTTTTATAATGTTTTCTAGAAAAAAAAGAAAAAATTCATAAAAAAGTGCTTTTGTTTTGCCCAAAAATTATATTTATTTATTATACTCTCAGATAAAACTTTTCAAGTTTAGCGATATGTATGGTAGATTTTTGGGGTTATATTTATTCTCACCAATTTTTTTTTTTTTTTGGGTGTATGATGTATACAGCATTTTTCAGACAGCTGTGGTTTCAGTTTTATCCAAATTAAATGTGGCCTAATTTCAGAAGATGTTAAGTACTATGCCCCAGACATTATATCTTGTCCTTTATCAAAGTATTTTGACTTCACAGACACAAAATTGTTGGTTAAAATTATTGAGGTTAAAAAGGACCTTTGGATGTCACCTGGCCCAGCCCCCAACTCAATCTCCCAAGGAGAGTTATTGTGTGGGGATGATATTGGACACACTGTCAGAAAAGCCATACTGTGGTCTAGGAAGGGAATAACCACTGTTTTCCCTTCATCTATCAAGCCAGTCATTTCATCATAGAAGTCTATCAGACTGGTCAAGCATGACCTACCCTTGATGAATCCATGCTGACTACTCCTACTCACTTCCTTGTCTTTCATGTGGCTAGAAATTATTTCCAGAATTAGTTGCTCTATCACCTTGCCAGAGATCAGGATCAGGCTGACCAACCTGTAGTGCTCCAGGTCCTGTTTCTTAACCTTTTTGGAGACAGTACAGTCCTCAAACATCTCTCCCAACTGCATTCATTATTATTAGATAATCAACAGTGCAATAATATCAATTTCCTCAACACGTATCCCATCAGAAATCACATGGATTTCGATGTCCAGTTTACTAAAGTATTTTCTATTCTGCATCCCATTGATAACCAGCATGGATTATTCTTGTCTGCCTACACAATTTCATAGAGTTGTGTCATTAGTTATCTAATCTCCAACATAACTACAAAATTTTAAGTGTCCTGGACCTCATTACTCATGGCTTTTCTTCAGTGTTGTCACATGTGGTTTTCTCACAGCAATATTCACAAAGAATTCTGCTACATGCCTACTTGAACTTTCTGCTAGACTGTTTTTTGTTTTCCTCCAAACCTCTGACCTCTACCCCCCATTTCCTTTTCTAGTTCTTTGTTATCTCAAACAGAAAGTGATTGAATTCTGCAGCTCTTAGCATCCTAGGCCTTGCTTTCTCTTGTGTGTGGGACGAGTTTTCTTTTTATTGCTCATCCATCATCCACTTGCCAGGTTTTCAAACAAGCCCTGTGGCAGTTTTTCTGCACTGCTTTCCTGCTTTGGAGGAGCTCCCTGAAGATTTCTCATAAGCATCTATATATGTCCCTCCACTGTCCTCTGTCTTCTCACTACATCCTTAGGCTGAGCCCAGCACAAGCCTCTTGTTTCCAGTTCTTTCTTTCTTACTGTCTTACACACAGATTACATGTTTGTTCAGTGCCCATTATGATCAGATTTTAGGATAATTGAAATAAACATACAAGTAGTGCTAATAAGATGAGAGAGTATGGATTCTTACCCATTAACACATAGTAACACTTCAAATGCAAGCAACACCAGGGAATAGGTAGTGCTGTGTCTGTCACAGGTGAAAGTGATTATGACTGAGGAGCTATAATGGTCACAGCTCAGGTTATGCCACTTTCTGGGGTTCATCATAAGCACAGAGAGTTTTTCACATCAGGTTCAAAAATATATGGATTCCATTAAATCTCCAATTTGTATTTTTCCTATAACACAAATGCATAGCAGAGATGCAAAACTGAAACTGCTGTTTGTCTGGCTTACTGTGTCCCAGGTCACATAGAAATGCTGAAGAGCACTGCAAAGGACTTGTGAACGTAGATGCATTCACCTGGTGTGATACTCAGATACTGCAGAAATGGGGGTCTTAATACAGCTGTGACCTTCTCACCTCCTTCAGCAAATCTGTTCACATAACTGTTTAAGGGAAAGAGTGTCAGAAGCTAACTCTGTCTGTGGTGTAAAAGAGTATGTGGGGATCTTAGGAAAATGAACATGAGCTTTGCTAAAATAAGATGCAGTTACACCAGCAACTGAGTCAATATTCTCCTTACTATACCCAAAATACACAGCAAATACTACTTGCAAAATACTTTATTGCTACTAAATGGAGTGCTATTGTTAATGTTGACAATATACATTGGTGTATGTTTTCCTTTTCATGGTGACATTTTTTACTTGTAAGGCACTAAAGCTTGGCATTTTTAAATAATACACGTTCAAGAGTGTATCATAACTATCAAAACATGTAGGGGTTTTATAATTATATAAATACTTTGGTAAGTTATTTGATTTTGCTATGAACATGAGCATGATAATGCACATGGTTTAATCAATACACCTTTCAAAGGAGCCCCATTTGGGAAAATGCAAAAGCCATATCTTGCAGTCAATAATAAATATTTCATTAAATTTTCTCTAATTTAATTTCCACTCCAATTGGCAAACCTCTAGTGGTATGTACTTTTTTCCTCTTGATTTTATTGCACTGGTAACATGCAATCATCTCACATCCCTTTCCTTTCTGATCTATGGTATATTGCCTCACCTTAGATTAATCTCTTAGTCATTATCTCATTTAAGTAGGTAATATTAGACCATCTAATCAGCTTAAAGCAACCTGAGTAGAATAATACAGGCTTACACTTTGCCTTCAGAAACATTTCTGAAACAACAACAAAGAAATTTGACAAACATATATGATCTAAATTATTCTCTTTATGCATGAAAATCCACAGTGTTTTTACTAACACAATTGCCGGCATTTCTGGCGTTTTCATAACGAAAAAGTAAACCCTTCAGTGTTTAGATGATTAGATGATTTAGATGTTTAGATGATTTGCTATGTTGATTTAAAGCAGGGAATCCAGTAGTACCTACTCAGGCATTTACTCTTCTTGTGGAAAATAGAATTAGTGCCATAGCTTCTTAGCATGATAGATTTCATTGAGATTTTTTTATTTTCCTGTTTTAAGTACACCTTTTCAGTGCTTGCATTATTATATAGTATTATGGTGAATAGGAAAAATTCTGTTTATCATGTCATCCATCTGTGGAAGGAAATACTATGTTCAGATTTCAGACTTGTCAATTTTGTTGATAGATAAACAACAATTATTTTTCAAGGCTTTAATGTTGTCTAGGAAGATAGTAAAGGCTTCTCGATGTTCTTGCAAATTAGTGACTACCGATCCTGATGGCAGACTTTTGATTGGCAGGTAAAAAATGCTGGTTTTTTGGCGGCTATTACAGCACTTGCACCTTTGGAACAGTGGGGATGTTGCCCATCTCCAAGCTTAAATTTCTTCAGAATTCTGATGGAAGTGAATGTAGAATAGTAAGGAAACTGAATATAATGTCAAAGAGGATCTCATAAGATTTGTCTACAAATGGAACACAGGACACTAACAATTTAAGTGCAAATTAATCTTTAACACAGATTAGCAGTATGAAAAGAAGCACCAGACTAAATGGTTTTCCTCCCTGTGTGTCAGGGTCAGTGTATCAGTGAAGTGGTGCTATAGGTTAGTTGAGTCATCAGTGATCTAAAATGAATTGACTCAGGTATTTTCTTGTAAAGGCTTCGCTACTTGCTTTTATTTGTCAAAAGTCTCTTGCCTTGCTTAGACTGGAGGTTAGATAAAATTAATTTCCTAAGACATCTTTTCAGTTCTTTATAGGTTATCTTTTCTCTATGAAGCCTCATTTCTCATTCCCTGCACATTATCCAGCATCAACTTTTTTGGATATGTGCCTCCTAGTCTTGATACTATCCTTCCTCTCCAAAAATATGTCAGTAGCTTTCCACATTGCATCCTACTGCTTTGTCATATTCTTAGTCTAGTTTAAATTAGCGAAACTTCATGAATTTTAGAAATTTCTATACTAGGTATTTATTTTGACATAATCAAAGTTTTGATAGGCGTGCAAATTTGGTCCTGTTTGCCTAAAACCTGACTGGAAGAGCAAATCCTACAAAACCAAAACTGTTCTTCAGCTGTAATTTCCATCACTTTCACATGGTTTAGTTGAGGTGTTGGGGCATGGGTTGGACTTGATGATCTTGAAGGTCTCTTCCAATCTAGTCATTCTGTGAATTCTGTGAGTTTCCATGCTATATCTACTTCACTTCCCATATGATCTTTTTTTAAAATTTTTCTTCTAGCTATTTGGTGCATTAAACTTACAACAGAAGCTTTCAGCGTTGTTCTTTCCGATATTACTCCCTAAGAAACTCTTCTGAGTTTGGTAAATTTGCTGTAGGTCCTACACTGAGACACACCTGTCACTTTGAGAGGTAATTTATGACTACTATCACATTATAATTTTAGCAGAACTTCTTCTGATACTGCTGTAATATCCATTTGTCATTTAGCTTGTTGATTAGCTGTTCATCTTGAGAGAAGAATACTGTATATTTTCCTTTAGGAAAGGGCAAGGAAAAAAACAGGCACTAAAACCCAAATTCTACACTACAAATTCTAGAATGTTACTTCAGGAGATACACCACATTGTATATATCTATGCTTATATAATATTATTTCAGAGTCTAGTAGTTGTTAGAAAGATATAATTACTTTTATAACTCACGTGCATTACCCAAATTAGGTTGTTTGTGTAAACCAAATATAGAAGAAAAGCCAGAGTATACCTTCTTGAGCAAAGCAAAATTGTTAACCCCAGTGGACATTTGATTTTGTAGTTGATTGTATCTGTGCTAAAGAACAATATTTAATCATAAAAATACAGTTTCTTCTCTTCAAAAATAGTACAATCAGTGTACTATCAGTAATTGACAGGGGAAAAAAGAACCATAGAACTATTCCAGTGGCTTTTCTGCAAAGTACACTGAAAGAAGAAACTGCAAAAAGGCTCTGGACCATGAAATAGAGTAAATAAAGCATTATAGATTTAGAAAATAATAATGAAAACCACAGGAAAGAATAAGTAAAGAGGAACATGAATCCTTTTCTCATAGCTAAATAGAATAAAAGGAGTGAATTTAAAGAATAAAGCTGCTCTCATAATGGCAAACTGCTAAATATTTTGAGACTCATTCTATTATTTAAGATGTCACAGTGTACTGCCATTTAAATTATGGACCTGCTTTATCTGTAAAAAGATCTGAAATGAAATAGCTCCCAAAAACATCTGGTGACAGTGATGTAGATACTGTTTGTTCCTTTAGATGAGATGCATATATTCAGTGTCATTTTAGTTCTCATACTATGGGAAAAAGGGATCATAGGTTTCTGTTTTCTCCTTTCCCAAATGGCAGAATTCATTCTCTGGTGATGTGAGGAATGAACAGTGTTTATACTTCTTCTTGTGCTGGAAGCTGAAATAAAATATGTCATAGCATCTGAAGCTGTTGAAGCATTTTTCATATTCATGCGTTCCTGAAGGGAATTCCTGAAGGGAAGTCATATAACCAACAGGTGAGCCTCTGAAAGGCTACTATCCCTTCACACTCACTCTGTGTTTTCAGGATTCTCTTTCTAGGATTGTTTCTTAACCATTGGTGGTTTTGTTTTTACTTTTAGTCTATCTGACAGAGTTTAGTACAAACATCTACACAGCCACAAAGGTGTCCTTTTTTTTTCTTGAAGCCAGCCCTGCTCCTCCTAAAGATGCACAGATACATACTTTGGGCTGTCTAGTCATGATTCACATGCCCAAAGCATAAAGTTTGGAACATGACATGTAGATTTTGGATTAGAGTCTTTTCAGTATTGGTTGCTTACAGGAAAGATCTGGATGAAATATAAAGAGCTTAAATTATTTCCCTGTGATGGAAATGAAGATATTATTGTGATATCACATTTATAATGATAATCTGCTTAAGTTTAGCTGTTGGGTATCAGACTTCTCTGTTTTCTTCCAGAATAGATTGCTTACTTCTTTTGTTCAAGGAGTTCCTGGCTTGGAGTCTGATATTGAGGGTTTTGTTAGGTTCAGATATTTCTCTAAATGAAGTTCTGCTTGGACCTGAAATACTTATGACATAGACCTAATGCTGTGCTAAACAGCCAGGAACGCAGAGGTAGACTGCAGAAAGTCTTATAGGTGCTGCTAGTTTTGCAGTCTCAGATGGTATTTGCTTCCCTTTATCTGCCCCTCTTTGGAGGAAGGCAACTCAAAACCCATAAGTTCCCAAGAATGGATTAATCTGACTCCTGAAGTTATTTTAAAACAACAGACTCAGTCTGGGAACCTGAACAGTGCACGGCAAGATGACAAAAAATTAAGATGGTCTCTGATGGACACATGTTTGTGACTTAGAAAAAGTTTGCAAAATCTTCATGTTCCCATCACTGCTGATATATCTCAATTTTATAGGAAAAAAAAATCTTTTACTGGAAAATTCTCAAATATCTTCATCAGAGAAACTTAATTCACAGTAAATACTTTCTGGGGCTTCAGTCCAAATTGAGTTAAAAAGACATAGAAATTCAGGTTATTGTCATAAACGTATTGGAGATGAGAAGCACATACAAATGTTTGGAGTTCATAATTTCAAACTGGAAAGAAAAATTTTACATCGATGCATAAAATAATTTTTATTTGATAGCATGGATTCATTTAATGAGGAAGATAAATTGATACCTCCTGATTTCTAATCTTTTATTGCATTCATTATCTTTCTTTGATTTCTAGTAAGTATAATGATGCTCCTGCTTTCACATGTATCTTTATTAAATTCCTTCCAAGAGAGGGAAAACCCACCAATCATCCCAAATGCTGAAAATGCTCAACTGATTTTCATATTTTTCATATCATACAGACTTACTAACAATGTTAATTATTGATAAAGGCTTGATTATTCTTTAATTACTCTGCCAAAATACAAGCCCATGAATTTTATGGCATATTGTAAGTGAATTGGTTTTAATGATGTCTTCATGTACCAATGTGTATTTCATTACTAAGCTTTATTCACTAGCACTTTAACGTGACCGTTATTAATTAAATTCCTGGGTAATGTACATGAATAAGAAAATTACTACTGCATAGTTTTCTGAGGCATCTGACATGATGGTACACTTTTATGTGTTGCAAAATTGCAAATATCAGCCTATCATGTCAATATCTATTTTATTAAACAACTTATTGAAAAATATACAGTCTGCGAACGTGAGTATACCCCTCAGAGCATGCTTTATTGGGTAGAGAGTTAAAAGTGTCTTATCCTCTGCGGCTCTGATGATCTGACTTCCTGAAAATTAGTGTTTGGCTTTGGGGAGTTTTCCCCTTGGAACTGTAAGAGATTTCCCCTGCATCTGTAGGTTTAAAGCTGAGATGAGAGTTGGATGCAAGCCTGTGACTTTCTGTGTTCTCTGATGGAAAGTTATTATGCATAAAATGAAAACAGTAAGCTCCCTAAATTGTCATTCTAACAAAAGATTGAGCACGCATTGCCTGAAACAAGTCTCATTCCCTTTCACATTGAATACATTTTTAGAGCAGTGTTAAACTAGCTTGAGTAAAATGACTATTGTTATTGACTGATAATAAGACAATGCTAGTTTAATTTATATCTGCTTGTTTATTACAATCATATTATGAAGATGACATTTATATATCAGCTTTGATTTGAACAAATAACTTTGACATTCAGCAACAAAAGGTCAATCTCTCAATTTTACTTTGAAGTTTAGAGTTCTATTGTTCAAATACAAACTTCCTCCACTTTACCTGCACCCAGTTTTGTACTACAGGATAGGAATAGCCAGGTGAGATAAAAAAAAATTGCATGCATTTGGTGGTTGGGTCTGTCATGTGTTTCCTATAATTTGCCCATTCTCCTTTAAAACCAAGAAAAGGAGACATTACAATCAGATTTAGCAAAGGGGAAAAGCCATCAATACCCATTGTGTAAGTATGAAAACTGGCTTTGACATTTTTCTTCCCATTTTTACAGTGCTCTTTTCACAGACAAGTTCTCATCTGAAATACCTCTCTCACTATACCCATATTCAAAAATACTTGTATCTTGATTAATTAAAAAGTCTACTGTAATCTCCTTTTCATAATATCCTATGCACTGCAAAAATGTCACATATCACTTTGTAAAAACAATAAGAGAAGCAGATGGTATGGCATTTTGAAGGTGGTAGACTGCAAAAAGATGCTGAGTTCATTCACAGGGTTGCCTCGTTCAATTAAAAAAGATGCCTTGTTAATCCCAGTGATCACTGTAGGACTGATGATCTCACGCTTCACATTTAAATATGCACACATAATCACTTTAATAGCCTTTCAAAAGCTGAGATGTTACATTCTGGAAGGAAAGCCAAGGATTTCTGTACTGTAGCATAATACAAGAGAATGTATCTTGAGCAGAGATTAGGATAATGGCTGAGATTCAACAGTCTTTGGACCAGAATTCCCTTTTGATTTCTGAAGACAAAATCATGATCCAATACTGATAAATCCTGATTTAGAAAAACTGGAATAATTCTTCTACACTGAAGGAGGATAAGTGAAAGCCCTGGAGACAGAAATGACTGGATGTATCATTGCATTTTGAGCATATGTCTAGGTAATCCTAGGCATTTTAAAGCTGATTTAGCTTTTATTTTTTATCACTTCCTAGATTAAAAAAAAAATCTATGCTTTAGAGCAATGGATAACATGCAAAGGACACTTTCTGTAGATATAGATATTAATTGAGGGCTTTAATTTTGCAATTGGAATATAGGGACAGAAAGCTGGCATTCTTCTTCAATTCTGAGTAAGTTTTTTACTCTGACTCACCTTTTCTTTACAATGGGAAAGAAAGCTCATGGTTCATTGTGTCAAGTGAAGATGAATCTATTAAAACAATACTGGTGACTTCCTTTGTTTCTCTCTGATGCTGAGGCTATTAATTGTCTGCCAATTTTGTCTTGCCTGTTTTCAAATATTGCCAGCCTTTGCTGAAACAATGTGGAAAATGTTCCCATTAGGAACAGGAAACAAATAGTCCATGCTAACCATAATTTTTTTCTTTAATTTATTTCATCATGTATTATATTTCCAAAGCCTGCTGGCTTACAAGTACGTAAATTCATGGCACTCATTTAAAGATCAGTTTCTAGTCTCATACCTCTGTGAATGAAATGTATTATGTATTTCCTGATTTATGAGTCTTGTTCAAACTGTGCTTTGAAGACAGAAGCAGGAATTTCTTACTGTTTCTGTCACCAGACTATCCTTTCCACTAAAAAAAAAAAATTATATTACATTTTGTGAACTAAGGGCTATTATTTATATTTTCCTTTTTTCAGTCAGAAGGATACATTAAAATTATGGCTGTACAGGTTAACAAATGTGAGCTTAGACTCCATTTGTTTTGTACTAAATTATTTAGGAAAGCCCAAACCCCCACTACTGTACCTTCAGGTGAAGCTGTACAGGGGCCCATTGAAGCAGAAGCACAGAAAATTTCAGCCTGAGCACTGCTTTAGTATAACGGGAAGCTACTGGTAACAAATGGAAACAGAAACCTTGCTACAAAAGGCAGGCACTCAGAGCAGGGCATTTGTGTGTTGCTGGTGGCAGCCAGCTGGTTAATCAGCACAGATGTGTTGGCTACTCACTTAGTAGATTTACAGCTCTCAGCTGCAGAATGTGCTGAGTCTTCCTCACTGAAGTGACACAAGAAGGTAGAGGGAGGGGAAAATGGAAGCTGAAGGTAAGAAATAAAGGATCAAAGGGCATAAAGCTATAGGGAACTAGGCTTTATTACAGGCACTATACTCAAAACAATTTATCCAGCTGTGATACAAGGCTGAAATGGTCCAAGACCCTTGCTCTGGGTTTGGATTGAGAGACAGTGAGACTGTAGAGATGCTGAAGATGTCAAATATTTTAACTTAGTACTTGCTGTCTGCTTTGCCCTGTCAGTCTCTTACTTAAGTAATTTTCTGACTTGGAATTTTGTTCTCAGATTTTTCCATAACCTCACATACACAGTGTGCTAGCAAGAGTGTGCTCTATAAGGACATAGAAAGTTGAACTGTTTTGTATTATAAAGGTACTGTACTCTGTGGTTACGATATTTTGACAAAGTGTGTACATGCCATGCTTCCAGTTCTTTATGCAGTGATCAGGTTGGCTTAGACACTTACCTAGTTTCATATTGTGAAGTTTCACCATTCAGTAAGGAGGGAGAAAGCTATTTTTATATTCACTGAAATATAAATAGTCCTGTACTTATCCAGGGACAGAAAGCTTTGGATTTTATTGTTTGCTATAAGGATTTCATCTCAGGTCATCATAATGGAAAATGTATGAGATGCTTCAAGTGCTGTATCTCAAGGTCACCTGAAAAATGTCTTAATTTGATTTGGAAGTATCACTTTTCTGTTTAATAATTTTAATTTGTGTGTTTATTAACATCCTGACATACAGAGGTCCTTGGCAGCAAAATCTGGAATTTGGTGGGTATTAATCTGTATGTGTTTTTTTGAGGGCACCACAATGGCATAGCAGTTGTGATTACACAAACTGAATGTAGTCAAAGCAAATCCAGAAAACATCACTGCCCCAGGAGAGATAAGTGAGATTTGTCCATTTGAGCCTACTGGAAAAAGACTGCATAGTATCTACTGTGCAGTCATAAATTTGTAATGTGCAGCCATTGTGACTGGAGGGATAAATATTCAGTACCTGTTATTACCTGATAAAGTCATAAATATGTATGGATCCATTTTATGTGATAATTGGAGAATCTAGTTTTAGCATCTGCTTTTACCTGATAAACAAACTTTATTATTTTAAATAAAGGCAAAGCAATAATTTACAAGCTATAGGCTCAATGAAGAGGTGAAGCAAAGCTAAGAAAAGGGAGGAAAAAAGCCAGTGTTTTAGATGCACATCCATTGTTAAACAGGAGGCTGTGCAAAAAGAACTACATGTGCTATCCTTCTATGATTTTTTGAAAAGATGCCTGCTTTCTGAGTACATTTGTAAACAATTGTACTAAGCTTAATTTGAAATAAAATGGAGTTATGGACAAATATGGCCATACCAAATACATTTATTTTGTGAATGAACTTTGAGTGCAACCAGGATAGCTGATTTGTATGGCCCACCTCTGGCAGAAAATTGGATCAATATATTCTGATAATCTATTGTCACAATGGTCAAATAATAGCCAATATACAAATAATTAGAAAGTCTACATTAAGAAATGCTATTTTATGTTATAGTCTTAGTCTTGGGCCATTACTTGCATGTTATTTCACTAAGTGCAAAATATTTGGAGTCCTTACTTTTCCTTCCCAGCAGCCACAGTGGGAGAAACTCATGTGAAATTCAGATTTCTTTGCCAGCTGATAAAGTGAGAAGTAGTTTTAAAATGTACTGCCTTTTTTCAGAGCTTTTAGACTCCCACTGCTGTTTATCAATATAAATTACTTTTAGTCTCTTGTCAGTGCCATTTCCTTAAAAAATTGTTCTATGATGAGGAATATATCTTGGCAAGATGGTCCCATAAAACACAGAAATATGGTTGTGAGAAATGGAGAATGATGTGTAAAATAAATTAATATTTTTTGTATGTTGGAAAAGTACGGGAAGGAATCCAGAGAGACCAGAAGTTCCTGGATTTTGAGTCTGTGTTGTCTCTTGCTTTCTTAAGAAAATTGCCTGCTTCTGATGTAGAAAAGCATTCTGGTACCATTGACATTCCTGCACCTCCTTCCTTTGAACTCCTATTTTGGCTGCAACTGTTTCATCCTCCTGCTGCTGTCTTCTCACAGAGCTGTTTACTGCACACATTTGCTCCTGCCTGGTGCTTCTTTCAGTTGTCCTGATCTCCCTGCTGATTGCAGCCCTTTATTACTGCTGGCAGATAGACTGTGTGACATAAAAGCCTTGATTCTGAGTGGAAAGGGGTGCTGGTTCAGTCTTATGGGAGGAATGGAGTACTTTATTTACATGGCTCATGGCAAACACACCCTACACCTGATATTCATAGGTTAAGGTCCAACCTATGAACATACCTAGAATTAATTTGACATGATACTCCTACCTTTATTTTTCAAAGTGTTTGGAGCCACTCATGGAAATCTGGTTGTTTAATAAGGTATGAAGATAAATTACCCATTCTTTCATTCTTTGAAAGAATAAATATGTATATTTATCTGAATAAATTATCTATTCTTTAAATGGATGTCATAATGCAGATGTGAAGACAGGATGATAATTTCTTTGCCTTACTGAGTTTTAGTAGTAGCAAAGACATTTTCTTTACAACATGTGTTCCTCAACAATGTGCATCCTTCTGTCACTCTTTCTCCCTGCCCTTTAACATGGGCAGCCTGAGGATAAATGGCCTAAGCAGAGGTCTGCCATTTCCCGAGTGACAAATCCCTAGCAGTCCATTGCCAGCTGAAATGGTTCTGTCTTGAGGCGGCTCAGGGTTTCCTTACTTGAGATGATTATAATTAACTCCCTGACGATCCTGCCACCCCCCTCTTCTGTCATACTAGGCCAGTCTTACATGAGATCACTCAAGGCTGCTCCTGCAGCTGGCTGGCTGGAGACAGGCAGACTGCAGCAGTACAAGATGTAACATGTTCTCCTTTCTTCTGCAAATCCAAAGCGTGATTCTTACAGAATTGGTACTCAGCTTGATGTTTTGCATGATTTACATAAATAATAAAAAAAATAATTATAAAGTGATTACTGATAAAACTCATGAAAGACACAGAAAAACCAGAAACAATAATTAAAAGAGGCAGATGGTTAGTGTGAATTTGTGACCAGGTGTTTTACTGGAACCACAGACAAGTGATATTTAAGGACAAGGAATTCAGCCCACAAGATTAGAGATCCTGTCCATGAAAGCAGTGAGTTTGAAACCACTTAGGTTTTGCAAAGTGCCTATATTGATACCTTAGTTCAGATGAAGAACATGCTTTTAAAATCAGTTTCCCAATCATGCCATTGAGAAACATCCAGTCGGAGGGAACAGCCTGAGTATAGTCCAAAGTAATACCTACCAGAAAAGGGGGCAGTGTGGGCATGCAGCTGCATGACAGTTCTGACTGACCTGATAGCAAATGGAGTTGGTGTGTAAGGCAGTCTGTATACATTATTTTGCAAATAGGTGTGGGTATATTTATGATCATCTGACCAGGATATTGCACACAGTTCTTGTAGCCATAGTTTCAAAGGATTATAATGATGCAAGCAGAAACTGCGAAGATGATTCAAAAATACATCTTGGAGTAAAAGAGATAGCCATCTGGATCTTGAAAGTGATGGGATTTTTTCTTTGATTCGTGTTGTAAAAACTTCTATTATTTGGACTAAGAAGCTTTTCAACAGACTTGGCAAAAGGTATGTTGTAAACTAATGATTGGAAGATAGACAAATTTTAATTGTCTATATGCATCACTTTTATTTGTTGTTTTTTTAAATGCTGGGGATTATTAATCTTTGGTACAAGCTTCCATGGAAAGTCATGATTTTTTCATCTCTTGATATCCCCAGATCAGGACAGAATGCCCTCCTGGACCTCGTAGTCTAGCTAAGTACAAATTACAGATCCTACTGAGAGCTGTGGTACACACCGAGTTGAGCTAAACAGCATCAGACAAATAGTCCTAAAATCCAGCCCTAAAATCCATGAATCTCTGTAGTTAAATTTATATGTGGCAACCTTTTGCACAACTGACTCCTCATTTTGAGTCACTTTATAACTACGAGTTATCTGTCACTTGTGCTATCTAGTTTCCAGCATGCTTTTGTCTCTGGAATTAGTAAATCTCTGTCCTGCACATTCTCAAGACACTTCTTCCAGGCAGTGCTTTCATGCAGATAAGGCATTCTACAAACAAAAGAGCACAATGCTCTTGTGACAGGTGGTGCTGTGTTGTAACCTTAATTAATCAAACCTACTGCTTGGGATTTTTTCCAGAGAGCCTTACAAGGACATTCAGTAGCTGAGGGTGTGGGTGGCAGAAACGTGATTAAAAGGAGATCTGATATTATTTCAATTTCTGTCATTATTTAAAAGACAATTGATTTTGTCCTTTCATTTTATCTCAGGATATTTTCAGCACCTAATAACCCTATAAAATTTTAAACTTTTCTGCTAAAATCTGCCATAGGACTTCTAAATTTTATTTTCTACCCAACTCCATCATCCCAGCCTGGGGAATGAGATTAGGGCCAGCTGCTGTATATTTAATAGCTATATATTTTTTCTTTAGGAAGTTATGGTGCTCCATATGTCAGCATGGAGTGGCAGTTGATGTGTGAAATGAAGATAAGAGATTATGTTGAGTTTGATACGGGTTTTACCACACTCTTTAGAGAGAAATGTATTTTATTCTGACATCTAAACATTGACAACTTAAAGGATCTTGGAGACTTGGCCACTGATGAAGGGAACAAGTCAAGGCATATTCCATTCTTAGATCTAGTTTTGAGTGATTTAGGATAGGTGCTACAAATAGAACTTGATCTAGAAATAAAATTTATTTATAGAGGGCCATATATTAGAGCACGGTGCTAATAACGCCAAGGTCATGGGTTCAATTCACTTAAGAGCTGGACTTGATGATTCTTCTGAGTCCCTTCCAAACCAGACTATTCTGTGATCTGTAGCTCTCTATAGATTACTAGACATTTATAGTAGAATACTAAAAACAATGAATAAGAAAAGTTTAACGGTCTATAACATGATTCATGGAAGAGAAGCAATTCAGATACAACACAAAATATTTGTATGATGCATAAATATAAAATATATGCAGTTGGTGCACATATAAATAATGAAAAAAAAATATATTTGTTTAAATACAATAATTAAGCTCATTTTGAAGACCAGTAATAAATAGTTAACTTTTTAAAGCAGAAAAATCTGTATTTAATCTGTGCTTAAAAGAGCTTTTGGACACTGCAGACAGAATCCCCTGCATGGATGCACACTCAGTACCTGGGGAGAGCATCCTGGTGCTGAATCCCGATTTTATAATGGTACAATGATCTTAATCTATATGAGGTAATCCAATATGCTAGCGTTTTAATCCATATTATTTTAGACTCAAGGCTACTTTGTGTGCAAACTTATTTGCCTGATTTTTGCCTGTAAAAAAGGTCTATTTCTCACTGAACCACCTGTCTCTATGATCTCTGACTTTTCCATTGTCTAACTTCCTAGTCACCTAAGTAAAGCTAAGAGGATTTAGACTGCTTTTGTAGCAGCTTGTGCAGACTTGTCCACACTCATTTACTTTCTTATTCTATCTCCAAACAGTTATCAAACATTATTTCTAAAATTAACTTAAACTAAATGGTGTGTAGAGTTGTGTCCGCTCAAACAACTAAATGAATGATGAGTAAATGGTAGCTTTATACCTCTGCTGCAGACTAGAAATATTTAAATAACAGATGTAAACCAAACAGTAAATAAAATCCTTCAGATATATCAGTCAGAAGTCAATGATATTCACTGAAGGCTTTGACTTGCTTTCCTTCAAAGTGATATGTAAAGTCATATAAAATATCTTTTTCAAAAAGCTACTTAGAAGACAATTGTTGGGATTTTGTTTTTTTTTCTTGATGGAAGCTCAAAAACTAAAATTAATTGCTGAAGTGATTTATTAGTATTCTTACTTACTATTACATGGTCTGTTTTTTTATGCCCTGCAAATTAATAGCATCAAGGCCAATTGCTTGGAGACAGCATAAGTATTTCTGTGTTTAGAAATGAAAGGAGCTCTGGGAATTATATGAAGAATAGGTTTAATTAAGTAGGGAGAAGTAGGGAATGATATGCATTTAATTTAAGACATTGTAGAAAGTGCCTCACTTCTTGTGCTTGCAGCTATCCTGTTAAAGTGAACTCTCTGTCCAATTCACCCTTGGAAAATGTGCTCAACCAAGCACATTTTCAGCTCAAAAACAATACAACAAGTGGGAGTCAATTTTGTCAGGAGATCAAGGCTTATGTTATTTTTTTTATCCCAGTTGATTCTACACTGATTTATTCCATAAGCAGTTATGTTTCTCTCCTGAATCAGAGTTACTGTAACTCTGAGAAAAAGGCATTGAGTGGTATAAACTGTGTTGCTATTCACCCAACCTCATGCCAAGTATCTCTGTCATAGTCACTTTCCTCACTTCTCAAATGGGTTGGTTGTGAGGGGAAAAAGTCCAACAAAGCAGTGCTTTGAGTTGAAAAGTAATATGAGTTTCTTTACAAACATTCTACTGCATTAAGATATACTTTTGAGCCTATTCTGCAAAGTGATACAGTCCAATTCTGATGAAAGATGCTCTGCATCTATGAGGCTTCTCATCCTGGCCTGCTGCCAGCTGAGAGCAGCTCCCCAGGAACACTGAAGTAAGAGATTTGTGTTCTGAGAGTCAGGGACATAAGTCACTGCTGCAGGTATATGCTTCTCCTCCTTATTATGCTCTGCCAAAATACCATGCTCAAGGGATGAGGCAGACAGCTGAGGTCGCTCTGGGGAAGTTCATTGCAGTGCTTTAATAATAAAAAAATTAAGAAGGTGTGAAGCTTAACAGTTATGAAGGCACGTCTTAACAACTGTTATGCTTGTTGTGCTTGTAGAAATGTGTAATGAGTACTCTTTAACAATCAAGATTCATTCCTTACTTGAAGTATAATGAGCTACCTAAAACTTTTCTGCTGATCAATGTGTGCTTATTTTTATTATGCAGCATTGCTCACATGCAGCCCTTATTTCCCAGTTCAGAAACAGACTTTAAACATCAAAATATGGATTTTCTCTTCTTCATCTTACAAGGACCAATAGAAACAGAGCAGAAAGGTTCAAAGCCCTTGACTCCTTTTTGTCTTTAACCTCCAGCATCAGAAGCAGAAAGTTGAGTGAAGATTTGCTCTGCCCAGGAAGTGCACTGACCAGGGAGTATTGCTTTAACTGCTGGATCATTCCTGATCTTTTGAAAGATAATAAAGATGTGAATTTATAAAATGGCTCAATGTTTGACCTGCAGTATCACATCAGCGTTTGAGTGTGTCAGATGCAGACCTTGACCAGTTATGAATAAAAGTGGTGTCCTGCATTGAGATAAGGACAGGGAGAGATTACTCCCCAATTACGTCGTGGGCAAAAAAGACTTGACTTGAGGAAATTAATTGAATTTATTAGCAATCAAGTCAAAGCAGAATACTGACAAACAAACCCAAACCTTAAAAATACATTTCCTGACCCTTTTCTTGGACTTTAATTTATTCCTGCATTCTCTACCTCTTCCCCATCAGTATTGCAGAGGAATGGAGAATGGGGCTTTGGGTTCATCACATGTTGCTTCTGCTCCTCCTTCCTCCTCAGGGGCAAGACTTCTCATACTTTTCCTCTGCTCCAGCATGGAGTCCCTCCTACATGAGACCATCCTCCATGCATTTCTCCAATATGAATCCTTCCCATTAGCTACAATTCTTCACAAACTGCCCTAGCTCTCCCTTCCAAAGGGTGCAATTACTTAGGAACAGCTTGCTCCAGCATGGAGCCCCTACAGGATCACAAGTCCTGTCAGCAAACCTGCTCCAGCATGGGCTTCTCTGTCCATGGACTCCTGCCTGGAGCCTGCTGCAGAATGGTCTTCCCATGGGGTACCAGCCTCCTTCAGGCATCCCCCTGCTCTGGTGTGGAGTCCTGCATGGGCCACAGGTGCATCTCTGCATCCATGGGCTGCAGGAGGACAGTAGCCTCACCATGGCCTCCACCACAGGCTGCAGGGGAATCTCAGCTCAAGTACCTGGAGCACCTCCTGCCCCTCTTTCTTTACTGACCTCAGTGTCTGCAGAGGTGTTGCTCTCACATATTGCCACTTCTCTCTTCTCTGGCTGCAGTCACTTCTGTGCCATAACTTTTTCCCTTAAATCTATTCCCACAGAGGCGCCACAGTCACTGGTGGGTTTGGCCTTGGCCAGCAGTGAGTCTGTTTTGGATCCAGCTGGCATTGGCTCTGTCACACATGGAGGAAGCTTCTGGCAGCTTCTCACAGAAACTGCCCCTGCAGCCCACCTTGTACCAGGACCCTGCCACACCAATCCAACACAGGAGGTGTACACTTAGACCAGTGAAAATATAGTGAACCTAGCCAAATTTCCTGAAGGAGAAATGGACAAAAAGAACAAATACTTTGTGACTATATCTCACCTGTTATCTGTTTACATTATTTAGTTCTATGATGAAGAACTCATCATTCTCTAAATTTTGATATTTTATATATAACTACAACTCACTTTATCCTTTGGTCTGGGGTAACTCCTTTTCCTGTAATTTTAAAGTGACTGAATGATTTATCTTTTAATTTAGGTCTTTGCTCACCTGAGGTTGCATGAAATGTCTAGAAGAATGAGAATCTACAGGTAATTTTGACAGTCAGAACTCCAGTAAAGCCTCAAACAGTTTTTTTCTGAGCTTCCAAATGGTGTGCCTCAGAATAAATGACCTTGGAAGCAATTTATGGAGCTTTCCTAGTCCAACTCTCTTGCCCAGAGCAGTGTTCTCTAGAGCAGACTGCTTATGACTATGCCTAGTTGTGTTTTGAATATCTGCAAGGTTGGAGAATTCACACCTCTCTGGGCAACATATTCCAGTGTTTGATCACCTACAATGTAAAATATTTTTTCTTTTATTTAAATGGAACTGACCTCGGGACATTTTCTGCCTACATGATTTTCAGCTGGTCAGCTCCCAGCACATAGTGGTGCATGGGGTTACCCCTCAGATGCAGGAATTCACATTTCTCCTTGCTCAGCTGCAGGAGATTCCTGTTAGCCCAATATTCCAGCCTGTCCAGGTCCCTCTCATTGGTAACAAAACCATCTGGAGTATCCTGCCAATTTTTTATCATCTGGAAATGGAATAGACAGCCAGTATTTGAGATTTGGAAAAGCCACGTGTTTTACCAGTACAGCATCTGAAACACCACTGTAGTAAGAGTTGAACTGTGGGATTGACAGAATTATCACATTTTTTATGATCTCAGACCTGTCTTAACAGCACTTGCAACAATCACTGGCATGGTCTTTTCAAATTCATCATTTTCTGAAATTTTAAAAAAATTTTTTGAACTGTAAAAACTTGTGCACTTTTAAAAGAGCCATAAAAAGAAATTCAAATAAGCCCCTTCTATCAAGTGTATATATAAAGTGAACAAATTTAATTAACCTTATGATCTTCCCAATAAATGTCCCCCCGAAATAACTGTAATCTCTTAATTAAGTAGATATGGTTGAGTTAATTACTTTAAATATTTTATTATATCATTAAAGAGAAAGGAAGGTGTGGTAGTTGAAGTGTTAATTGAGGAGACTTAAATTGAGTTCTTAACTTCACTGGGATTTTTTTGTGATTTGACATGGACCTGCTAACAGAGAACTGGCAGAGAAAGCCTGAATCATTTGCTCACACTTCACACAATGAGAAGAACCATATGGTAGACATCTTACGTAGTAAGGGCTCCAAGAATACTCTTTTATGTGCTTCCACTCAGTGCAGACCTCAAACTCATCCCAAAACTGATACAAAACTCTGTGTCTATGAAAGGTAAAGGTTGTTGTTTCTCCAACTCTGTTCTTGTTAGATGTTAGTTTAATATGGCATGTATTTGACAGAGCTAGATACAAAGGTCTCTGCAAAAGTGTTGTTGCAGTCTTGCTAGAATTTTGAAACACCAAAAAGCTTCTGTGCACATGCCTTTCTTCCAGTATGAAATAGAATCAGCAATCTTCTAAGCTATGGACAGACTGAGATAGATACAAATCACTAGATAGAGACATCCATTGATTAGCCTGCGAGAACTGGTGTAGTGCCTATGGGATAGATTGGACATCACCAGCGACAAAACATTGTAAGGATTTTCATTGCAGGGCAGGTAATTTTATTTCCAGGCTTTGAAACATCATGAGGTTATTGTGGAGAGAGAGTATTATTTGTCACAAACCCTGCACCTATGTTGGATTCTTGATATTTGGTATCCGAGTGCATTGCAAAGAGTTACATTTTAAAGATGTTTTGTGTGTCTCCATTAAAGTTTAGGACTGAGAGATCAAAGACTAAGTGACTGTTTTGTGTGTTTCCTTTCTAAAAGTCTGAGCTGGACTATTGTAGGTTTGATTCCAGCTAGGGTCTAGAAATACAGCACCTTATGCCTGATTTCCCTGGAAGGCTCCATGCAATAGCATTCATGCAATGTCTAAGACTTGCATTGGTAGCATCAAGGCCATGACATTATTTACTCCCAGCCAGCCACCAGTTTTATATACAATAGCATTCTTCTGGGTGTCTTACCTTGCAAGTGCAGTTTCAGCTCTTTCCTCCAGTGTTTTTAGATGGGAGGAAACAACAAATGAAAGTATGTTTCATTAGATAATACAGCCTTGGTATTTTTCAATGGCAAGAGTATCTTTTCAATGTTAATAAGAATCTTTGAAAGCAAAGATTTTCTAGAAGGGGTTTTGGACTGTGTATATTAGAGAACCAATCTGTGTAGGTTACTGTCTCTAACATTTTCTACTGATTAATAGCTGAGAATGCAATATTATGGCTTGGGACTTTTTTGTGTGTGTTCCACTTGAAAAGCTTGTTGTTTTCAATGCAGTGTGGAGGATACTTAGGCACTTGTATATTTTTAGCCCATAATCTCTCTCTGATGCAACTTCACATTTATTACATAATTGTGAAGTTACATTTATAACATACTTGTGAAGCTTTCTTATCTCACAGGGGGTTGCATGACTAGATATATTAAATCCCTATGAGATTTTGAGGGAGAAAGGACTGTAAACCACACTGAGAAGAATAAATGGACAACAGCTTGAAATTTTCAAATGGCAGAAAAGTAGAAGCAAAAGATATTAGTGTTATTACTGTTGTCTGCTCTACAAAAATAGAAACAATGCACTTCTCATATAAACAGCTCTTATTTTGCAGTTTAGGAAGAAAAAAAGGAAAAAAAGAAGTAAAATTTGCATGTAAGAGCACAGTGCAACTCCTCTGTAAGATGTTGTGCTATGTATTCCAGCCAGACATGTGAAATTTGGGTGGTACTTTGCAAGTAGAAATGAAGTGCCTCTTTCTTCTTTCATTTGGAGGAACTTTAAGACGTGAAAAATCTGACACAGGCTCTAAAAGGACAAACTACTAAGGCTGTGAGAGGTTACCTAACAGCAGCTTTAACAGAATTATATTAACACACAGTAAAACACATGAAATACCTTCTTTTCTCAAATATGCCTCAATTATTCATGATCTGTTAGCTGCTGGCAGGAGTGGATTGCAGAGAAGTCCTTATACAGGTATTTAAATTTGGTATTGCCTAAAACCACCAGAGTACACACCACATAGGTGTGTTTGTGGACTGGGCTCTGGCATCTCCTGCAGCCATACTCAGCTGCTCATTCACCAGTGTGCTGAGACAGAGGTAAGGAAGAAACAACACACCCAGGCTGGCCTGGGCTGCAGCAAGAAAAATGCTTCTTAAGGATTAAATTTAGGATTTTGAGATTAAATTTAAAGAGATGACATTGTGTTAGATCCTTGCTTTGAGAACTCATAACAAAACTACAAAAACTGTTATCCTCAGGTTTTTATTCATTATGCTGAAACTTCTAAAATGAAAATTGGCTGAACCATGTTGTATGGCAGAATATAATATGTTTTGCACTATTCATCATCCTCTGCTATATATAATCAGTTTTATACACCCACATTAGACAACTGTTATTCCCTTTTCTTATTTATAATAAGGTGATGGTTTCTAGACACTGAAGACTGAACCTGCAGAGAGACCTGTTATCTCAAAGAAAACATCCTGGTATAAAATGCTTCATCAATTCTCTTCCAGATTAACAGTTCTCTGTTAGCCATTTGCTATAACAAAGCATAAGCCTTTTTCTGTCTTCTTTTACATCCTGTGTTTTTTATTTCAGCTTACGTGATCCACAAAAATTATTTCAAATTAGGAACAGTTAGCCACTCTTGCAGCATAGCAAATAAATACTCTGGAATGCCTTCCCTTAACATAAATTTTAACCTGTTAAACCTGTTTACAATGACAGTTAAAAATCTTAAACTTGACATCAACAAGAAGGCATATCATGCCACCCCACCCCTGGTAAAAAAAGAAGAGAAAAAAAACCCAAGCAAACTAATAAACAAACAAAAACCCAGAAAAAAACCTCACATCTTCTTGAAATTCTAAAGTTCTATGGACAAATATAAACACCATTTTATTTCTAAATGAAAATTTTTGTCAAATTGTATAGATTAGGAATTCAGATGGAAATGTATATTTTAATATGTCAATTTTTCATTCATTTATATTAATACACTATGAAATTTCAGCTGCTCTCATTCCCTATCACCATGACCAAGCAAATGCTGGAAATACAACATCATCCTAAATTTTAAGGGAGACAGAAAACTCCAGGATGTGAAGCTTGTCTGTATATACTTTCCTGTTCCACCCTTTTGTAACTTTACAGTCATTACTTAATAGAGACTGAGCATAAAGAAAAAAATCTGATTTACTTTTTCCTCTATTCCTCTGACTCTAGGTCAGCACAAGGAATGACACAGAAGGGTGCAAAAAGGATGTGAGGCTCACTTTGCAGAGAAGGAAAACAAAGCAAAGGCTTTCCAGGGAGCTCTCTGCAATGTCAGCTTTTCCAGGAGTGTTGCCCTTTCTAGGCAGCTTTGCCCTGCCTTGTTTCGCTTTGTTGAAGCTGCCTGTGCTGCTCAGGCAGTGCTGACATGGGTGCAGCCGTGGTGTCAGAGCAGCTCTCCATACCTTAGCTCCCCTTATCCTCCAGGTGTCCCCAGCACCAGCTTTGCTAGTGAAGCTCAGAGTCCTCCTGCGATTTGCTGAAATGGGCTGTGTCTCAATAGGAACCTAGTGATTAAATTAAATTAAATGACTGGGGTTATTTAATTTTGGTTCATTGTATTTGTCTATAGTTATCAGCTTCTACAACAATATTTTTTTTCACAAATTCATTTTTGGATTAGCTTTCTTATTATTCATCAGCTGCATGATTAGCAGACACCTTTCCACAGTTGTCAAGAAAATTCTTATTGAAATTGGTTTTTGTTTTGCTCTTTTTTAATGACATTCTCAAAGCAAAGATTTAGAGTGTGCATTTTAGTTATTAAACTACAGTTTATCTGTAATGGTATAGAGGTGTCTTTTTGTAATGACTTCAGTTTGTGGATCTTATTACTAAGTAACTTCAAGACAGGGATTCATTAAATGAACATCCCAGTCATATTGTGTGAACTAGGAAACTGAAGTTATGCTTATATTTCTTATTGTCTTCATAGTTTTCCATAGCTTACTTTTCTTGTCTCTCCATTTTTAAAAAGAAGCCTAGTTTCATTGTATAACTCTATTCCCCAGATCTATGCATCATTCAGTGTTCCTTTTACTTTCCTTTCTTCATCCCCTCCCATATCAATTTTATATCAAGGTGACCTTAATTTAGCTTGGTAATATAATGTAGTGTTGTTGTAGGACCACCAGGCATCACATTTATTATCCACTAGCAATTTTTCTCTGAAAATTCTGCTTGCCACTAGGAAAAGAGTAATGGAACTAAGATGTACACTCATTCATGTATTGATGTTGCTCTGAAGGCATTTTTTTTTAATCCCTGCCTCTAAATTCTGCAGTTCATAACTCATCATCATGGAAGAGCAAGAAGTTAGATGAAATTTAATTGCATGAAATTTCAAAGATGCAAATTGGTCAGGGAAGGGAATACTTAATCTATTAAGTTTTGAAAAGCATCTGATGCTAACATTAAAGAAGCTCTAGAGGCAACAGAATTCAGTATGTGATGAAGTTCTTCTCTGTAAATCTGTTTTGTACAGTCTCCTCATAAACTGAAAAAAGCTCCTATATATCTGCATTTGCAAGTGGAGCAGAGGAAGGCACTCACTGTGGTAATGACATTAAGCCTCTAATTCCCATACTACTCTCTCAAGCAACTTGTGAAACATTATGCTTATGTGCAGCTTTAATTTAAACATGGAAGTAAGTTTAAACCACTCAATAAATGTGCCAGCAATGCTGTGTTTTCCCACTGGTAGCTAGTGGGTAACTGTAAAAGCCTCTCACTTCAGGCAAGCTGGTTTGTCTGGATCTTAAATATCTTAAATGGCCACAGAGCAAACCTCTGATTTTTTTTTTCCAGTGCTGTGGCTTTTTTTTTTTTTTTTTTTTTTTTTTTTGCCAGAAAGGTATGGCTTGGAGAAGTACAGCAATCTCAATGAAACCTTACGTAGGTGGATGAGGGAGGGAGTGTCCCCCACACACCAGACTGAGAGGCCACTTCTCTAGCAATGAGATGTGAGGGAGTCTCATATTTGATCCCAGCTACTTGACCTAATTTGAGAGGGAAAGAAGAAAAGGAAAAAGGGTGCTGCTGTGCTCTAACATAAAATCTGAATGTGTGCAGAAAGGAAGATTGCTCAAGACGCCTAAAAGTAGTTTCCCTTGTCTCATGATGATTCTGTGGCAACCTTAGCAATAGGGACTGTGAGCTGTTAGGAGTAGCATTAAGCCAGAAGGAAGGAACTGGCTATCCAGATGGTTAATAAAGAATGGATAACCAGACAATTTAGTCTGGTTTTAGAGGAAAGCACCTCTTTGGCCTGAGACTATGTGATAGCTTAAAAGTTTGATGTGTAGTATGTAATAAGTTAATGAATGAAAGGGGAAAGCTTTGTGTGAACAGAAATTGCTCTAATCGGTGCAGTGCGTACTCATTTAGTAATGTATTGTAATGTATCTTTAAGATTATTTTTTAAGAGGATAATTAAAGAATTGCAGACCTAGAGATACTCTGCTCCCCTTTTAAATTGGATTTGTCATGTAGATTTCAAGAGAAGCTTTTTGTAATTAGGTGCTGCAAGAATATGTTGTGTTTGCATAAGCTCAACCACCTTGTACAAAATAAAATCCATCAAAGTGGTTCAGTAAACAGCTATATTTAAGCTTGCATTTTGCTGTAAGCATGTGAATTGTGATTAGTTTCACTGACCTTAGGACAGCTCCCATACATGAGTTTTGTTCAACAATGTCTGCAGGAACTGAGAAAGAATCACTTCCTAAACACTGAAAAATTAAAGATAAGAAAAAGGAAGGTAGTCTTGGTTCATTCCAAATAGCTTTTTTAGTTCTCAAATGTAAAAGTAATTTTTTCCTAGCCTCCAAGCCCATTCAGTGAGCAATAGTACTGTAGAAATACTCTCTGTATTTTTATCTTAAGGCTTAATACTAGTTTCCCTTTCTTCCCATAATGCTTAATACACCTCACAGTCATTTAATCTAATTGAGAACAGTGATCACCCACTCTGTCCTGAGATTTCTTCTTAAAAGTGTCTCCATCCACTTTGCCTACCACTTCACTGGTATGAGTGCTCTTATGCAAACAGTGAGTAAAGAAAAAAATCCTTTACTTGAAATTGCTTTCTTTTTTTATATTGGGCTATTTTCCTCTATCATTATTGTAAATTAGCATGATAGATTACAGCTCCTCTATTTTTTATGTAGCACAAGGATAAGTTTTGAAGTTTGGCAGCTGAATAATTGAGAACAAAAATAGTCACACTTATGGCAGTCCCAGTATTTGTAGTAGCAAAACAAACACCTGTGTGAGCGGCAGGGTCCTAGCTCACTGACTTCAGTGACATGGGGGTGCTTGTGATGCTCTCTCCTTCCCAGGATTTTTACCTAGATTTTGGGATAAAAATGGCTGTCTGGAGGAACAGAGATGACAGCTATGACATATTTCTACTCTTTTTTTTTCTTTCCTTTCAGTCTTACATCTTCTCTCTGATGTGCTGCCAGCTTTGGTTAGAGATCTCACAAAGTATAATTTCTAGAGATGACAAGCCTAGTTACAGGCTTCCTGAGCACATTGATGATCACAGGATTCAATCCAGTCTATACTTCAGCCTGTGTTGTAATCACTTTATGGTAATTAACCAACTTTCCCTAATGATCAAGTATAGCAACTCAGAATATGTTTTTCATATTAATCTAAATTTCCTGCCAAGGAATCTTGAGTCTTATTCTATTGCTGATTTCAATTAGATGGTTTTAGCACAGTGATTACTTAAAATTAAGAAAAGTAAGTGAACAATTAATTAGGAATTATTTATAAATTATTAAACATGATTATATCATGGGAAAGCTCTGTCACTTTTCAGAATAGAATGAAATTGGACAGAATCTATCCAACTTATGGATAGATCATGGTTACTTGTCATTTAAAGAGCCACAGTTTTACTTCAGCAGAGACTCAGGCATGAGGAAATATTCCTTTAATGTGAAAATCAGAGGATGAGTGCTACCCTTCATACTACAATGTCCAAACCTCTCTCACATTTATTTAAGCCCTGCATTGGCAACATCATTCATGTCAAACAGTTAACACAGCTGTAAGTGTTTCTTTTCTTTAAAGACTTGGGGTCAAAATAGCTTCTATAATTCCCCACTCACAAATGGGAACCCATAAATATTCAAGGTGATGTAGCAGTTTCTGGTCACCTCCTGGTAGCCCCTGGAATGTTAGTGTGTCATCACACCCCCTTTCTGTAGCTTGTCAGGCCATCCCTGATGCTTCTGTGCTCTGCCAGCCCCTCCCTGTGCCCGTCTCCAGGTGCTCTTCCCGCACACCCGGCTGCCCGCTCTGTGCAGCGCCGCAGCTGCGCTGTATTGGTGCGTGGCTGTTCAGGGCGCTTCTTTGGGAATCTCTCCCTGCTGCCTTTTCCAAACCCACAGAGACTCCTCTGCAGGGCCTCCAAGTTTACCTTGTATCATAGCAATAACCCATCTGCTTTTTGGCTTCTTTGATTTAAGCTGTAATTAGTATAACAGAAGCATTGCATCATCTGGCTTAAGTCTAGGTTTTTACATGAAAAATTAGATCTTTACTTTCTCTTTTCTTCCTTCTTCTTGAACATGCTCCCCATGGGCAGAGGGTGTTAGCCTCCCTTCCTCACCCTGACATGC